>NC_081825.1:231122658-231432476 GCF_030867095.1 Alligator mississippiensis
TGCATACCCTGATTTAAAAATATGCCATAACATGCTGCATTTGGAGATATAGCATATACACGCATAGTGTATTTGAACTGAGGTAAGGTATTTATGTGCTGAATAGCAGGTTTTCAAGCCACACTATTTTCCTTATGCTAAAATTCAGAATAAAATGTATAACCACCCATAAAATAGTACAGTTTGTAACATGCTTGCATTCCATTATTATTAATAGCTTAATATCCATCTGTCAGCATGCTATGGGGAAACCATTAGCCAAGTTTTTGCAGCTGCTCTTGTACAAGTTTGCAGTATGTGGTTGTCTACAGCTCCTGTTTTCTGTCTATTGGTAAGAAGATATTTTCCAGGAAACTGCAAGTTCAGTTGTTGCTGAATTTTCTGTAATCTTGAGAAATATCACAAAGCATCTTGGGCTGAATTAGTATCTGCCTTTAGTACAGAAGTTGCATGGATTTTCCCTCTTTGAGTTCTTTTGTTAGAAGTAGGCTTCTTGCAGATGTTAAAACAAAAAAACAAAGCATGCTTTACTGAAGAAGCAGTGCATTACTTTGACGCAGCTCTGCAACATCTGTATAGATTGGGCAGTTCAGCTGTTGGGGTTTTTTCTTTCTTTCTTTTTTGTTTTAATGTTGCAAACAACCATAGTGAGTGCAACAGCTGTTCAAGCTCAGTGGCTTGCTTTCTCTCTCTAGAAATCATGCCCATAGTTGCTGTAGTTCTGCAAATATATTTTTAGTGCAAGTCATGCCGGTGAAGGTTGCCAGTTTGATTGCACCAGGGACTCTGCCTTCTGACCCTAGACCCTTCATGTCTAGGAGACTAATAGGCATTCATTCTTTGAGAGACATTCAAGTTTCCTTCTCAGTTTAGGGTGTGGAGCAGTGATTCTCAGCCAGGGTGCTGGGATACTCTGGTGCCTTGAGATCGTTTCAAGGGTTCTGTGAGGTGCCACACTGTTCAGTTTGCAGACATGATTCACAGGATAGACCTGGATACTTCAGATAGGAATCCAGAGTGTTACAGACATTCTGACATGTTGTCTCTTTGAGTTCTTTGCAATAGAACAATTGCTCTATTATTTTTTTGTAGTAAAAAATGAATGACAACTCAGAGTTTTGAGTCTAAACAGGCTGTAAACCACTGATCTAGATTCACCAATATCCTAACATGCATGCGATGCATTCTTTACCATGTAATAAATTACATTTATCTCACATATTAGACTGTCCTCTGTCCCATCCTTCTGCTTTAGCTGGACTACTCGTAACAGAAGCTATTTAAAATAAATAGCAAGAAGCTTCATCTCCAGTATATTTTTGTTTTTAAAGTGTCCAAAGACCATAACTTGCTACACTTACTTCTACTGTTAGATATTTCCAATTTTTCTGGTGGTCGGGTATTTCTTAACTTTTATTTTTGTGAAGTGTTCTGAATATAAATGTAGTGTTAGCATGAAAGGCAATGTCTCCTTTGTCTCTTTTCAGGTACCTTAATATTCACCATCCCTTCATTTCAGTTTCCTCTCTTTTAATTGTCCCTTACTACATTTTTTATTTAAATAGGAAGTGAAGCTGATTTCATGACAATTTATGAGAGAATTGCTGGCTAGCATTAATAAGGAACTGATATCTCTGCCTCTTTTCTCAGAGACAGTAAAAAGAGAGCTGGTGCAAGAACCCAGAAGACTGTAAAATATTATGGTGTTCCACATGAAGCAGTGCCCCGGAAGAGGGGTATAGATTCCGTTTTGGACATAGTGGCCAACTGGCCTGTAGATATAGGAGACTGTCTCACGTGGGGAAGGAAAAGCACCAACTACGTTGTCAGTCTAATGTGTGTTTACTGCTGGTCCCTACTGCATGGGAAGTCAGACCTGCTCAAGTATGAGAGATTATGTTGCTCCCTATTTGCTGGAGTCCATACAAGCTATGAGTCCTACTATTACAGTGTGCATATCTGCATCATGGATTATCATCAGCCATTAGAATTAGTTATGATCTAGAGAGATACAAATGCTTTTAGTAGTTAATACTAGTTTACTTGAGTTACGTGATATTGGGCCCCATGAGGTAAATCAGCTCTTCTTTCTGTTTGCAGGCAAGCATAATAACAATACAATAGTGATGCTTCCCTTGGAGGAAGAGGCCTGCACTTATATCCTTGTTTCAGACATCTGAGTAGCTAGCTGTATCCAACATCTTTTTAATGGTCCAGTTACACTAAGTAAATTAGACAGAAGGCAGTGTAGGGTGGCACTTTATAGGCCAACCATTCAGAAAGGCATGAACGTTCATAGGCTACAGCTTACTTGGTCAGATACTGTGAATGGACTTACAGGGAGCAGGGGTGCTAAATACAAAAGAACAGTGTGCTTTGTTTATTTCTTTTGATTCCTTCAACCCATCTTCATCCCTGTCAATAGTACCTTCTTCTTTCCTCCCCCTTTTCCTATCCTTTGTATTTAAATTACCTTATTCCTTTCTGTTTAGTACCCCTGTTCTCTGTCAGATGCTATGAATGAAGTTGTAAAGTGGATTTCTACTGGGAGAGCTGCGATTTTCTTGATAAAAACATAATGCCTGTACGTGGCCTGAGTCCTACTATATACCCACAAAAGCATGTTATTGCAGTTGGGATGAGATGCACCGAGTATAACTTCTCAGCCAATGGGATACAAGCAAAATACTTACAAATGACTAGATGTGGAATTTTGTTTTCTTGCTAGACTTTAATCTAGCAGAATCATTTTGTTTAATTGAATGTATTGACACACATCCTTATACTTACTGTATGTCCTCTTACTCCCTGTCTTTACTATGTAGGTGCTTGGAAGAAAATTGATTTTCCTTCATTTTCTGTACAAGGATTGTGGTGCTACAGGCGTTTAAATAAGAGTTAAATACCGGCTTGTGCCATGCTGGTGAAACGCAGAGTGGAAGCAAGGCAATAGAGAAGCTAATAGCAGCAATGGAGTGCTGCTTCTTTCCTCTCCCCACCATAGCACCTATGGAGGATGCAGGCAGAATGCGAGCATTCATGATCTTTGAGTACTGTGGAGGTGAACTGACTATTATTCCTGGCAAAAGGATATTTCTAGTTGATCAGGGACATGGCTAATGGTGTCTGATAAAAGCTCATGGTGGCTCTTTAACTGTGTATGGAAAGGCAAGGGGTCTCAGCTGTTTTCTGCTTGATCGTTTTATCTGTACGCTGTTGGGGTTTCTTAAAGAAGGCCATAATTAGACCTGCTGTATGTATTTTGTAGGAGATTTGCTGGCCAAATGTGAAGACTCTGTATGAATAGCCTTCTGAAGATGACGGCTAATAGTCCTTGTAGGCAGTCATTTTTCTGACCCAACAGTTTTTACAGTTTGGTTACCTGTCAGTGAAGTGTGATGGTAGTCGACATGAGTGATTCAATTTGAGTTAAACATAACATTAAACATAACATAACATAACGTTGTTATTAAGAGCTACTTAAAAACTGTTGGAAAGCAGACCCCTTTGGTGATTCTGGCTCTATAAAATTTATCGAGCACTTGATATGGTTGAACATAAAGTATAGAATCTTGTTTACAACCTGAATTTAAAGTGAATGGTATTTGTACAAGTAGTTCTGTGATCTCTGCTGAGTTAATTTTTCTCTTATGTTTGTGCAAGAAGAATGTAATAGCCAAACTGATTCTTTTTGCCATAAATGTTACGTGTAAAAGGAAAAAAAACCCCCAAAAAAGCAAAAAAAAAAAAAAGTAAATGGAAGTCATTATAACATGCCTAAAATTGTCGGTGAGTTTCAAGAAACATTAGATAATATACAGTTATCAGATGATATCCTGTTACTGTCAAGGATTGGCAGCTGGTAACAAATTTGTACATCTAGTCCTCGCTTAATGTTGTAGTTACATTCTTGAAAAATGCGACTTTAAGCAAAACGATGTTAAGTTAATCCAGTTATGTCATAGTAGTTACCTACTAGCAGGCAGCGGCCAAACAACATTATAACTGAACACTGCACGACTTTAAACGAGTATGTTCTCTAATAAATCAGCAACATATGTTACTTTGTTAACATAATAATGAAACAAAGTTAACTGGGATGATGTTAAGTGAGGAGTACCTGTACTCCAAGGGGCTCATGTTTCAGGAAATGGGTATCTAACTTGTAGTTAGGGTGCTGTTTCATAAGGTACTATGTAGCATTTTAGATGGAATAGAATTCAAATATAGTTTCAGCTTCCATATGTCACCTCTTGCCAGTTTTTCTGGCCAGTTAACTTTCACTGCAGATGGAGAAAGCATAAAGCAAATTTTAAAAAAGATATAATTTACTAGATTGCCACCTTGAACCCAAAGCCAATTTGCTTGTTCCTAATATTGTACTATGAATTGTAAATGGCTTTGTGTAAATGTTGTTGCTATGGTACAATCTCATTTTGAGTTCTGTATGTACTTATTAGCTCAGTTTGTCATAGTCTGAAGCTCAATATGAATTCATGGCTTTATAATTTATTACTTGTCCATGAATTTTTCTGTGTTATACCAAAATGTGTATACTGAAGTGTGTCTGTGACAAAATAAATGCTAGACCTTATGAATAAAGTATGAAGAGTATGTTAATGTGATATACTATAGTCTGAGATTGTAGTTGCCACATTTTTCTTGCAGAACCTTGATAAAGCCTGGTACCTGTTTTAAATCAAATATTCATTTGAAGGCTTAGGAATGTGTTTTTGGTGGTCAAGATATTGAGTGTAGTCATTACAGCTTCCTAATTTTCCTAATGATTGAAACTTCTGCTTATATCGCATATGCTTATTTTTCTTTTGCCTCAAACATGTGGCTTTTTACAAAATTTTGAATGCCTGTTGCCATTTATATGCATTTTACAAACTGTTTGCACAAATGTAAACCACTTGCAAAGTATATGCTTGTACAAAGAGAAACTTACACAGGCCTAGTTTTATGTGGGAGCCAGATTCCATCCTGAAGCAATCAGGTGCAAGTGTAATAGACGTAGACGTGTGACAACAATGAATTCTTTACGTTTTATTTTAAAATAACTTTGAGAGGCATTCTACAGGATAGATAGAGATCAATTAGTAGTTGTGTGAAATTTGAAGTAGGGAAAAAGCCATTAGATTTTAAAAGCACTTGGAATGAAATAGTGGCTCCACTGAAATCAGTCACAATTGAGGATATCTTTACAGGTAGCTCTCAAAGAACAGTTTTTTTCCCTTTAAGACACCAGTGAGTCAGCCCTTTTGTGGGACAAACTGCCTGTGTTTCAGTACTTTGCTCTTGAACACTTTCAAATTCATCTCATAATAATGCTCCCAAAATCTCTCTCCATTCACTGATTTTTTCTTTTTATGCCTGAGGGGAAGTGAGAAATCCAGTGAAATGATATCTTGAGAAGCATAATAAATTCAGTGAAAATGACATACCCTCTTATTCCATGGCTGAATTGTTCCTGTGGGTGTTGTAGAAGGCGTTGGTGTGAGTTAAGGCTATGAATCGGCTGTTAATTACTTCTGCTATGCTCTTCTTCCCTTTCACTCTACCTTTGCATGTTACACTCGCTTTGTCCACTTCCTCAGTGCCAAATCGATGCAAGTTGCTTCTTTTTTTGGGCGATGTAAATCCAAACCTTGAACTGCTTTATACCACCTTTTAAGTTATTGCTGAATTTGTCCCGGAGGTTTCCCGGGGAGTTTCACATGATTATTCCAGGTTGCATTTCTTTGAGTTTGTCCAGGAGAATATTTTGCTTTGTTTCCTCTTGAGTTGGGGTGAAAATGGTTGTGGTGTTAGGGGGAAGTTCAAGTTGTCCATATCGGAATTAATCATAAACATGAAATATCATTGAGTCTTAAGGCTCCTATATCTTTGATTATAACTTTGAAATCAGATGATCTGTATATTTTTGATTGCTTATATGACAGCTGAGTTGAAGTGCATTGAATTTCACTTATTTTTCATGTATATAGGAATATAGCGATGGATGGAATGATGGTGGTTTACAATCAGATAATTTCATCCAGGGTTTCTGCTTACATCTTAAACTGGATTTTGAGTTACCAACACTAAGATGGAATTAATTCCAGGTATTGTAACTCATCATAGTCCACATGTTTTTTCTTTACAGTATATTGAATTTCAAAATATTATACATTTTAAATTCAATAAAAATTTATTGGTGTAATTGCACTAGAAATGATTGTAACTATGGAAAAATTTTAAAGAGCAGGGAATAGGATACTTTTTTTTCCTTGTAAATTCTTAACTGACATGATTTGAACTAGGGTTGGAGTATTTCTCTGTGCTTCGATTTTACGCATCTGTGATATACAGCTGTTTATTAACTCTCACTAATTCACAAGGAACTTAAGGTGTAATAAATATTAGAAAAGCCCTTGGAGTTCTGTTGATAAAGGAAATTGCTTAAGTGTGACGTATTGTGGTTTTCATATTGATTTTTAATGTGTACAGAGTAATGGACACACAACATACGCATGTAACATAGTACTGTCGATCTTATCCTTCCTATTCATGTTGCATTATTTTATGACCACTTGATGCATCTTGTTTTAGATCAGTGGTGCTCACGGTTTTGGCTCTGTGGACCAGGTGAATGGTGCAAGGTTGGCACATGGGCTAGATAAAGCACCACATGCTGGGATCAGCTCCAGGGGCTCCATACCGCCCCTGCTCAACTGGGATCAGGCTCTGAGTGCCCTGAGCAATCCTCACCTGGCCCTCATGTGCTAGGATCAGGGCCCACACTGCCCTGCATGCCCAATCTAGTGAACAGGACCATTGTCCATGGGGCTCCCCACAATCTAGTGTGCTGGGCCATGGCACTAGGGGCCAGACCTGGCCCACAGCATGGTGGTTGAACACCCCTGGTTTAGATGGTAAGTTTTAGGATTGTGACTGTCTGTTGTTTTGTGTTTGCACAGTACTTAGTATAATGAGTCTCTGACTTTGGTTGTGGCTATACCAGTTTAGCTAATTAATCCTTTAATGCTGATTGAGTGCTTATGAAATACCTTGGTCAAATAGCAACATTTATTGATGTCTAATTAGCTGTTTGCTAGAGATGTGATAAACATGTAGAAGGGATACTAGAGAAGCCTATTGTTACACTTTGTAGATTAAATTAATACACATTTTTCATCTACACTTAATATTCAAAACTCATTATTATAAATGTGCTCTGCCTGAATATTTGTTAATTACAAATGATTTTCTCATTGTCAAGTGTTCAGTATACCCAGTGACGTTTGTAGAATTGGAGTTGTGCTGTACTAGAGCTGTTTTGGGGAATTGCTCATACCTTTCTCAGGAGTGGGGGTAAGAGGAGGGAGCAGCCTCTAGGTGGTGCTTTTACACCATGAAACTCCCTGCATTCACTAGCAAGAGCTAAAGAGTCTATGAAGTGATGCTGGCTCTTTGCCTGTTGTCTGGCAGAAAGGAAAAATTTAGATACTGAAGTAATAGTTTTGATCTTCTTCTCCCTAAGCAGAAGTTAACACCATTCTTCTCTGCCCTTTCAAATGTTGCTCAATTGGGAAAGTGTCAAAGTGACTACACATGTGAATGATTTGAATTGTGGTACTTGGAAGCCCAGAACTGTAGGAACTGGTGTAAACCAGGACTAAGCTATATTGGCAAAGCATTGAAAAGACTGGTCTTGCCATAACAGGCATTCTGCAAGCCAGAGCTAAAGTCTGCTGCCAGACTTTTTTTGTAAAATGAGTAGAAAAGCAAAAGTGTTGAATGCAGGTGCATTAATAAAGCTGTGTGAGCACCCAAAAGGCTGGAGAGAAAGGGGTGCTATAGACCACTGCTTTAGCAAAGCACTGAAAAGGAAGTTGGGATGATGTCTGTGGCCAGGATGTCTGATTCAGCCACCCTAGATCAGTATTGCATTCTCACGTATAGAAAAATTAATCAAATTCACTCAAGAACTTACCATTTAAGTTGTAATTTATTTTCAAGTTTAGTTTAGTTGAAAACGACACAGGTACTGTATTGTTTGAAATTGTTCTCATCTGTTGTTGAGTAAGAGCTGAGAACAGCTGTTTAATGGGGGAGTGTTTTTCACATGACCTCTATGTACTTCCCGGCCAGGAGCCCTCTGGCAAACATGCGTGAAATCCAGAACACAAATGATAGGTGAAAGGGGGAAGGGGGAAACTGTCTGAGCCAACAGACCAAACACTTGAATATTCATTAGCTCAGTGCTTTAAAAATGTAGTATTTATGCTCAGCTAAACAATTAAATTTTGAAATCAGTGCAGGATTCTCCTACTTTTGCAGGATTGCAGAAATTGTGACTACTTACAGTGAGGGAGAACTTGCTTCAGATGTGCACCTCCACTGCACCATCTTTCACCAAAAACAGCAAACCTCAGAGTCCTTCCCCACCTCCTTGCCAAGTGCAATGTTGTAAACTGGCCTGGGGTTTGCTGGTATATACTTCATGACCCTTGCAGAATATTTGTGGTATTTTAAACCCTGTCTTGTGCTCATGACACAGTGTTTAGCTTGGAAGTGAAGTTTAGTTTAATCGCACATGCTGCTTGTGGTGTTTATTTTGGAACCCACAAGTGGGAGGGCAGTGTTTTGTATTTTATAAGTCTGGGTGAAGTCTCTCTGTTACTTGATAACCATGTATAAAGTTGAACTAAAAAAATCAATATTCAGAAGAATGTGGAAAAGCTGATGACACTTGGTTTCAGCTTCCCATCCACAGGAAGATTTTGGTGCTTCTAGATTTAAAAACCCCTTGGGTTTTGTGGGTCATTGCGGCGATAATGACAAAATGGCTATTTTGTTCTCAGGAGGATTGGGTAGTGTTCTTTGTTGCATGCCAGTGGAGTTGGAGAGAGGGATATTTTAGAAAGAGCAGCGTTCATCTTTGGGGAGTAGCCTTTTCTGTTGCCCGAGTTGTAGAGGGAGGTTAGAGGACTCTGGCCCTGGCTTTGGTTTTTTTGCTTCCTACAAGTTTACATCTCTTGTTCTGCCTCTCATTCTACTATCTGTGGCTGTGCATGTGAACAGCAAGAGCACGGATACAAAAGATCTATGTCCTTCTTTAAAGTTCATGTGCGTAGAGTAAGCATGTTGTTGGACTCTTCAGTACTGCACAGAGGGCTGTCCTCTGCTTTAATACTGCCTAGGGGCGAGATTCCCTCATCAGTGCATATTCTTTAATGAAATTAAAGCTACAGAAAATATGAATTCTGGTGATGAGATGAAGAATACTCAGTAGCACGTTTATACACAGAATTGTGTTGGAAGGCACCTGTCTCTTGTACTTTTAAGGCTGCCCAAGACAACTTAAATACATAATCCTCAACCCATTATGAGATAGCAGGCAGTAACTTTTTCAGTAACCCTGAGGTGTTGTACAGAGAACAACAAAAACAATGCATTGTTCCTGCAGTACTGTATTGCAGTTCCTGTCCTATGGGAAACTTCCTTTTAGGTGAGATGTTGGGACTCTCCCCTAGCAAAAATGCAATTAAAAGTCAAGAATTGCCAACACATAGCTAACATGCTCCCCTTTGCAAAGTAATGCTCAGTGACATACAGTTGTCTCTCCCACACTTTTATCTGACTGTTGGCACATGCTGTTTCTAATGAGTATTGTTGTAGGTCTTTGTATCTAATTTCCCTGAACTCAGCTAGAAGATGCAGAAATACCATGAAAAGAATATCCACAGAAGGGGGGGGGAAATGGATCAGTGTTGGTTTTGGTGACTCTGGCACTATGGTTATACAAGAGGTTACAGCATAGGGAAGGAGTGAAGTAGCTGAAAACAATTGCTCAGAAGCCAAGTGTGTGTGAGAGAATCTGAAGATCTGGCTTTCAGTAACATGCTAACCTGAATTCCCTGTCTCAGAAGGGTGGCAGCCTGAACGTTCTTGGCAAAAATGCTGTTTAACTGGGATGAGACTAGGCCTGCCATACACAATTTCTTAGATACAAAGAGGCCAGTTACTTCTGTACTCACTGTTCCTGATCCTGATTGTAATTTCCATTTATTGCTAGAGGAAATGCTGGATTCCTACATAGACACAGTAGATGGCGCTTTAGTTGTGGATTTGAAGAGCTAAGGAAAAATAAGTTGAACTCAGCTCTGAAGTAGATTTTTTTTAAACAGGCAATATTTCATCAGAAGAACCATTTCAAAGCTTTTTTCCTTTGATAAGATAGGCACTCCCTCGAAGATAGCAAAAATCTTTTTTTCAGGACAAACAGATTTTCTCTGAGTCCTTTTCTGTCCATTTGTCTTTTGAAAATATAAGATACGGTGAGTTTGAACCATAAATTGCAGCAAGTTATCCACTCATTTCCCTTTTAAATGTTGCCAGCTTTTCTTTTTGTTTTGTTTTCTTCCATCATTCCCTTTATACTCATTTCTCTTTTATTTCTTGAGCTTTCTGCTTTGCCCACTCCACTTCCCCATTTATAGTAATCAGTTTCTGATATTTGCTACAACATAGGTTTTTAGGAATAACACCTATTCATAGAACAGTGAGAATGTTGTTTGCCAAATTCCCTTACTTTAGCAGTGTCTGAATGCCAGTGCTGTAGTTCAAGCGTCTGTCGGTGCTCCTGTTAATCAGCATGTCTGTCGGTGCTCCTGTTAATCAGAATGTAAACACAGGGATGATGGTACTCTAAAGGGGTTTCCTGGTACCATCATCAACATTGCCCTCTTGGTCAATACTGTATATTCATTCATTTCTTCTCAAAGGATCTGGTTTTCACTACTGGTCGAAGGAACTGGATTGATAGCTCTGAAAGCTAAAGTGGCAGGAACAACAGTCTCCCATAATGGTCTACCACCATGGCCTAGCTTCGATCTGTAGGAGTCCCTCTGGTGATAAGAGGGCATCATGGTTCACTCTGCCAACCATTCAGTCCCTAGCCTTTCTGCTGAGGCTGAGATGAATGCCCACCAAGTGCACTGAAACCACCAAACTGTTTGGTTTTTTTTTTTACTTCACTGTCTTTATTAACAGTGGTGTTTCATGATTCAGCCAGTTTGGTTTTTTTGAGGGGTAAATATCAACTTTCCAAAGCCATAAAAATAGCTGTACAGTATTCTGTCCAGTAGAGGGCCATGAGTTTCGCTTGTCTTTCATCTCATTAAGTTGATCCTGGATAAAATGCTCATTAGGTGGAGATACTTGTGTTTGATTTAACTAACATTTATAAGACAGTTTGATTGCATCCTTTGGGGAAATCCTTCATATTATAAAAATCATGTAGGCCTGATATTTTTGGATTTGACTATTCCCTGTGCTGGCAGAGACAGCTTTCTTTTACAATACTGCCCCCTCCAACAGATTGTGATGTACTGATGTGTTCTGGAAGGGAAGGTACACAGAAGGATGAAGCAGTGGGAACTTGAGGATTCTCTCAGTGGTGCAAAGAACTTGTTAAATCTGTAGCAGCTCATCAGTTGCATACGTTATGGCCGCTGCCCCCCTTGTCCTATGTTTTCCTTTTTGAGGAAGACTTCCAGAAGCACCACCAGGAGGTACTTCTTCACCCTGCCAGTTGGAGAAAGTCTCTCTTTATGGATATGCACTTTCTTGGAATACACAGGCATTTAACTTTAATTCCAGGCAACCTTCCCTCCACTGCTGCCTGTGGAATGGCTTAGCTGTGGAAGAAGTGAGCTAATCTGGAATTTTGAAAGTAAAGTACTCGGTGAAGCCCTGGGGTTTACTATAATTCCAGTTGCAGTAATTAAAGAGAGGAACTGCACACCCTGTACTTGATTTTTTTTTAATTAGTCTTCCTTTGATTTAGTCTCAATTAAAATCTGAGATCTGAATCAATAATGGGTTACTTAACTTCACTCCTTTCTCAGGCCTCATGAGGAAGGGGAGGAGGAAGGAGGGGTTCTTACCCCATTTTTTTCTTTTTTCTAAGATACTAGCTTTCCCTACAATATTATGTTTTTAGTCTGGGACTAACCCTGCATAGCTGCCTTCTCCCTCTCTCCAGATATCTTCACTGTTTTTCCATTCACTTCAGTTAAAAATCCCCATAATATCAGGGACCCTTCCTGGGCCAAGCCTCCCAGTTCTGAGTCTTCTACTCCTGATCCAGCCCACTTGCTTATTATTGACCTTCTTTGATCCTTCCATTTGCTCCCATCATTGTGATGGCATGAACCATTTCCTCCACAGCTTTTACTATCTCAAATAGGTATCCCTTACTTCTCTACCTTACAATGATTTATTAGTTTCACACAGTAAAATAGTTTTGTGACACCGATACACTGGTATTGTTTCTATATTGCTTATCAAAACTTGTACATCTGTGGAAATTATATTTTGCCAGTATTGCTTAAAATGTTATCACTCTACATTTCTTGGGCAGAATCCATTAAATATTGAAATATAGCTCTTCCTGTGGTAGAAAACAACTAATTTGTGTTCTTCACATTAGCTGGTTCAAGAAGGGGAATGGAGGTTTGGAGCTAAGGCAGAGAGCAAATTGAAACAATTTAAAGAAAAGTTGTGAAACCAATAATGTACATATAGAATAAACAGGGCCTTAATTTTTAAGATCTTATCCAAAAGCTTCTTCCACCCTCCCTCCTTTTACAACTTGCTTCTCTCTGCTTTCCCTATCACTACCCCAGAAAAAAAAGAAAAGGCAGACAGGCAGATACAGCAAATGGTATGAAAGTTACTTACTTAGAAAGGATGAAAGGTTTTGTCGACACTACTGGGATATGAACCCTTTGTTTCTGGGAGTCAAGTGCTGCATTGTCTCTGAGCACAGTTGATCTTTTATAAACCAGGAGAATAATGCTTGGAGATTCTGATATAGTTTATTGCACAAAAATCCCCACAGAACTTATTCATTAGTAATTTTTTGTGATGGGGGGGGGGGGGGGGGGTTGGGTTAGCAGTCAAACTCTTGTTGAAGGGGATGGGCCAAATCATGCTATTGACTTTGGCAAGAAACACATAGGTCTGTTGGGGTGTTTTTCCTCCAGTGGTGTTCGTATATTCCTATAATATTCCTTATATATATCGTCTCTTCCATGTTTCCTTTGTCATCCCACAGTCCTTGAAATTAAATAATGCAGCCTCCATAGGTGCCACCGTGTGGTCAGAACTGTTTCATTAGCTAGTGGAGTTGCTAGTAGGTGATTATACAATAAATAGGTCATAAACTCTCAGCTATGCCTACTGGGTTCCTAATATATATTTTTAGAGTGACATGGTCAGGTTAAAATCGAATCTATGCTTTACAAATAGATTCCTTTTCTAGTGGTACAGATATCACGTACATGACTAAAATAGAAGGTCTGAATTAGAAACCTAATTTTCTCTATTGATGCTGGTTTTTTACTTTGCAGTTCTCTATGCTTGGATAATGAAACTAAGAGAGTCAGTTTTACTATTGGAATTTCATGTAAGGTAAACCCATTACAATATTTAGACTGCAAATACAGAAGGGGAAGGGTTTGGCTCTTTTAAAAAGAAATGGTGGAAATGTTTATATCTTTTGGCAGGTTGAGTCAGATGGGGAGAACTGACTCTATACAATCATATTTTTAAATATTTAAATGTATGTATTAAAATTATATAGTTGTATCACCCTTCTAACCCTCTTTGTATGTTGTTTATTGTCCTAGATGTAAATTCCACAGAAACTGTTTTTATGTGTTTGGACACTGTCTGTATCCATGGGGTCTTTATTCATTATGGCTTTGGAAAGCTGCTTTAATTCTAAATAATAATATTGTGAACTTGTATGTATAAAGAAAGCTTTCACAAAAACCTAAATTTTAGGTCACACGAGAATTTTTCCATTTAATGAAAAAGATGGAACAGTACAGGAAGTATTACATGGCTTTTCATACTGATCTAGATAAAAAGAAAATAGAACAAATCTTTGGTGCTGTAACTTTCACTTTTTTTTTCAATTTTTTTTTTGTTTTACAGAAATAGTGCAGAATGTATAATGTTCTAGGTATGTATTAAACAGCTAGTTTGCTATCCCACTGGAGGCTACATTTAACTTCTGCAGGACTGATTTCTACATGTCTGTGTGGAAAGTGCTTTAGGTTCATTAAAGCATGGGATGGGGAGGGGGCATTTATTAAATATATACTCTTTAAGTTGTCAGCTGTTCTAGTTATCCTACATCTGTTTATAATGATTATATATCTAAATGAAAATAATTTACATTAAACCCTACAAACTGGTTAAACTGCACTGATGCTGTTTACATGAGTGTAGTTATCAAATGTTTCCTCCTGAGTACAGTAAAAACTCTGTTAATCTGGCATGAGTGGGGAATGGGAGGTGCCGGTAATCAAAAAATGCCGGATACCTGGGGCAGAGGTTTTCAGCTAGACATGGAGTGCGGGGGGAAGGAGTGGTGGTGGCTGCACGGAGGGTGGGGGAGGTAGCAGTGGCCGCATGTGGTGCAGCAGGAGTACAGGGTGGTGGGTTAGGGTTAGCATGCAAACTCCCCCTCCCATGTCAAGCCAGCTGGTTGGAAATTCCAGTTAGTAGTGTGTGCTGGTTACTAAAATGCCAGTTAAGACGGCTTTTACTCTATATTCTCCTAACTATGCCTAGAGATGAAACAAAGCTATATTTGAAGAACAGTAAGAAGAGCGTACAAAGTGCATTCATCCTTTGCATATGAGTATCTGGAGTTGAATTCCAAATCCATTTCCCTTTGTTACTTTCTTAAGTTGAGCCTGAGGAATCTCATCATGCTAGTTTAGCAAATGCACTTGCTTTTTCACCAGACTTGAAGGGCACGTTTTGCCCAAAAGTTTGTGAAACACCTCTTGCAATTGGTCCAGTAAAATAGATCACTAAACAAACCTTGCATATTTGTGGATCATCATAGCCACAACACTCCAGCCTGACTACAGGAAATGCTAGTCAAGCCTTGTTCCTTCTTCCTTCATATTGAAAACAATGATTTTTCCCCCTGAATCTTTCAGCTTTAAGAGAACTTGTGGGGAGATGATTAGATCCTGTAGTGCTGAGGTCATCCAAGTACCTAGAATTTTTTTAACCAAAAGTGTAGCTCCAGTGATTTGGCTATGTGCTGAGGATCTCTTCAGAGGAACTGAGTGGAAGGAAGAGGGGAGTCTTGACCCCTTGAAGCTGAGATGCACCTGTTGTGTGCAAGTGTCTTTTAGTGGTCATGAGGAGAGAGATTTGGGGGCAAAGAAGTATAATGGACTCGGCTTTAGGTCAGATAGATAAAATGTACGGCACTAATGCCTTGTGAAAATCTGCATATGGATAAAGAATATTTTATTAAAACTGAACCCAGAGAAAAAAAGGTTATGCTACTTGGGTGACATAAGCACTGAAAAGAACTTGCTTTTTAAATACTTCCTTCCCGTCTTTCCATATAGGTTATCTCTTTTCTGTTCTCTGGTCATTCAGTTCCCTCTGTTCCTCTTGGGCTTCTCAGCACTGTTGGTTATCCAATATATTGTAGTGGCTGGAAGAACGCATCCTGTCCTATAGGACATGGGTCTGGCTGCAGTGATCTAAACGTTTGTGGCTTCCAGGCTTGATTATTGTACCTATTACACAAAGAATGAAGCTGATTGCCCTGAAAAGGTCCAACTGGCATTAAATGGAGTCATTCAACCTTGTAGTAGCAGTTTGCTTGGCACAGATTACCATAATACTCTTCTCTCTTCAGTGGTTTTTAATAGATCAGAGTTCAATTAAAGGTCTGCATTTTGGTACTAGCATTTAACATAGATCTCACCTTAATTACCTGAGGTAGTGTCTCTTCTGGTATCAGCATGATCTTCCACAGCTACTACTTTCTACTAGGACAACAAAACTGTTGACTTTATAATGCTGGACTTATGGGTAGAAAAGTGAGATTTTTTTTGTAGAAGCCTGGACCTGGACATTGGGATTCAGTTCCATAAGAACTAAGAATTGTTAATAGGGTAACTGCTCTCAGAGCTAAATGCAGAGCTCATTTCTACTATTCGACTTTCTTTACCTAAGTTTTTCTGTCATGCACGTACCCACCCACCAATATATACAAATAAAAACCAAACAAGGAAGAGATCCTATGAATAAATCAAACTAATCTTACAAAGTAAAAATTAAGAAACCAAGAGATTATTGTGACTTTTAAAAAATATTTGGAGGTGCTCAAGTACTCCAGTGTTGGGGAATCGCATTCATATTTTGATACGGGAGATTTTCAAAGGCATATTGGGCAGCTAGGTGACCAGCTTCCATCACTGGTTAGTGACAGCTGTCTAACTGGTTCTTTTGCCTTTGAAACTAATCTTTAAATTAGAGTTGCTGAAGTAACCATGATAATGAGAGAGTCCATTCCATTCTGGGCTACAAAATATCTGTGAGTGAGAGTGGTTACGTTGCTACTTTATGTAGCCTTGCAGAGAATGCTCCTGGAATACAGTCACGAAGTATAATGTCCTCATTTAGGGATCAAAATGATTCTAAGATTGTCATTCAAAATATACAGACAGTTTAGATTAATTGAGGCAAAGGGCTAGATAAAGTAACCAAACAGATCCTTTTAAGTCTTCCATTATAATCTGTAGGCTGATTGATTTGTATGTAGTTATTAAGTAGTTGAATTGTTCATTGGACCCTCTATGGGGAGATGCATGGTAGAGCAGAGGCAAAGAAGATAATGTTAGTATATCCTGTTTTGTTTTAAGAGATGAACCATTTCCCCAGTGCTATGCTGCCTACCTCTTTTCCATATTCAGTCTACTTATGGCTTGTTTCATGAATGAGCTCCAGTGTGAGATTCAGTGGAAAGAAGCTACTTGAAACAAAAAATCATTTTTCACTTCTGGGTATATGCAGAATATTCATTAATTATGAACTAGCTGATTGCAGTGGAAGAGCATATTGTTGTCTTCATTCCCCATATTTATGGTTATTTGCAGCTTTGTCCCCCAAATTTATTGTTGGTTTGTACATGACAGTGGTATATCCCACAGACAGGAAATCTTTAAGTTCACGGCAGAATTTTGATTACTATATCACCAAAGCCAACACATTTTTATTAATAAAATTTTAACACTTCAGAATTTTCTCTTCTTTGGTTAGTTGGGAATTGCCCAGATGTGCAACTTTTCATTTCCAGGTTAATAGCTTTCAGGGTGTATCTCACTCTTTGGCCAGTTTGCTTTATTAGGTCTAGGAAGGTTAAGTGCAGTGTTTATTATCATTCCATTAGCAACACAGCAGAGGATGTAGCAATAAATTAGAGGGGGAAATGAGCTCTTACAAAGAAGTTGCAGATGAAAGCTTTACAGCACCCACTCAAAATGAGTAACTCAAAGACTGAGGAAGTGGAGATCAGGGTGAGGGTTATCAATCCAAGATTTTTTTGTTTTGTTTTACTAACAAGCTACAAACTTTTTACTGACAGTGAAACTTTTTTACTGACATATGTTTTACATAATGAAAATGTAACCCTCCTGCTGATGAAGCACCCCTGGACTTTCACTGCATTTTAACCAGGGAACAGCTTTGTATGTTTTGAAAAAGTATTTTATCTAACCAAGGGCATAGAGTAGGTTGTTTAGGCTGGGGGAGATTGCTTGTTGCGTAGTTGCTGTTTGCTGGCCTCGCTAGAAGGAAAAGCTGTATCAACAAAGATCCGGAGCTGGAAGGGGGGTTACTTAGGGGGGAGCTGGAGTGGGGGTTACTTGCTGGGCTTGCTATACATTTCATCACATCACCAAGTTTAACCTGTTACGTAGCTCAGATGCCCACTGGGGTGGGTGTGCTTGCTTTGCGAACGATTGCCAAGCACCACTTTCTGCGCAGAAATAAAGATTAAGTTGGATCCTTCACCCCTGTGTGTTTATTGGCACAAGCGCACCGGGCACGAACTCACTGTCCTTTGGGGACAACAATTTCTGGCGACCCAGATGGGACCCTAGCTGCTGGGGTGGGTGTGCTTGCTTTGCGAACGATTGCCAAGCACCACTTTCTGCGCAGAAATAAAGATTAAGTTGGATCCTTCACCCCTGTGTGTTTATTGGCACAAGCGCACCGGGCACGAACTCACTGTCCTTTGGGGACAACAATTTCTGGCGACCCAGATGGGACCCTAGCTGACTGCCTTGCTCGGTCCACCTCTTCGGCTCCGGCAACAACTGTGAATGGCGTGAGGGCCAGGCGCCACCAACCTTATTCGTCGGAGGTCTGACCGTCTCCTGGTTGCCTGACGGAGTCGGGGAGGGGCACAACGGCGCAACGCTCGAAGGACCAACTTAATTGGGCGGGGCGAGGGAGGTTTTAATGGACTGGTGAGTACTTCTTTCCATATTTTGGGCAGGTTGGGGAAGAGACGGCTTTGAAAGTTCCGACCGTGTAGACGCCCTAGGCGAGTGAGATCGGGTGGCAGCCCCGTGAACTCCCTTTAATCAGTTTGGTTCTGAGGCTGAGCGGCGGTCGCCGTCTGGTAGTTGGACAATGGGAAGTAACCAGTCTAAGATTCCACCCTGCAGTCCCTTAGGATGCATTTTTGAAAAATTGGCCAAAGTTTGGAAGTGACCCTATGACAAACAACAGATGATTCGGTATTACAATACATGTTGGCCACAGTACCAACTTGCGGATGGTGCAGCCTGGCCGGAGAATGGGTCTTTGGATCTTGCAGTTACAATTGTTTTGTAGGCGCCAAGGGAAGTGGGATGAGATGCTTTATGAAGAGGCATATATGACTTTGTATAGGGATGAGGTTACACAGAAGTTGTGTGGGATATTTAGGGGAAGTGGGGTAATGGCTTTATGGGGGGTCACCACAGTATGTCCAAAGGAGCCGGAGGAGGAAGATGTGCAGTTGCTAATTGCTCCCATGGCTCCCCCGTCTCATCCTGTGAGCCATGTGTCACCACAGGGGACTTTCACTGCACCTGTAACGGCTCGTCAGGGACTCCCGGCTGGCTCGTCCAGTCCGTTGTCCCCCCCCCTCCCCTGACAGCCCTGGGGTGCCATCCCCGGGTCCGGCGGATGCGGGTGGTAGCAATCTGGCGGTAGAAGGGACTGTAGGAGATGGGGTGTTTAGCCCTGTGGCGAGTCGCTTACGATCAGGGGCCCAACTAGTAGTTCAGGCCCCTTTACAACAAGTGGTGGGTCCTGAGGGTGGACCAGTTTTTGTCCATGTGCCATTCAGCACGGCAGACTTGATAAATTGGAAACAGTCCATGGACCAATATCGCCAGAATCTGGAGGCAATGGCACAGTTGTTCTCTACTATTTTCCTCACCCACCAACCAAACTGGATAGATATTCAGGCCTTACTGGCCGCTCTTCTGACTCCAGAAGAAAAGAGGTTGGTCTTAGAGAAAGCACTCACGATAGCACAGCAGTGTCACCCAGCTGGTGATGTAGATGAACTTTGCCCTAAGGAAAATCAAGACTGGGATCCCAACACCCGAGGGGGCCGGAAGGAGTTAGCGCTGTATCGGGAGTATACAGTATCGGGATGGAGTGTTACTGCCATCCAGGGCACTGCAAGGCCCTGGATGGCAGTAACAAGGACCTGGTTCAAATTTAGGGATTTAACACCATCTTTCTAAATCTGCGTGTTTTACAGCTTCCCCACTTACAAACTATGTTGAACTAAAGCAGGGCTTATTACAGGGGGGAAAAGAGGGATAAACATACAACCTTACATGTGCCTATACACGTGCAGAGAGGCTGTCCCAATGTGCTGTAATTACAGCGTGTCAGAGCAGACTCCATTAATAGAGTCTGCTGGAGCATGATAATTACCGCTCTCTAGTAGACTCTAGCGTCATGTGTATTGGCGTCCCTGTGCTGAAAAATGGAGGTGGGGGCACTTTGACTAAACCTCATTCAACAAGCTTTAGTTAAATCGCCCCTGCTGCCATTTTTCAGTGGGGGAACGCTGATACATATGATGCTCTGGGTGCTTTTAATTAGAGTGGCTCTTGGAGCTGCTCTAATTAAAGCAACCCTTCCCACACTCCTGGAGCATGTCTATAAATGCCCTTAGAGAAAACCTTAACCATTAAACTTTAAGTGAAACCCAAACCACTAATATTTTGTCTTGCTTGACTGTAGCAATGGTTTTACACCAAGCTGTCTCCATCCAAGCCTATCTCTCAACATCATCCCCTGTTCTGGTATGGTCCCTCACCCATTGCTTCTCCTTCCTTGACCCTCCAGCTCTCTCCTGGCTTCATTAACCCCCTCCCTGTTCCACCTGGTGCCTCAGATAGCCAAGTCCAACATGGCCCTGCCTATCTTTGAGGTAAATAGCTGTTACAGGTAGATAATGGGATGTAGTGGTAGCATGCGTCTGGGGAGGGGGAAAGTATATAGAGTCACATGAGCCACAGAGTCCTGACAGAGCTCCCTGCAGGGTGCCAAGATCATTATAATGCTCAGACGCAAGATGCGGCTCCTCTGCTCTGCTCTGTCTGTCCATCAACACTTGCATCCAGCCTTGTTTGGAAAACAGATCTTCAAACAAGCTTATTTGTTTTTTGGGGGGGAGGGGTTGGGTTTGTTTGTTTGTTTGTTTTACAAATAGCTCATTTTTGATGGACTGTATTTTTTTAGCCTTTTTTTCTATGGACTCTGCATAAATTTAAGGACAGTTGACAAGCCTGATCAGGACCTTTGGTAGATGTTTTTTTGGAATAGTTGTGAGGACAAAAGAATTTCCTTGCTTATACACCTGCAAATCTTTCAAAAAATACTATAGAGTTTCCACCATAAACTGTTTGGGACAGGAGAGTACACCCCGAACACAGTGGATCTCTGATCTCTGATTAGACTCACATCATGTCACCACAGTGCTTACAGCTCATTATAATGATTAGGTTATTCTCTTCACTTCTGCCGCATCCAGCTTTTCAAGCCTACAATGGTAGCATCAATTATAAGGCAAGCATTATTAAAGAAGGATTTTAATTGTTTAGTGAAAGTTGTTACTGGCTAGGGCCCTCATCTTCAGTAGATTGTCAACTTTACAAAAGTGTTAAATACCTTTTAAGTTAAGATTCATGTTTCAGCCTAACTAAAAAAAAGTTTAATTTTTACCTCCAGGGTTGTCGTATAGACCAGTGTTCCCCAACTTTCACTGTCCATTATTTAACTATACCAAGTAAGTAATATGTTGCAGGCAACTTCGTATTTCTTTCTCTCCATCAGCCTCATTTTTAACTTTTTAATTTCCTGTAGCTATGGGTAGCTTCAGAGGGGACCATATGTTGCCTGTGAGGCATAGACTGGAGACCACTGTTAAATACCTGCTGGACTATATCACTGAAATACAACAATATGTGTAAAAGAGGGCTGTAGCCAAGTCATCTAACACAGCAGCATAAAGACGGGAGATTTTGTTTAGTAATCTGATTTAAACCCCTGCTATTATTAACAGTTCTATGAGATCTTTATTATCTGTGCAGGGTGGACAAGACCTTTGTGTTTTAACATCTCGTGTAAAAGACTTTCAAACAGTAAATTGAATAAATTGCAATTTATTTACCTCAGCACCCTGCTGGGATTTGAAATTGTGGTTCCATGGAGTCTAGGTATTTGAAACCTGAGGCGTAGACACGCAAGTCATCCCCTTTAGCATTTCATGGAGTGACAACATTTTTGCTTGTAAATCTAATTAAATATCTGCTTTCAAATGGAAAAGGAATGAAAGGGAAGGGAAACAACAATTACATTTTGAAGTATACACTCATTTTTCTTGTTTTGAAATGCAAATAGTAGAGAGGTAAAAACTTATTTATGTCATGTTTGTTTTTCTTAATTGAAAAGAAAATTCCTGGGAATATAAAATATTAAGCTCTGAAGACTCAGCACCTATAGAAAGAGGCTGACTTTTATGGAGGAACAGTTGTAGATAAAAGGGGAAGGGGAACAGAGGGTGTGTGTATTTACTTGTCAAAGCACTGGAATTCATAGTGATTACAGAGATTAAAACAGTATTGGCTGAGGATTAAAAACTAAAGCAGCACACAAGTCTGTGTGCTTTTTTTGGGGGGAAGACACTGTTTTAACACCATTTTACCTGTAGGCACCTGGGTGTGTGCATTGTTCCTTTGTTTTGCCTGAGCTGATTTATTTAGCTATGATTTCAACATGCCCAGTGGGCTAAACCCAGAAATTGTTTTGTAACAAAGTTAACCAGAACAAATGGTGTCTGGGTTCTTTATTCATCTTAACATTGTGAACTTGAAGGAAACTGTACTGTATTTCCCATATGTTTAAGGGGTACTTATGAGGTTTGACTTGCAGGAGTTATAAGATTTCAAATTTTAAGCAGCAGGACAGACTTCAGCAAAAACACTAGTTTCTAGTGAAATGTTAAATTAGCCAATCAGATATTTGGAAATACTTATCGGGCCTGATCGAGTGTGTGAAAAGCTGATGATGACTGTTGAATATTCATCATATGTGTAAACTAATCAAGTTAATTAGGTGCCAAACTATGATTTTTGGATCCTAATTTAAGGCACACATAAAAAAGGATTAAAAGTTTAAAACTAGTCCAAACTGAAGGCATTTCTGTAGAATTCCCTTTTTAATACCTCAAGGGGGTTGAAGATGAGGGGAAACAAATTTATGTAAGTAATACAGGGTTTCTAAACCACAGGCTAGTTGGATGACATAGAAATTCAGAATTAAAGCTGAAATACTGCATGGGTAAACTGTGGGTAATCTCAGTAACATGCTGCATTTTGCAATCCTTGAGAAGAACATGGTGAAAGGCAGGATGTAACTTCGCAGTATCTGGTGTAATCCAGATTATTCATTTCCTTGTTTTTCTGCTTTATTTGAAGACATTTTTTATATTTCAGTACTTTATATTTCACTTGTTAATGTACTAGCCCTTTTAATTTATTTGCAGTTTGATCATTGAAAAGAAGACCTCTTGTTGTATAACCAGGTGAAGCTATTTTAACCAACACTGAATCCAAGGCTGTAACAATTGCATTTTACATTGAAACGTTTGCTTGATCTTTTAGAATTTTTATTTACTGTAGCCAGCATATTTTTCAAGTGACATAAATATTTTTTACAAAGTCTTTAGTAAAAGGAGACTATTTTTTAACCTCATAAATCTAACATGGGTCATCTGGTTACAAGCCACACATTGGTTTTGAGATTACAAAGATAACAAATGTCTTGTTGACCTTTTCAGCACCTTGGATGCTTAAGGCACACCATCAAGACTTGAAAGGCCCTAAATTTTCCTTTTTTTTCCCCTAGCAATAAATAAAATGCTAGCAATCTGTCAACTAGTACAACAGAATCACACAGCATAAGTTATAAAAGAGCTTTAGATTCTGGTTGTCCCAGTCTGTTTTTCTGGCTTGACTAGTATACTCATGTTTTAATCTCCAAGTAAGCATGGCTTTCTGTCTCCTTCCATCTAGTAGTAACCATTTAGTGGTGCTGTGTGTACATTTTAAAAGGCATTTAGAGGCATCATTTCAACTTACTGACTTAGAGGCTTTACACCTTGAGTCTAGGGGAGGGGATAGGGATATTTTGGGCTTCTCTTAATGTGAAACTCCAAAACAGCCTAGGCACCTGCAAATCATGATGACCAAGCAGAGGAAGATGCAAATACTTTTCTTAAGTTAGCTTGTTGGAGCTTATCAGGCAGTTGGACTTCTAAGGGAAACCATACTTTTCCACTGTTTCCTGCTGGTAGATCTTTGCATATTTATTTAAACAATTCTTTACATATTTCTCATTGTATACAGTCCTTATCCTCTGTTCATTTTTGTTTCGTGGAAGCATTATGCTGTGAACAGTGTGATAAGTTATGACTGTATTTTTTTCAAATGCAGCCTGCCCTGGTATATAATACACAACTTGTTTTTCAAAGGCAGATGTAAAAAAAAAAAAAAAAAAAGATCTTTCCTTGTAGTATATACCTGAGTAGCAGTAGCTGGGGAGTGGAGTCTGCTCTTAGTTGTACTCCATGTGAGTCCCCTGCAAATTTTACTTCCACTTTTGTCTGTAACCAGCAGAAACTGTTCTTACCGTATCTCTCACATATATTGTACACAACAATTTTCAGCAGTTGGTTTTGGGATCAAGTATGCAACGTGTATGAAAAAATATGGTAGTCTGTGTCTATATATAATTTTTTATTGTCTGAGCTTTTATGGGATTTTCTCACTTCTAAGCTGTCTCTGGTTTTTGTCAACAGCATTAATAAAACATGGTTCATGCTAGTGGTCCATTAAATTCATATCTAGGAAGTAGGCAGAAAAGGTTCTTTGGGTAGATGTGAAGATTATCTTTTATTAGACTAAATCATTGGAAAAATTGTTCAACTATTTTTTCAACTATTTAGTTGGTCTAATAAAGATATCACATCTACCCAAAGAACCTTGTCTACCTATGTCCTTAGACCAACATGGCTACAGCCAACAACCCTAATACCTAGGAAGTAGCCTGGTGAAATAGGAAAATCACCCAGTTTTAAAGAAGTAAAAATGAAGTTGCAGTGTTTTAAGTACTTTAAAAGATTTTCAGGGATGCTCTACCACACACAACTCCCGTTGACATTATTTGGGACTTTGGGCACTCGGTGTCTGTAAAATCAGGACCAAAGTGAGTTGGTGAAGGTAAAATAATCAAGTAGCAGAGAAGTTAATGAAATACAGTAACCATGCCCAAAAGCACATTTACTTAAATATTTACATCTACTGTAGTCTGCAGAAGCTCCAGTCAATAGAGACTCTTGTGCAAGTTGTTCCACAAACAAAAACTAATCCAAAGTGTTTGCAAGACAAGGAAAAGAGAAAAGAGTGAAATAGAAAATAAAAGTATTCTACCTTCTGCTGTTCATCATAGACCACTTGAGTGGTGGGAGCTAATGCTACACCTGATTAATAAATTGCAGCAGCAATTAATGCAATTAATAAATTGCAGCAGCAGCCACCTGATAATGGTGCCTCACATTGAGAAAAGAGATTTGGCTGACTACTTACCCTTCACCAGTGTGGCTAACATTACTTTTCCCTATGATCTGATCTTTTTGCCATTACTGTCACAATATTATGGTTTGTTTCTGAATGATTTTTTTTGCATTTTAAAATGTATATTCACTTCTTTTAGAGAATTGGAAGAACAACTTTCCAACATTGTAGCAAGTTTATTCCTTTAAGAAAATTAATGTCATATACAAGATAGTCTAATCCACAGCTGTTGTTCTGCAGAAGAGAAGTGGTGCATTGAAAATAGCTTAAAATGGAAACCTCTGTAAGAAGTCACCGTCTTGACCACCATTTCATATAGAGATATTTCTGTACAAGGAGCTGCAACACATTTAATAAAAGCACTGGAGCCTAGTAAATACATGCTTCTTAGACAGTGGGGGTCTGGGCAGAACCTGGTTAACTGAACTTAGGAATTGAGTATATATATATTGAGTATATATCTTCCAAGACACTTGTTCAGTCTCTCCTTATTTTTATCATTTGGAGGCCATACCCGGGGAGTCTCAAAGACTAGTTATCCCTTGACTAGGGCTTTTATTCCAGTTTGCACCAAAAGGTTTAACTGCTTGCTGTGTTTTCCTTCTGTTCAACAATATGAAGAAAAGATTTATAGTCTTCATCTGTTGCAAGAACCAAGCCCGAGGTCACCCTGACTGGGTTAATTTTCTCAATTGCTATTGTTAAATTTTGTTTTTCAGAGGTTTATTTTTGTTCAAAAGCTTTTCTTGTGTCACAAGGTTTTCAGTGTCAGCTGATTATGTCTTTTTTGTTTTTGTTTTCACATGAAGAAAAATAAGGTTGAAAACTGCCACTGGTGTTTTGTTGGCACTAGGAGGGCATGAAAGGTCAGTGTTCTTTCACTCTCCATTAACGTGAAGTCTTCCTCTTCAGAATCCTTTTACATAATACTAGAGCTGTAACCCTTCCTGTGATTTGCTGTTTTTGGCATAAATTAGTCTTTCATCAACTTTAAGCAACTTTTTACCTTGAAATGGATTCAAACTAACATCCCAGCTATGACTGTTTAGATCTGAATTTTGCACATCTGTAAGTGCGTTCAGTTTGTATGGAGAAATGGGCGTTTCTAATCTAATTTTGATTTTGATCAATCACATTCTTTGCATGTGGTACTCTGCCTGTTCCAATCTACTATTCACCCCTAACTAGTTTGTAGGAAGGAACATAAGAGAAGGAACCACATGGGTCATTGAGTCCCTCTATACAACCATGTAATAATCAACTCTTGAAACAGCATTTACTAATTTCAGTGTACTCAGCCGTGCAGCGGGACTTCTAGTCTGAAAGTGTTGCATATTTCCCTTGCTTTGTCTAAAATCCCCACTGATATAAGTAGTGGCTTTCTGCCTATCAAAGTTTGTATGCTGCCTGAAAGCTGTAATAATGAATTATTTGGCCAACCTGCAATTAGCTAAACATTCTGCAGTTCATTAAACCGTAGATTGAGTGAATGCTGCTGGAGTCACATTTTTATAACAAATTCTCTCATGTTGCTTGTAATGTCTTTGTCATTTCCAAACCCTATGTGGGTTCAAGGCAGAAAAGGAGTCATGATTTGCTAATGGAGAAGGGAGCCTAAATTTGGTGATAAAAAACATAGTAGAAATGTCAAGCCTGAAGGTTGGGTGCATCTCTGTTTGTTAATGAGGAGGTGAAGATGCATCTAATTCAAGATTGTGTACCAGAGCTTAAAGGCAGATTACAAAGGTGAACAAATGGAGATACAAAATTTAGTTGCAATAACTACAGTAAGAAACACACTATGACAGAAAAGCATCCATCAAGTTAAGTTGTCTTCTGATTTCATTTAAAAAAATGCATTTTACAAAACTCACAAATTAGGACAAAAATAATGTATGCTTACGTGTACACAACTGAAGGAAAGCTCTGATGATAGTGTGCGGGCTGGGCCCCGCTCCCGCCGCCGCACACGGGTCGGGAGGGGCTATCCGCGGCCCGTCTTTCGCGCATGCGGGCTGTGGCCGGCAGCTCGGGCACGCGGGGTTGGAGAGAGCTGGCGGCGAGCTAGAGTTAGTCACAAACGCGTAGTGGTTGATTGAAAAGATTGTTTACTTACACCCAAAGATGGTATTGGTGTAGGCTGGACAGGTTTCCAGGCACAGCTCCCGCTTAGATCCTCGCTAGAGGACCATGACAAATTCGATTGCTCCCACAGAGTTGTTTAGGCTCCACGGGTCTGGTTTGGTTGGGTTCGAAAAGCTCCCCGGAGTTGAGACTCCGCGAGTTCGAAGTTACAGGAAAGGGATACGTCTGGGATTGCGATCGGCGACGGGGAGAGGCTAGAAGTGAAAGCTCCATAGGTTCGGTTCTATTGCCTGCTTAGGGGAGGCGCGTTGGGTCCGCAAGGGTCCGCAACGCTTGGAGATCTTCACACAGAGTCTCTCTCTTCCTCCCTCCTCCGACTTGGGCGGAAGCTACCCAAGCCTTTTGTACGGCTAGCAAGCCAATAGCTAGCTGCCACGTGTGCCTACATTTGGAATTGGCCAATAATGTGGCGCGAATCCGAATACAAATGGCGGGAACTCCTTTGCAGCGTGTATCACTAGTATGCAAAAGAAATGCACCGTGCAAAGAAGCTGTAATTTGGCGGGAAATCCCCCCGTTGCACCAGAGTTCTCTCTCGCAGCAGAGAACTCTACCGTGCAAAGAAAGCTACAGTCAGCGGGAAAATAATTTAGCGGTGCCGAAGCGCGCACACAAACAAAAACCACAACTTTGGGTTGTGACATCCCCCCTTGCTGAGAGCATAGCTAAATTATGCCATACTCTTTTAGCAATCTAGAATTTTGTCGTAGTCATCAAACGAATAAATAAGCCAACAAACAAATATACAAACATAAAATTCGCTGTCCTGGGATCAAGTTACACAACAATCAAGAAATAATAATCAACATAAACACATAATCTGATTCATAACAAAATTGCACGATCAGGACTTTAGTGGGCGTCATGGCGAGGTCACACATCTCCTCACTTTTCTCGGTGATGTCGTTTCTCTTAGGGCTCCTCTTTGCCACGCGCTCTGAATTCCGGATCTGTAAACAAAAAATTCTCAAAAACAGATTAATGACCTTATTCAACAAACTTAAACAGTTTTAAACAATTTTTATGACTCAATTAGACGAAATCGTCAAAGATTCATCATCTGGTTCTTCCAAATAACGGAAACCTAACTCATAAGCTAACTGCCATTGGCCTGTGTCTCCTAAAATCCAAAGCTGCCGTTTGTCGAGTCCGAAATGCTGTAGGAGAAATCCAAACATGTATCGCTCCTCTAGGGTTCTCGGTGGCAGTGGTGGGAGATCGGATCCACGTCGTCTGGTACCTTGAGGCCTGGTCGGGTGTTGACAGTCCCGATCAAGAGACAATCTTGGCTCCATCAGGATACGCAGTCTCGGCAACTGACAAAGAAGATTACTCACGGGTTGATTTACCATTGGACTGAGCAGAATCCGAAGGACGATGATGTTCTTTTGCCCGTAAATCTCGAGGCAACTATCTAAACTGTGAGAGGTTAGTGGAACGGTTCCAGGATCTCGCACGTGACGGTGAGGCCATGGTCTTATTCGCTGGAGTGATGTCAGTCCCAGCGCACATGCTCTCGGGTTCCAAGCACAATACGAGACGCCGATAATTGCCAGCATAAGGTGATCTGCGCCAGTACATTCTGGCCGTCCTGCATGCCACACGTGGGCCTTTTGACTAATCAGTCCTGCAACAAGTGCTGGCAGTGGAATAGGCCAGTGAGTATTATGTGTTATCATGTTGATGTCAGTGACATGTCCTCTACTCCACGAAGCCTGTCTGACTAAGAAGCTTGCTTCTTCTTGGTTCAGCAGGTCGGATCCAAGTTCTATGACTAAACGTCATAACCATACAGCTAGAGTCTCTTCAGGTTGAATTCTTGATGCTCTACATAAATCCTGCAACTCAGTTCTGGTGCGAGCATAATTAGTAGCAACTCGACTAGTTGTTGTTGTAGAACAAGCTGCTCCTTTGGGAGTTGATGTTGTCATAGGCTGAACTGCTGCCGCGGGGGTTACTGCTGCTGTTATTGCTTCAGGCAGGAGGGGCGGATGCACTCCTCCGCTTGACTCTCTCCTTCGTCGGCAGGAAGGCGTGGTCGGCAGGGATGTTGCTGCGTTGCTAGGCGGGGTTGCCGGTGATGACGCTGCGTCGATGGGCGGAGTCGCTGACCGAACTTTCGTGGGTTCGTTAGAAGCTCCACCCTTCTTTTCCGGTTCTTCTACGCGGTCTCCCTCTTGCTCGGCGCCATCTTGGACTGGCGTTTCAGGCTCCTTTTTCTCAGCCGCTTCTTTGACCGATCGGATCGCCATCTGCAGCTGGGTTTTCAAACTCAAGTTTTTCTGCATTAAATCCATTACAGTACAAAAAGTTCCACTACCTTCTCCCCCCTTGTCGTACCGCAAGGCCACTCTTTCATCCGTGGCGCGTTCCTCCGTCTCCAGATCTTTGCAGAGCTCGGATGGAAGCTCGTGACCCCGTAATCTAGTCATTATCATACACGGGGAGAACCGGCCGATTGGCTCCGGTTCTTCACTCTCCCGAGCACATCGTAGGCATCAGGCACACTCCCGGGTGAAAGTCGGGTTCGTTTCTCCTGCCAGGTTGGATCCGGCGAGGGACACAGTATCGAGGGGCCTAAACAGGACCCGCTCATCTCTCATTATACACCTGAACGCCGCAGGGAGCAAGTACACTTCCCTTTCTCTCAGGGCTCCGTCTTCGGAGATTCCCTCTTCTCCCTTTAGCGACAGACGTCTGCTCACAAATCTTTCACCCGTTCCGCCCGCCTGGTGGTAAGCGATATGCACCTCTAATTCTTCAAAACTTTTCACTTGGCGTTGGTTATCGCGCCAAGGGCAATTCTGAACCAACTCTAGCTCTAGCATGTTCTCTCCTGATCCCATCCTTGTCGCCATGTGCGGGCCGGGCCCTGCTCCCGCGCGCAGGTCGGGAGGGGCGATCCGCAGCCCGTCTTTCGCGCACGCGGACTGTGGCCGGCAGCCCAGGCACGTGGGGTTGGAGAGAGCCAGCGGCGAGCTAGAGTTAGTCACAAACGCGTAGTGGTTGATTGAAAAGATTGTTTACTTACACCCAAAGATGGTATTGATGTAGGCTAGACAGGTTTCCAGGCACAGCTCCCGCTTAGATCCTCGCTAGAGGACCACGACAAATTCGATTGCTCCCACAGAGTTGTTTAGGCTCCACGGGTCCGGTTCGGTTGGGTTCAAAAAGCTCCCCGGAGTTGAGACTCTGCGGGTTTGAAGTTACAGGAAAGGGATACGTCTGGGATTGCGATCGGTGACGGGGAGCGGCTAGAAGTGAAAGCTCCATAGGTTCGGTTCTGTTGCCTGCTTAGGGGAGGCGCGTTGGGTCCGCAAGGGTCCGCAGTGCTTGGAGATCTTCATACAGAGTCTCTCTCTTCCTCCCTCCTCCAACTTGGGCGGAAGCTACCCAAGCCTTTTGTACGGCTAGCAAGCCAATAGCTAGCCGTCACGTGTGCCTACATTTGGAATTGGCCAATAATGTGGCACGAATCCGAATACAAATGGCGGGAACTCCTTTGCAGCGTGTATCACTAGTATGCAAAAGAAATGCACCGTGCAAAGAAGCTGTAATTTGGCGGGAAATCCCCCCGTTGCACCAGAGTTCTCTCTCGCAGCAGAGAACTCTACCGTGCAAAGAAAGCTACAATCGGCGGGAAAATAATTTAGCGGTGCCGAAGCGCACACACAAACAAAAACCACAACTTTGGGTTGTGACAGATAGATACAAAGTTCTTTGTGGCTAAAGTGCCTGATTCTGCAAGTTTCTGCTTGACACTGGAGATAAAGGAAGTACAAGTTGATTTCAAACGGTATCCTGAGATGGATGGAATATCATCTTAGTTAAGAGGAGGCCATGCTCTGTGACAGGGGGTGTACTTAAAGCTTATTAGACAAATGAGTGCTCGCTGCAAGAAGGTGTTTGGAATTTGAAAAGGTTGTTAAATCTACAAGTGTGAAAATTAACAAGCTAAGTATTTTGCATTTCAAAATGTTTTGAATCCAGGCACAGGTGAGGTTCCCTCTGGCAGTTATAATGAAAGAAGAAAGTAACTTTGTGCATGTTTTGGCATGCAGGGTTGCTGCTCATCTACATTATCCTCTAACTAGCAGCCAGAATATTTTGAGAGGGTGCTTTGTAATTAAGCAATTAGGCACAACGGTTGGTATCTTCCTGGACAATTTATAGTATGTATGCCTCTGGTGCTTCCATAAGCATCATGTCAAAAACTGGATGTCTGTAATACTTGAGTATAAAGAAGTGCTGAAAAATGCAATATGGTTTGTATTTTATTGCTGATGATATGTACAACAAAAAAGTCAGGCTTACTATGTTCAGTATGATGCCATCTATAAACATTCAGAATAATCAGAATGCTTATTACAGTCCTGAAGCACAGTTCCTAGTAGATTACAAGTCTCTTCAAGAGCCCAGTGATAATGTATAACATATGCTATAAATGGGAGAAGAGTATATTTCCTTTCCAAATGAAGGACTGGATCTTGAGGTGTTGTTTCCCAATGATTCCCACTCAAGTCAGAAGTACTTGAACAGTCAAGTACATTTCAGAATTGGGCCCAAGAATGTGACCCATACAACAGTTAATCATTTTGTTGCTACATTTGCCCTGATGGATAAAGGGGTGTTCACTGAATTTTGAATTATGAAACTGCAGGGGTTCAAGCTGTCTTTTATTGTCAGCCTCAATTATGACCTAAATAAATCTATGGAGAATTTTTCCTTCTCAGTGAGCATAAATATTTGTTGAAATCTCCACTCTCTGGCATGTCACATAGGTAAAATTGTAACTTTAATCTCCATGCCCCTTTTTTTTGGCCAGAAATCCTATTCAGTTTTAGTGTCATGATAAATTATGAATTTTCTTTTCTTAGGAAAAATTCTGAAATATTTGTTTAGTAATACAGACTCCTGGGAGTCCTGGGTTGAGCAGACTCAGTCAGCTCTTCGCAGGGAAAAATAATAGCAATAGATTTTTCTTTTGTTGTCTCAATTTGCTGGTAGTGGAACTTAAACCTACTTTCTTTAGCTAGGAGAATTAAATTCACAGGTAAGACATTATCTATATCCTTCCCATTGCCATAAAACTTTATCTAGTTTAGAGATGCATCTTTCTGAAATTACTGAAACAGAAATATGGGCAATTGGACTTGAGTGATTTGGTAAAAGAAGGGGAGATGTCATAAAACAGTAGAGAATGCATTTAAACTCACCTGTGTTGAAAGTCTGCTGGTAAAAGCAATGTAAGTAATATTAAACTCTTACAGATGTGTACTTTCTCCACAGTTACAAATAAGGATGAACTTGGTCCTTAGGGAAAGTATGGGAGCTATGTTTTATTGTTCTGATGAAATGATTTATTCCAGAAATGTTCCCCCTGGCAAGCTTGGAGCATTGGTTTTAAACTTTAAACTATCAAAGCAGAAAGTGTCAGAGAATCCCAGAGCAGTACAGGTATTAAATAATGAACAATTCATGTGGTGTGATCCTTACAATGCTGCAGAGTTATGCTTGTGGCCAGAAACTTTGGCAGAGGCGCATGATGAGGAATGTATGCCTATACCTTCTTGTGGATGAGGAGTTTTGCAGAATCAAGACATTAACTGTGTGATTTTGCATTAATGCCTTACCATTTCTAAGTGGAAAATACTTTGTTAATGACATGTTAGAGTTGCATTAAGTATTGAATTGCATGCACAGCAAGAAATTGAAAGTTAAAGTTTGTATACCAACCTAAAGTTGTCCCAACTCTATGTAACTACAGTGGTATTTTATTTTATATTACATTATATGAAATGAGAGAGGTAGTTAGCCATGTTAATCTGAAGTCAGACAGAAGGCAAGGTAACCAATGAATCTTTTAGCATCTGATGAAGTGAGCTGTGGCTCATGGAAGTGTATGCATCTCTGATTCAGTTAGTCTATAAAGTGCACCACTACTGTACATTATAAGAACTTAAATGCCTTACTGCATTACAATACTGTAGTCAGGTTATAGTTTCTGTTGTATTCATAGCTTTAAATTAGTTGGCTTCAGTGTGCTTTTCAGTCACTTTCTATAAACTGTTGTCAAATGGTGTTATTTTCTGCCCCAAAGATTAATAGATTGTAGGGCTGGAAGGTCTCCTCTTGAAGATTTCCAGGGTAGGTGATTGCACCACCTCTGGCGGGAGTTTATTCCACAGTCTGGACACCCTAGCTGTGAAGAAGCTTTTCCTAATGTTGAGCCTGAAACGGTCTTCAAGGAGTTTGTGACCATTACTCCTAGTTTTCCCCAAGGGTGCCATGGTGAACAGTTGTTCACTGAGCCCTTGATGTATGCCCCTGATGTAGCAGTAAATTGCTACCAAGTCACTTCTCAGCCTTCTTTTTTTCAGGCTGAAGAGTCCCAGGTCCCTAAGCCTTTCCTTGTATGGCTTGTCGTGCAAATCTCTGATCATATGGGTGGCCCTTTTTTGGACTCTCTCAAGCTTTACCACATCCTTGTTAAAGTGCAGTACTCCAGCTGTGGTCTCACCAATGCAGAGTAGAGTAGAAGAATCACTTCCTTGGTTTTGCTGGAGAAGCATCGATTGATGCATGCCAGGGTATTATTAGCTGGCTATGGCGTTGCATTGCCGGTTCATGTTCATACTATGGTCTGTTATTACCCCCAGGCGCTTTCATTTGTAGTGCTGGTCAGATTGGCGTTGCCAGGCCTGTAGGTGTGCAGGGGATTGTTCATCCACAGGGTGGAGCACTTTACATTTCTCAATGTTGAACTTCATTTGGTTCCAATCCACACAACTTGCTAGCCTGTCTAGGTCCACCTGTATTTGCATCCTATCTTCAAGCATGACCACGCTTCCCTGTAACTTGGTGTTGTCTGTGAACTTGGTCAGTGAGCTCTTCACCCTCGCATCTAAATCATTGAAGATGTTGAATAGTACTAGACCAAGCACCGACCCCTGCGGGACACTGCTGCTCACTTCTTGATAGGACGACACAATTCATTAGGACTCTCTGGCTCCTACCCCACAGCCAGCTTCCTACCCACCTAACTGACGAGCAGTTAAGCTCATAATCCTCCAATTTTCTCATGAAAACATCATGGGATACCAGATTAAAAGCTTTTTTGGAAGTCAAGGTATGTATACAGTGTCAACCCTCCTCTCTCTTATCCAGGAGGTGAGTTACCTGATCATAAAAGGAGATGAGGTTGAAACAACAGTATCTCATTTGTGGGTAAATGGCTCCCTCTGATATGTATGTAGTTAGTACAGTTTGTGAAATGTTTAGCGATCCATTTAGAAGAAAGATGATATGTAAATGCAAAACCATTATTTTATCTGACCAAACTCAGAAGAATTTATGATGTGTAAACCTACATTTTTTGGATAAGTCTCTACCCACATGCTTCTAAGAAAAATAAGAGGATTAAGCATCTGTGCTGCAGAACACAGTTTCAGAGACTGGAAAATTAGAAGGTGCCTCCTATTATTACTTGGATTATTTGAAAGATTGAACTGTTGAACTGGTACTTGTCTCACTTTGTGGCCCATACTTAACTTACCTCAGGTATTTCTTGCAAATAACTAATGTTTTTATCTTATCCAGAAATCTGACTTTGAACTATATTTTGTCTTCCTGTAAGAATCTAATTTCTTGAGCAAGGTGCACTTGTTCACTTTGAGTTGTTAAAGGAACACTGTCAAGAAAAAAATTATGACTTCGGTTCCTTGGGCCAGTTGAGCTGTTGGGCCAACTGAACTTTCAGTTGAGCTGTGCTTGGTGTAGTAAGGCATACAACATGGGGAAGTGAATGTGGCAGTTTGACATTTGCACACTTTCTAATTCCCAAGTTTACAGAGGCTTGATTTAGTCCCCTCCTATGTTAGAATAGCCTCAGAGCTTCTCTCATATGACCATTAGCACTATGTTTGTGCAACAGGGGCATTGAATAGTTGACTCTTTTCAGCTTTGGATTAGTCCATATATTCTAGGTAATGGGAATCGACTGAGCCCAAATTTGGAAGAATGTTAAAGTACAAATTATTTTTCATCATACCTTTCACTATAACACCAATATCTTTATGAATGCACACAGAAAGGAACAGGGTCCAGTATAAATCAAAGAATTAAAAGGTCATCAATTTATGAACTTTGACAGAGAGTCCACCCTTCTGCTTCGGGTTTAGAAATAGCCAATCCTGGCCACTCTTTAGTTAAGATGTTTATTAAGAAAAAAAGCAAGAAGAAAATGCTGTGGTTGTTGGCTCACCAGGCATACTGACACACTGCTCTGCGTGGCTTCTCTGGCTCTAGTCCTCTCAGTACTTCCCAACTGCTCTGGGTTTGTCTCAGTCTGTGCCTTTTGCAATGTGCCTGGGCTCCATGCTTCCCTGAGGTTTTTCTCTGCATCTTTAGGTGGATCTTTGCAGCCCCCTCTTACTCAGAGCTCTGGGTTCCCCTCTCTCAGGGAACTGAGAGCCAGGCCCCACGTTTTCTTTTTCCCAGAAGTTCTCTGGATCAATAGAGTCCCATCATGGGACCACATGGCTCTGGGGACTCAGTGTCACAGTTCTGCCCAGGTTTCTCCTCCATGATCCCAACTTAATTTCTTTGCCCACCCCTACCTGCTGGGACCCAGGGGTCTGGCCCAAGAATTAACCTGCGTAGTGAACTCTCTGCAGGTGGAACAGGTAAGTGTTGGAGGATCCTATTACAGTCACCCTATATATAAAAAGGGGAGTCATCTACTGTTTTCCTTGTTCAGTAGGGTCAGACAAGACTCAAGGGGAATGCCCCAAGACCTAAGGTTGAGAAGGACCAAGTTAGAGTGCTTCTGGAGGGGCTGGACGTGTTCAAATCAGCAGGTCCAGATGCTCTCCACCCCAGGGTGTTGAGGGAGCTAGCAGGAGTTATTACAGGGCCCTTGGCACGGCTTTACGAGCTCTCGTGGTGCTTGGGCCAGGTGCCAGATGATTGGAGGATAGCCAATGTGGTCCTCATCTTTAAGAAAGGGAGGAGGGAGGACCTGGGCAATTATATGCCCGTCAGTCTTACCTCTATCCTGGGGTAACTCTTTGAGAAGATCATCAAGGAGCACATCTGTGATGGACTGGCATCGGGGATGATGCTCAAGGGCATCACACATCACAAGGGTTTCGTTAGGGACAGGTCATGTCAGACCAACCTGATTGCCTTTTACGATCAGGTCAAAAAAGCATTGGATGCAGGTGTCGCCGTGGATGTAGTCTTTCTGGACTTCAGCAAGGCCTTTGACACTGTCAACCACCCCATCCTCATTAAAAAACTAGGTGACTGTGGCACGGGTGCCTACACGGTCAGATGGATTGCGAATTGGCTGAAGGGTTGTACTCAGAGGGTGGTGGTGGACGGGACATATTCGACCTGGGGGGGAAGTGGGCAACGGAGTCCCCTAGGGCTCCGTCCTTGGGCCCGCACTGTTCAATTTCTTTATCAGCAATTTGGACGGTGTGGTGAAAAGCAACCTGTTCAAATTTGCTGATGATACCAAAATTTGGGGTGAGGTGGGCATGTTAGCAGGGAGGGAAATACCGCAGCAAGACCTGGATAGGCTGCAGGGGTGGGCTAACAAAAACAGGATGCATTTCAATACTGACAAGTGCAGGGTGCTGCACTTGGGCAGTAGTAACCGGCAGCACACTTACAAGATCCCGATGTGAGGAAAAAGAGGGAAAGGGGCCAGAAAGCTTCCCTGGCTGACCAGAGAAATCCAGAGCAGCCTACGGGATAAAAGGGGAGCATATAAAAAGTGGAAACAGGGAGAGATTACCAAAGCGGAGTATACCTCCTCTGCTCACGCTTGTAGGGAGGCAGTTAGACGGGCCAAAGCTACCATGGAGCTGAGGATGGCATCCCAAGTTAAGGATAACAAGAAATTGTTCTTTAGATATATAGGGAGTAAAAGGAAGGCCCAGGGTGGAATAGGACCCCTACTAAATGGGCAGAAGCAATTGGTGATGGACAGGGGAGGCAAGGCTTAACTCCTCAATGAGTTCTTTGCCTCAGTGTTCCTAAGTGAGGGGCAAGACAAGTCTCTCACTGGGATTGTAGAGAGGCAGCAGCAGGGCGCCAGACTACCATGCGTAGACCCTGAGATGGTGCAGAGTCACTTGGAGGAACTGGATGCATTTAAGTCGGCAGGCCCGGATGAGCTCCATCCGAGGGTACTGAAGGCACTGGCTGACGTCATAGCACAGCCACTGGTGGGAATATTTGAACACTCGTGGCGCACGGGCCAGGTCCCGGAGGACTAGAAAAGGGCCAATGTGGTCCCCATTTTCAAGAAGGGGAGGAAGGAGGACCCGGGCAACTATAGGCCAGTCAGTCTCACCTCCATCCTTGGCAAAGTCTTTGAAAAAATTATCAAGGCTCACATTTGCGAGAGCCCGGCAGGAAAAATTATGCTGAGGGGAAACCAGCACGGGTTCGTAGCAGGTAGATCATGCCTGACTAATCTAGTCTCTTTTTATGACCAGGTTACAAAATGCCTGGACGCAGGAGTAGGGGTTGACGTCATATACTTAGACTTCAGGAAGGCCTTCGATACAGTATCCCACCCCATACTGGTGAACAAGTTAAGAGGCTGTGACTTGGATGACTACACAGTCTGGTGGGTGGCGAATTGGCTAGAGGGTTGCACTCAGAGAGTTGTAGTGGATGGGTCAGTATCGACCTGGAAGGGTGTGGTCAGTGGAGTCCTGCAGGGCTCGGTCCTAGGACCAATACTCTTCAATGTCTTCATCAGCAACTTGGACGAGGGAGTGAAGTGTACTCTGTCCAAGTTTGCGGATGATACAAAACTGTGGGGAGAAGTGGACACACTGGAGGGCAGGGAAGAACTACAGGCAGACCTCGACAGGTTGGACAAATGGGCAGAAAACAATAGAATGCAGTTTAACAAGGAGAAATGCAAAGTGCTGTGCCTAGGGAGGAAAAAAGTCTAGCAAACCGAATGCCTAGGAAATTACCTGCTTGGTAGCACAGAAGCAGAAAGGGATCTTGGAGTCCTAGTGGACTCCAAGATTCATAGATTCATAGATGTTAGGGTCGGAAGGGACCTCAATAGATCATCGAGTCTGACCCCCTGCATAAGCAGGAAAGAGTGCTGGGTCTAGATGACCCCAGCTAGATGCTCATCTAACCTCCTCTTTAAGACCCCCAGGGTAGGGGAGAGCACCACCTCCGTTGGGAGCCCGTTACAGACCCTGGCCACTCTAACTGTGAAGAAGTTCTTCCTAATGTCCAATCTAAATCTGCTCTCTGCTAGCTTGTGGCCATTATTTCTTGTAACCCCCGGGGGCGCCTTGGTGAATAAATACTCACCAATTCCCTTCTGTGCCCCCGTGATGAACTTATAGGCATCCACAAGGTCGCCTCTCAACCTTCTCTTGCGGAGGCTGAAAAGATCCAGTTTCTCTAGTCTCTCCTCGTAGGGCTTGGTCTGCAGGCCCTTCACCATACGAGTGGCCCTTCTCTGGACCCTCTCCAGGTTATCCGCATCCCTCTTGAATTGCGGCGCCCAGAATTGCACACAGTACTCCAACTGCGGTCTGACCAGCGCCCGATAGAGGGGAAGTATCACCTCCTTGGACCTATTTGTCATGCATCTGCTGGTGCACGAGAAAGTGCCATTGGCTTTTTTGATGGCTTCGTCACACTGCCGACTCATGTTCATCTTGGAGTCCACTAGGACTCCAAGATCCCTTTCCACTTCCGTGCTACTCAGCAGGTCATTCCCTAGGCTGTAGGTGTACTGGACATTCTTCCTCCCTAGGTGCAGCACTTTGCATTTCTCCTTGTTGAACTGCATTCTGTTGTTTTCTGCCCACTTGTGATGAATATGAGTAGTCAGTGTGATGCAGTTAGCTTTTCTGATGACTTCACTTTATCATGCATCAGCAGGTGCATGACAAATAGAGCCAAGGAAATGATACTTCCCCTCTATCGGGCGCTGGTCAGACCGCAGTTGGAATACTGCATGCAGTTTTGGGCGCCACACTTCAAGAGGGATGTGGATAACCTGGAGAGGGTCCAGAGAAGGGCCACTCGTATGGTTAAGGGCTTGCAGGCCAAGTCCTACGAGGAGAAACTGGGGCACCTGGACCTCTTCAGCCTCTGCAAGAGAAGGTTGAGAGGCGACTTTGTGGCTGCCTATAAATTCATCATGGGGGTGCAGAAGGGAATTGGTGAGGCTCTACTCACCAAGGCATCCCAGGGGGTTACAAGAAATAATTGCCATAAGCTAGCAGATAACAGATTTAGACTGGACATTAGGAGGAACTTCTTCACAGTTAGAGTGGCCAAAATCTAGAACGGGCTCCCAAGGGAGGTGGTGCTCTCCCCTACCCTGGGGGTCTTCAAGAGGAGGTTAGATGGTCATCTGGTTGGGGTCATCTGAACCTAGCACTCTTTCCCACCTATGCAGGGGGTTGGACTCGATCTATTGAGTTCCCTTCCATCCCTAACATCTATGAATCTATGATTTATGCGTCTTCCAGACTTTCATTACTGACTTACAGGAAATAATGGGATTGTAAATTGTTTTCCTATGCCTTCTGTTCTGTGCTTTCATAGGTTGTAAGGCCAGAATAGATCATGGTGATCATTTAATGTGGCCGCTTACCTAGTACAGGCCATAGGACTTATCTCTGAATTCACTTCTATTTCAAGTACAGTAACTAAGTTGATTAGACTGGAGCATCTTTTAGAAAAATATGTAACATCAAAAAATTTCTGCTGATGGATATTCTGTCCTTGAGAATTATTCAGTGGTTAATTACTGTAATTGTTCAAACTCTGAACTTTATGTCTTGGCTGAATTTGTTTGCCTTCAGCCTCTAGCCACTGGATCTTCTTATACTTCTGTTTGTTAAATTTGAGAAACCATCTATTGTCTAACTTCCCCTTATGGGTTCTTTTGACATTCTTATTGGTAAACTAAAGAAAAAGATCATGCCCCCTATCAATATTAGGTCATTTGTCATGCCTAAACAAACATCTTTCATTAATGTCAGTATTTATTTTTCTTTTTTTTAATTGTTCCCTTAGTTTTGTGATGTCCAACATACAGTAGTGTACCATTAGAATGACCCGGAGTGGGGGAGATGTTTTTATTTATTTATTTTCCTGGATAGTGCTAGTCCTTTGGAGTTCAGAATCACTCTGAAGTTTTTATCAAAAAATACCATAAGGTCACAAGTGACATTAGAAAAATTACACTCAATTTCAGATTTCAGACTTTTCATGAATGCTTTATTCTGAATATGATAAATAACAAGAACAGCCTGTCACACCCCGAGTAGGCGTCGTGAGTATAGCTCTGCCCCACGATCGGGGTCCCCCCCCAGTTTGGCTGCCACGACTTGATGGTAAATATAAAGAGGGAGGGGGTTCAGTGGTGTTTTCTTCCCCTCGCATCCTGGAGACAGAGGTACTCATGGATGTGCTGTGGTGTTCCTCGGGGCTTCGCCTCCCCTACACCTCGTCTGCTTGCCAACTGCTTGGGTATTCTGGCTGTCATCCCGACAATATGTCAAACCCCTTGACAGTGGGGTGCGGTGTTGTCTACAATAATCCAGTCCGTTGCCCAGATGGAGATTATACCAGGAGCTTCAGCTCCTAGCCTCGGGGCCCTTGCTACCGGTGCCAGGCATCCTCCCTGAGAGGAGCACCTTCTTAGATTTTCTTATTGCTGAGGGACTGGGAACTGCCAGTCCCCAGCCTGGTGCCAGCCCCTGCTCTCACTTCTTTGCCACGGGGCAGTGTCTGCGGAACCACTGTTGCCAGCGCCTGGAGCCTCCTTGTGTCCAGTGCGCTCCCAGCCGGCTTCTCCCCATCTGCTGGCTTCTGGTGGGGTTTTTAAATTCCCTGTGGTGGCAGCTCTAGCTGCTGTAATCAGCTGGCCACCACCCTGCCCTGGAAGCAGCTGCTTGAAGAGCCAGCAAAATGCCAGCTCGCATGGCTTGGCTCTGCCCCCACCCACTCTGGATGTGAGGTCCCCGGGGCGTGAGTGGCTCTACTTTCCCTTTTGGGAATGCCAGGGTTTGCCCCCAGCGTTTCTGAGGCCAGTGGCGGTTTCTCGCTGCCACAATGCCTTTTAGATGAATTAGTTATAAACTTGTTAGGAACAGACCTTTCCCTTTAAAGGGGAAAGAAAATATAATGGTGCAAAAAAGGCAAATCTCATTCTGGAATGTATTAAGAAAAGAGTAGCAGCAGAGAGGTAGCTATTTCACTGTTCTTAGTGTTGGTGAGGCTGAGCAGGAGTACTATATCCATTATTGAGCATTACTTTTCAAAAGAAGCTATAGACAAATTGGAGACAATCAAGAGGGGGAAGGTTTAAGGAAATAAGTTTATTTAACCTACAAAAGAGACTAAGGTGCAAAGAGATAAGTTATCTTTCAATATGTAATATGATGGTATTATCAAAAGGATCATTATCCACCAGTTTCTATGTCTATTGCGGGGATAGGACAAAAAAATCATTTACCTGATTTTATACCTAAGAAGGTTGAGGTCTGATGGTAAAAAGAATAAAATAAAAATCTAACTATTAGAGTAGTGAAGCCCTGCAACAGGCTGCCTAGGGATGTTCTGGAACTTCCGCAATTGGAAATTTTATAGAACAGGTTAGAGCAGGGGCTGGCAAAGTCCAGCCCGTGGGCCATATTCGGCCAGCACTGAATTCCATTTCTCAGCAGCCCCTGCCCCTGTGGCTGGAGCTGGTTTCCATGGAGACCCTAGCAGCAGCTGCACTGTGATAGCATGGGGCCAGGGTTTCCGTGGAGACCAGCCCCACCTCCACATTGGCAGGGCGTGGAGCTGATCCAGAGCCCAGCTGGGATCTTGTGGCGGTGACAGCATGGTCCAGAACCAGGGCAGATCCGTGATGGGCAGGGATGTGCATAGCCGCAATTCTTTGTCTGCACATTCCTGATGGGAGCATGCAGGCTGCAGATCATGGATCTGTCCTGGCTCTGGACCATGCTGTCACCTCCACAAGATCCCAGTCAGGCTCTGGATCAGCTCAACACCCTGCCAGTGCTGCTGGGCCTGGTCTCCACAGAAACCCTGGCCTCGTACTATCACAGCACGGCTGCTGCTGGGGTCTCCAGGGAAACTGACCCCAGCCACCTGGTCAGGGGCTTCTGGGACAAGAAGTCTGGCCACCCGATGGACCCACTATTTTCCCCACCTCTGGGTTAGAGGAATGTCTGTCAGGGCTGGCCTTATTCAACTTGACCCTGCATCATTGAAAAGTTGAATCATCTCTTGAGCATAGCTCTGCTTTTCTATGATTCTATTAAGTTAGTGGTTCTCAACTTTATTAGACCCAAGGCACCTCTCAGAAAATCCCAGTTCTTGGCTTCTACTCATTTCTTGACTACAGAAAAATAATAAAGCAATTCTTCCCTTGCAAAAAACTCAGAAAGACCATAACAGTTTGGAATGGTTTTGACCCTCTGGATTCCTATTTGGAAATCTCTGGGTTTATCTTTTGAGTGGTGTGTAGGTGTTTGCACAGCTCACTGTGCTAATGTTGAGCCCCTGCACAACCCTTAAAAGGATCTTGCAGCCCCCACAATTGAAAATCCATTTTCTAAGTGTTGGTACTTAGAAAGAGAGATTTAGCTAATGGGTTAGTCCACTGTTTTAGGAGGCTAAAGGAAGATGGTAGCTGGATTTTTGAAACTTCTGGAGAGAAGCAGGGCATTGGATTTCATTTGTTTCTATAAAACTGATTAATTTTTCTGCTATAGTATTAGATTATATGTTTGTCTTCATTCTGATTGTTGATCACCACTACTTCATGTAGCCAGTTATTTTAGTGATTACCAATGATCAGGATATGAATCTGTCTGCCTAAAGTTGAAGAGAAAATTGGGAAACAAGTAATTAAATGGAGCTAAGTAATGAAAATTTAATTCTTGCAAAATTAAACTTAAACATTATCAAGATTTAAGTATGAAGGCAGAAATCATTCTTCTCAAATTGTATAACATTTATTTCTCTGGATTCTTCAACTTGAATATTGAGTCCATTGAGAGAGGCTTTATATATTTATATAGGAGCTGATAGAGTTTGGTCCTGGAAGTGAGGCACTTACAAATGCTTTATTTCATAGATTTCATAGACATTAGGGCTGGAAGGGACCTCGGAAGATCATCGAGTCCAGCCCCCCACCCAAAGGGCAGGAAGTCAGCTGGGGTCATAGGATCCCAGCAAGATAAGCATCCAGTTTCATCTTGAATGTGTTCAATGAAGGCGCTTGAACAACCTCCGGTGGCAGGCTGTTCCAGACCTTGGGGGCTCGGACAGTAAAGAAATTCTTCCTTATGTCCAGCTTGAAACGATCTTGTAGTAGTTTGTGACCATTCGACCTCGTCATCCCCTGGGGCGCTCTGGTGAACAAACGTCCCCCCAGATACTGGTGGTCACCTATGATAAACTTGTAGGTGGCCATCAGATCACCCCTGAGCCTGCGCTTTTCCAGGCTAAAGAGCCCCAGGGCTCTCAGCCTGTCATCGTAGGGTCTGCTTCCCTGACCTCTGATCATGCGCGTGGCTCTTCTCTGGACTCTCTCAAGCTTCTCCACATCCTTTTTGAATTGTGGAGCCCAAAACTGGACGCAGTACTCCAGCTGCGGCCTCACTAAGGCCGAGTACAGGGGGAGAATGACGTCCCGGGATTTGCTTGAGAAGCATCTATGGATGCAAGCCAGCGTTTTGGTCGCTTTACTAGCCGCAGCATCGCATTGCAGGCTTATGTTCATCTTGTGGTCAATGATGACCCCCAAGTCTCTTTCTTCCATAGTGCTAGCCAACATAGCACTGCTGAGCCTATAAGGATGCTGTGGGTTTTTTTTCCCAAGGTGGAGAACCTTGCATTTATCGGCGTTGAATACCATCAGATTCTCGTCCGCCCACTTGCTGAGCCTGTCCAGGTCAGCCTGGATCATCCGCCTGTCTTCTGGTGTGGATGCTTTGCCCCAAAGTTTGGTGTCATCTGCGAACTTGGCCAGTCCGCTTCTGACTCAGTGTCCACATCATTAATGAATATGTTGAACAGTATGGGTCCAAGGACAGAGCCCTGGGGGACCCCACTGGTCACAGGACACCATGATGAGTGACTTCCATCAATTACTACCCTCTGGGTCTGACCCCGGAGTCAATTTTCCAGCCAGTGGATCGTGGAGGACCCAAGGCGACAATTGGCCAGTTTCTCCAAGAGACGATCATGGGACACCAGATCGAAGGCTTTTTTGAAGTCAAGATATATGACATCAATCTCATCTCCCTTGTCCAGGTGATAGGTCACCTGGTCGTAGAAGGAAATGAGATTGGTCAAGCAAGACCTACCCGCAACAAACCCGTGCTGGCTATCCCTTAAGATGTTGGCATCGGCCAGTCCATTAAGGATGGCCTCCTTAATAAACTTTTCTAAGATCTTCCCCGGGATAGAAGTCAGGCTGATGGGCCTATAGTTAGCCAGATCCACTTTCCTCCCTTTCTTGAAGATAGGCACCACATTGGCCTTCTTCCAGTCTTCGGGCACTACACCGGAGCGCCAAGAGTTTTCAAAGATCCGCGCTAGAGGCTGGGCTACGATGCTTGCCAGCTCGTTGAGTACCCTGGGGTGAAGATTGTCAGTGCCGGCTGACTTGAAGGTATCCAGTTTCTCAAGATGTTCCTTCACGAAGTCAGCATTAATGGAGGGCAGGGGATCACCCTCCCTCGGACTTCCCGGCTTTGATGGATGATTGATGAAAAAAGCCATCAATCTCTATGCTAAATACATTATTAAACTTGGGAATAATCTTTAATTTGTCCTCTTTAGTGACAATTTTGAAAATGTGTTTCATTTCCTGTAGAATGATTCCCGTAACCCCAACATAAGAGGGACATTTTGATTTTGTCACTGTAACAACAGCTCCATGAAGATCAGCTTTTAGCAGTTTGGTCTGAATCATCTGTGGTTGCGCCTCTGGTCTGAGTCCGTTGCACAGGTCCCGTATGTATTGTTTCCAGAGCTCGTGTAACGGAAGAAACAACTCATACTTCTGTTGTTCTGGTTTAATTTCCCAGAGCTGTAGCGGGCATGGGCGTCCCATGGGGCTGATGAAAGACCGACACAAAGTACCTATTTAATAGGTTGGCTTTTTCCTGGGCTTCAGTTGTCAGTTGCCCCATCTGGTTCAGCAGGGGTCCAATGTTGCCCCTGCTTTTCCTCCGGCTCCCCACATATCTGAAAAAGGACTTTTTATTGTCCTTGATGCTCAAAGCTAGCTGGAGTTCAGTTGCAGCCTTGGCTTTCCTGGTCAGCTCCCTACAGGACCGGACCAGTGCAGAATAATCCTCCTTGGAGGTGACTCCCATCCTCCATCCTTTGTAGGCCTTTCTTTTTAGCTTCAGGAGGTCTGCTAGGTCCCTGGAGAGCCAGGGGGGCTGCTGTGCCCTCTTGCTGCCTTTCCTCCGAGATGGAATAGACTTAGTTTGTGCATTGAGGATCGCTCCCTTGAGGAGCAACCACTCTTCTTGAACTCCCCTCTCCCTGTGGTCACAGTCCCTTAGGGCCTCACTGACAAGCCTCCTGAGCTTGTCAAAGTCGGCTTTCCTGAAGTCAAGGACTTCCGTGTTGCTGACTGACTTGCCAGCTTTTCGACGGATGGTGAAGGTGATCAGCTCGTGGTCGCTGTCACCCAGCTTCCCATCGTTCACTAGGTCGCCGACTAGGTCATCCCCAGTAGCCAGTACCAGGTCGAGCAGCACTTTGCCTCTCGTTGGCCCACAGACTTCTTGAGTCAGGTAGAGGTCATCCACGCACGAGAGGAAGCTCTGCGACCGCTCAGATTTTGCTGAGCGATCCTCCCATGAGATGTCTGGGTAATTGAAGTCACTCATGACAACCATGGTCCTGGAGCAAGCTGCCTCAGCCAGTTCCTGGGCAAACTCCTGGTCAAGCTCAGGACTTTGGGTGGGAGGTCTGTAATAGACTCCCACCATTGTGTCCCCTGTGCCGTGTTCCCCACGGATTTTAACCCAGAGGGTCTCCAGCTGTCCACCCTGGTTGCCAATATCGGCTTGCAGGGACGTGTAGCTTTCCTTAACATAGAGAGCTACACCCCCGCCCCTTTTCTCTACACGATCCCTCCTGTACAGGGTATAGCCATCTATCCCCGTGGTTCAGTCATGGGTGGAGTCCCACCAGGTCTCCGTTATCCCTATGACATCGTAATTGTTTGCACTGAGCAGGAGGATGAGTTCCTCCTGCTTATTCCCCAAGCTCCTGGCATTAGTTTACAGGCAGGCAAGCGCCCCCTGGGGGGCTCCTTCCTTGCCCACAGATTTTACCAGGGCTGGGGCTGGGGTGGGCTCCCTTGAGTGCCATGATCCGCTGGCTTTGCAAGGATTGCTCAGCGGGCCAGCAGTGGCGGTAGTCCCCCCGTCCCCCAACGGGCTTAGTTTAAAGGCTGGTGGAGCAGGTCAGCCAGTCTGGCTGAGAAGAGCCTCCTCCCTAGGGGAGAGAGGTGGAGACCATCTCTTCCCAGCAGCTCGCTGCCTCTCTCGCCAAAGAGCGGGCTGTGGTCATGAAAGCCAAAGCCTTCCTGACGACACCAGCGCTGCAGTCTTTGGTTGACCACATAGATCCTCCTGTCCCTTCTCAGCCCATAGGCTGAGACTGGGAGGATCGACGAGAACACCACCTGTGCCCCCAGACCCTTAAGCCCCGCTCCCAAATCCCTGTAGCGCCTCATGACCTGGCTGGGAGTGCTCCGAGCCGTGTCATTGGTGCCCACATGAATAAGGAGCATGGGATAGTGGTCTGTGGGTTTGAGGAGCTTGGGGATCCTCTCCGCAATGTCCCGGATGCGGGCCCCTGGGAAGCAGCAGACTTGCCGGGCTAAGGGGTCGGGGTGGCAGATTGGCCCCTCCGTCCCCCTCAGGAGGGAGTCTCCCACAACAAACACCTTACGTTTTGTCTTAGGGAGAGCAGGGGCGGGAGCTGCAGTTAGGCCCATGTTGCCTGTGGGGGCCGGCAACTCAGCAGGCTCTGCTGGGGCAGCAAGAGGTGCGTACCTGTTTCTCAGTTCTGGTGGGGGAGGGGCCTTGGTGCGGCGGGCCTTAGGGCCCTTGACCACCTTGGTCCATGCCCCTGGCTGGACACAGCAGGAGGTCCCAGAGTCCTCCTTTGGCGTGGAAGGAGACTGTGATCTACCCTCTGCCTCCCGGGGGAGAAGGGCCTGGCAGTAGGAGTCTATCTCCTGGCTCGCAGTCTCTGGACTGTGGCCTGGAGCTCCTCCAGCTGGCGCACCAGAGACCCCAAAATGGAGCAGACCCCGCAAGGGGAGGTCACCATGCTCCCAGGCCCCAGAGCCTGAAAAAGGGACAGGCAGCACCCACAGCCGAGAGCCAGGGGCTCCGTCTGCGTGGAGCCCGGAACCAGGGGCTCCGTCTGGGTGGCCGTCTCTGAGGTGCCAGAGGGGGGGGCCGCGGAGCCCGAGGGGACCCTCGGGGTGCGGCACGTGCCCATCCATGTCATGCCTCTGGTAGGCTGGCTATGGCTGGGGCTGTCTACCCTGGGGGGTGCGCACGCAGGGTCCAGCGCCCTCCCGCACACCCTCCCGTGCGAACTCTGCGCTAACTCACGCGCCGGCAGAGAAGCGTGCCTGTTTGCGCAGCTCCTGTCGCGTGGCTCCCTGGGGGGCTGGGTGAAGTAGGGGCCTGGGCTGGGCTTGACCCGGCCCGGCTCCACTCAGCCGCCGCCTCCCACACACACACTAAGGGGTTAGCCCCCTCTCTCACGGGCCTCACTTACCCCGGCTGTGCTGGGGGTCAGCGGGGGGCTCCGCGGCTGCTGGAGGGTTTTTGGGGGGCTTCGGGGGAGCGGGGGCGCAGCGAGCTTTCACCCGCGTGTCTCTCACCGCTCCCGCGTCTAACTGATTCATTGATGCATAACAAGAATGAAAACTCTAGCCTGTATTTCAGGTCTTGTAGCAGTTGAACATTGGCATCAGCAGTCAAAAGTGGCAAAGTTCAAGCACTGGTTATTCCACCAAAATAAAAAAAAAAAGATGAAAACAAAATAAAAGCCTGTGAGGCAGAGGTTTGCATGCAGCCCATGGTGGGGAGGGAAAGGTGACTGCTGTATGCCACTGTTGTAGCCCATGTGGTGCGGAAAATCCTGCGTAGGCTGCCTCTTCAGGATATGCATGTGTCTGCCTCTGGCCACATCAAAATTGAACAGGCCTGTTATTGAAGAGGCTATGCTGCAAATGCGGAGAAAAACATCACATGCTTGTAGTCATTTGATCAAGTAATTTAAATACTAAATAAATAGAGTACTTCTTAGGCACAGTTAATCATCATCCCAAGCTACAGATATGTGAATGTTTGACATGCTTTTTTAAGCTTTCTTTGGGGGGAATACTGTCTACTGAACTCTGGAAGCACACTGAGGAAATTAATATTTTTATCTTTAACCTCTATTAGCTTCATGCTTGGGGAAAAAAGTTTGACTGTCAAAGATTCTAAGTATGTTGATATTCCAGTTGTGTTGCATTGAAAGTGAGGAGAAATTTACAACGTTTTCCATGACGTAACACATGCAGCAATTGAAGGAGGTTCTGGAGAAACTTTATTAGTTTGATCATGATACTAAAGTAGACCTGCCTCCTGTTCAGTCAGCCAACCTATAAGATTGATTTGGTTGAAACCTGAAATAGACCAGGTGTTTGTTTCACTTTTTACCATTTGCTTTTTCAAAGACCAGGTAAAAATGTGGTGGGCTGGGTGTTTGATTATGGTATTCTTAGGTCTTCTGGGACCTTCTTTGAAGAGGTCTTGCTCCTGCATTTAGAAATCTAGGTAAAATACAGTATTAAGAAAAGCAAGCATAACTCTTTTACTAAATAATAAAACCTTAAACCCTTCAAGCTACTTGCTGGGAAAAGCATCTGGCTAAATAGATAGCTTGAGGGGAGCTCTGGCTTGTCAGCCTGAGGTGTAGGGATGTGAAACTCAGAACTGAAAGCCTCCTCAAAGAACATCTGGCTTCCTGATGTACACATCTAGATATTCACATTACAAGATCAGAGCAAAGAGAGATTGTCACCCCAATAGTTCTTCTGATCTCAAGTGCTAAGAAATGAAAAATCTGGACAGTAATTAAAATGCCCAGCTATAAGATAAGAAACTTCTGTTGTAGATCAGTAGGGACAGGGAGGCTTTGAAAAAGTGCCTTCTAAAAGTATTACTAAAAAATGACTCCGGTAATGATGAATTTAATTTAGAAAATATTGGTGCTAAAAATTGGAGAATTATTTAATTATCTAATGAATAGAAGTCTGTGAAATATATTCTCATGCATAATCAGTTCTATGATAGGAAGCCAGTATATGTGTTTTACAGAAGGCTCCTTAACTAGCTACTGTCTGAAACGATTTATCGTGTATGACTGTTTATCTGTGAGCAAAAAATTACCCTCCTCATGATGTTCCCTTTAATCCTAAACCCAGAGCTATTGCTTACTCAGCACATACTTTAGTCGAGGCATTCTTGGGAGTAATGGCTGACATTCTCTGTGTTGTGGTTTCATGTGTGTGCATGTGTGTTTTAATAACTTGGCAATTGCATACTGTGTGAAATAATGTTTAGGGTTAGTTCAGCCAAAGTTTATATAAATGGAATGACTAAAGTTACAGCATTTTTATAACTTTGAGTAGATAACTTCCTTGGTACCTTCATAGATTGATATTTAATAGCCAAATTAAATTTATTCTTATGACAGTTTGCATAAAATCCAATAAGAAACAGGAAATGCAAAACTAAGTCTAGTAAGAGCACCTGTTTACATATGGTAGTATGCATTATTGCATATATGGCCCAAAAGGAATCTCATGAGGTTCAACAAGGACAAGTGCAAAGTCATGCACTTAGGACAGAACAATCCCATGCACCACTATAGGCTGGGGGCTGACTGGCTGGACAGCAGCTCTGCAGAAGAGGACTGGGGGTTACAGTGGACAATAAGATGAATGAGTCAGCAGTGTACCCTTATTGCCAAGAAGGCTAATGGCATACTGAGCTGCATTGGTAGGTGTGTTGCCAGTAGGTCAAGGGAAGTAATTATTCCCCTCTGTTCAGCATTGGTGAGGTCACATCTGGAGTATTGTGTTCACTTTTGAGCCCCCACTACAAAAAGGATGTGGACAAAATGGAGAGAGTCCAGCACTTGCTGTCCCGTTGGCTCATCCAGAGGTGTGGGGGGGATCTTGCTGCTGCCCGCATCCCCGGGGCAGGTGCAGGGGATATGTGTCCCCCTCCCTCCCCCCCCCCTGCAGTCTCCAGTCTGTACCATGTGGGGCAGAGGCGGCTGCCACTGCAGGCTGTGCTCTGCATCCTGCTGCCAGTGCCCCGGCAGCCGTGTGACACCATGTGCTTCCCACTGCCAAGCAGGCGGTGCAGCCAGCGCACAGGAGGTACATGGCATTGCAGTTGGTTGTGGAGTGCAACCCACAGCAGCAGCCACCTCTGCCCTGCACACAGATGGGGGGGGGGGGCACATGCCCCATGTGCCTACCCTGTGGGTGCATGCAGCAGCGGGAGGCCCCCCCACCCGACACACCCCTGAATGAGCCGTCCAGGCTCTGAGCCTCCCATAACTCACCCCAGCCCTGGGGCCCCATTTACCCCAGCCCCTGTCCTTGTCTCTGCCCTACTCCCTCCCTCACCACAGGGGCCTTGAGTTCAAGCTGGCATTGACAGCATTGTTGAAAGCCATACTCATTTTAGATATCTGTAAATGTAGTATTTTACAACTCCTTTTGTACTTTTCTGAGACGAGGCAATTTCTGTGGCCTCCAGATTCATACTATATTTATGTCTCTGGACAACAGAACTGTCCTGTTATGCCTCTGATTTACAGAAGAAAGAGAAGTTACATACCTTACAATGACTGGAGTTGTTTGAGCTGTGTCTACCCTCCATCCCATCTCCCTAGAGCTGTGTGGTAGAGAAGAAAGTGAAATGCAGTGGTTGTGTTTTACTTCCTTATGCCCTTGATATGAAGGCAGACATGCCAAATGGGTATTGCCAGAAAAATACCTCTTGAGCTTGAAAGCAGGAGGTGCATGTGCAGCCACAATCAAATGTGTGTGAAGATCAACACCAACACATTTTGAACTCCCATTGCTGTAAGGTACATAACTTCTCTTTAGTTTAATGAGTTTTTGTTGGTTGGGTGATTTCATGGTGAGTTCAATGCTGATGTAAGTAGCTCCATGAAAAAAATTACTCTCTTTATCAACTATATTTTTTATCAAAAAATTACAGGAGCATTACAGTTGGTTTAAAATTCATTAAAATTTGTCACATTCTTGACCAGAAACATCTGGAGGGTGAGCTTTGTTTCATACACTACTAGAAGGTTCAGTATAATTCACCTTTTGATTGAATCTGATCCTCACAATCACTCTTTCATTGTTTTTAAGCATAAAAGGTCATATTGTTGTATGTGAATTGATACAAACCAAGAAAGGTCAAGAAAGTTATAGATGACACCCCTCAACTAGTGCTGTTATTGGAAAAAGAAATTGATAATCCTCTCAAACTGTTAGTTTAGGATGAAGCCTCTTCCTTAACATATGAATTTGTTGGACTTCTGTCTGTCTGTTAAACAGCTTGAACGTCACTTAAATGTAGTTTGTTTGATGTTTTAATTTGTCTTTTTAAAAAGAGGAAACATTTTGGAATTTGTTAAAGAATATATATTACTGGTTTATAACTAAGAAAAGGAATCATTTAGTCTCTTGGATAAATATGATGTTTGGGCAGTTATTAAAAAGAAGTCATTATTTGCCCAATAGACCAGAATGACCCAGAATGAGTATGTTCAACCCTTAGGAAACTGTTTTGTCTACAAGTATTTAGTATTTTCAGTATTGTTTGGTTCTTATAGGTAGTTGGAAGCTGGCAGGAGGCTCTGCATTGGGATGAAGTGTTGGCTTTGTAGAGTGTATTGGGACTATAAGCCATCAATTTCAAGGTTTTTAAAGCAGACTTGAACTAACTAGGACCTCCATATGAATGAATAGCCTTTTTTGGTCCTGCGGTTATTTGCCTAAATGGAGTACATCACATTGCATAACTGATCTGTTACAAAACCATGTAAGTTACAAATAATATCCAGAGACAATAAGCACTTGGTGCCATATGTAGTAAAGTTGTAGTGTTTAGTCTTTTGGATTAGGTATATCACAAAAATCTTTACCATTAGTAGCTATTAAAAATCCCTTGGCAGTTTCTGCAGGAGTATAGATTTTAGACATTGTAACTCCATTAACTAAAACCCACCACAGCAGTTTTAGTTGTTTAAAGTCTTTTTCCTGTCCTCATCTGTTAAGCATTGTTTCTGTGAGTCCTTAAACATCTGTCAAAGTTCATCCCAGATGCAACTATTTCAGTGGTGTTATTCTCCCAATTCCTACTCTTTTAAAAAAAAAATTTGAAAGTTTAGCTCTTGTATTTCCATTAGAAAAGAGAAATCAGGCTGCAGATGTGTCATTGTCTGGTCTTAGCTTGGAGTGAATTAAACTATTCTAAAATTGAGTATATAGATTTGTTTTCAAAATGCAATGTATAGACCAAAGAATAAATGTAATATTACCCACTTTGTGTTAAACAGCTAGGAAAAAAATTGGGATCCTGAAGGTTACTTTTGTTAATAGTATTTGGCTTATATGGTACAGACAAAGGAAGATGCCATTTTGTATAGCTGATTGATTAAAACTTCAGTTTAATATAACAGCGAACAGTGCCACATTAACGTTCGTATTATTAAGGATCCAAAGTCTGTTGTTCTTTCAAGCTGACTTCACTGAACTTTGGATCAGACCTAGAGGGAATACAATGAAAATAATAATTTATTTTATATGTTAACATCTAGCCAACAATTTCCCATTAAAAATGTATTTCTCAGTATGTAAACCAGTTCTTATCGGTGGCAAACCATTTCCGGAACAGATTTATTTACCAGTGAAAACCTTTTCTGATTTCCATTGCCTTTTTACATTAACTTGAAGGATAAAACAGGTGTCACTAGAATTTCTGTATCTGAGAAAAGTGCTAGAATCAACCTTGGTGGGCAGGATAACTGAGTTTCCCGGTATGTTGGAGAGAAACTAAGAAAAGCAGAGCCAATGTGTCGTGTCCAGGGCAATTTGAGAATTCACTAATAGTACTATAAGGTTCTATTTGATCTTTTGCTTTTGGATTTGTAATCTAGTGAAATGTTGAATGAAAGGGTTAGTGAGGACTGGATTAGTGGCATAAATAGAGTATGACCTCTAAACCATTAGTTTCTGTAGAGCTCATACCAGCAGAATGACTAACAGTTATTGTTGTTTGTTTGGTGTTTGGCATTTTAGAAATTGTTTTGGGTGAATTTTGGTCCACTTACTTGTTAGCTGGGCATGTATCTTCAGGGTGGCTTTTCACAGTAAAGCTGGTATTTTCAAAACAGGATTTACCTTCAGAGTGTAGTGGGACTTGTAGCACAACAAATGTAACCTCTGTCCGTGGCCTAGATTGCTAAATCCATACTTAGGCACCTAAATAAAATCCTGTGATTATGTAAAAATGATTAGTATCTGCACCTCCTGTATGCTTCAGTAGGTCTGCAGGTCCTCTGTATTCTGAAAGTCAGGTTGTTTTACTAGGTACATTATTTTGAATTTAGGAGCTTAACTTCAGGCTCTAGAACTTTGATCTGAATTCTCACACAAAATGTTGAGTATCTGAATTGTTACCATATAGATGTTTTGGTGCCTGAAACATTCTACATGGAAAATGTTGTGTTTCCCTAAAAAATCATGGTTCTGTAAAACCCTCTCTTTTAGGAACTCAAAATGCTTTAGAAACATTAATGAACCAAACCTTCAATGCTTCTGTGAAGCAGATGGTACCTTTCCCATTTTACACGAGGAATAGAAACCAGATGTCTTGACTTCAAATCCATTGCTTTAAATTCCAGACTGTCTGTTCACCCAAACTGTCTTTGCTTTCTAACTTGTCATTTTATGGGAACTTTAAGTACACAGTAATTTACTGTTGATCACTTTTCTAACATATTTTATTCCAAATGAAACCGTGTTACAAGTTATAAGTTGCCAAGTGACAAGAAATAGGAGCTCCCCAGCTTTTAAGCTGTTTTAAAGCCCAAAGACTCTTACAATAAAGAAAACAGTTAAGTGAATAGTGTCAGAGAGTCCTGGGATTTAGAGTTAAACTGTTACCAGCTAAGTTATTAACATCTTTAGATTGACAAGTTTGTAATTGCTCACCCCTTTTAAAAAATGAACACAAACAATGCACAGCGTGAAATAAGCTTTCTACTTTTGTCTTTGTGTTTAAATGTCACTTCTCAAGTTGGTGCAGTCTTTTCACCACATGACTGCTATAATATCTTCAGGATGGCTAACTTCACAGGTTTAACAAGATGTGTACATCTGTGGTGTCTTTTAAATTTATAAGTAGGAGGCAAACATCTGTAGTTGTGATAGTTGTTTCCTATTGAGTGCTAAAGACATAACATCAGAGGTTGAGGTTAACTGCTTTATTCCATGAAAAGGGTCTTGTGGAAAGACTTTTTGACAGTCACGGTGTTGAGTGTCTGCCAGGCTGAAGTTCAGAGAAGTAACTGGAGATACAGAGGTTTTATTACTATAACTATCTTTGCCCTAGACACCTGCAAAATGTTTATCATTATAAATTAGATCAGTTTTAGCTGATCCCCCTGTAGTACCTAAGCCTTGTCATGGGAGTCATACAGTGTGGCATATCTTTGCATAGTTGTCAGTTTTTATTTAAGCAAGGCTTAACCCTGGAACAGCAAGAAGTTTTGACTTGTGGTTATGTCTATGTTGCAGGCTGCAGAGTAGTTTGGAGATGATAGAGTTAGCTTTGGTACCAGAAACAACACAGAACTCTGTTTGGAGTAATTGGTTTTACATTCAAACTTGCATTGGCTTAACTAAATGGATTAAAAAATACACCTGTAGATAAACCAGTATACTTTTAAGTGTTGACATCATCTGTTTGGAGCATGGAATAAGCAAAACCTGTTTAATAAGGAGTGTTATGCTACGTCAAGGCATAATGCAGCAAATATGATAGAGCAAATGGAAAGGTCATTTTCCAAAATGAATAAACAGAAAGAATGAAGAGAATTCCTTCCTGCCTTCCTTGCAGTTGAATAATTGTAAATGCTGGAGTAAGGACTAGGCTTTTAGAAACTGCATAGAGAAGGGAAAGAAAATTCCCTTAATGTAAAAGGAGTAGATGGAAGTTAAAACTTCTTCATGGAAGGGGAAAGGATTCAGATAAAATGCACAGAGAGGAGATGACTTTGAGGAATTTAGAGTGGAAATCAGTCTGATAATCAAATCTGTGTTTTAAACGGCCTTAACTATAAAGAAACTGTTGTCTTGCAAATTTTTTACAGCTTGCGTGACATTTAAATCAGTACATGACTTTCAAATAAATGGCCTGAACTTTAGATGTTCTGCCTACTGGAAGTTTTTGGTAACTTCAGTAGAAACTCAGTTTTTCTGACAATCGGACCACTTACTAAGATGTCTGTCTAAGAATTTAGGTTTTTTCCCATTTCAGGTACCCCAGGGAAATCAATGGCTTTTGCATTTTATGGTAACATTGGGGCAATTCCTTTTGAAAGTTGGTGTGTGTGTGTTGTAAAATGGCAGAGGATAAACAGTTCTGGAATTGGGTGAAAATGTAAATTGGTTACTGTAATTCAGCCTTTGGGAAGAGAAACCCAGGTTAAGTTTTATTGCCTGAGAAAAGACTGAGCAATGGGAAGCAATATAACAGGGAAAAGTATTCTTTCAATGGAAATTACTTTAACTTATTTTCTCTACACAACTAATTGACAAAGCATCCTGTCTGCTGTTCCTTAATTGCTCTCTGGGAAATGACTAAACATAAATAAAGGAAGGCATTGTTACCATGTTAGCAGTTTTTATCATCTGTTTTAAATGACTGCAGATGAGAGAGATTTTATTGTATAACCATCTCTTTGACAGTTGTGTGAAAATGTCTCACCTAGTGATGACAATAACCTACAAACATAGACTCAGTTTATTTAAAGGCAGATACCTGTGCATTTTGTTGCATTGCAATCACTATTTCTTCTGTTGATGTAGCAAAAAGGACTGCACCCAAATGCTCTGATATAAATTATAGATTTCTTTGAGAGCTTTTCCACATATACATTCCATTGCAAGAGCACATGTTCCTCAAACACTCAGGTTCAGAGACTCTTTTATACTAACAATTTCTGTACCATGCACATGTATCCTACCTCTTCCTGTACTTCGTACCAAGGGGATAAAGGGTGGTACGAGCTTGCTGCTATTCAGTTTCCCTCAACTGTCTTGGCATCAGCCAGAGCTTTTGTAGTCTGTTCTGGACTACATGTTTGTCTTATTAACACTTTCAGAACATGTGTTCTTTCCTTCATCTTTTTTTTCTTCTTAGTTTGTTTCTTATTCCTGTTCCTGTATTTTCTTCTGGGCTTTTGTCATCTTTCAGCAAGGCCTGAGGTTCCCTGGCCTGTGCCAAGTGACTTCACTAACCAAGTAAAGGTCCATTTTTTCCTTTATCTCTCATGAGGCCTCTGTGCCAACTGTTGGCATGTTTTCCCCAGGTTGCGTGGATCCAAGACATGACCTTCTTACATTGCCTGTCATAGGTAGGTGTGTTAAATACCTCTACTGCTTAGAGGAATGTCATATTGCCAGAAAGTGTTATTTATAAATAGCACATTTCATGGGACTTGAAAGACCATGTTGCAAGATTCCAGGTTTATCTCCTGGAATGTGCCATGGCACTGTAGTTGGGAATCACTGGTCTACTGTCTGTCTGCTCAGATCTCCAGATTTAAATGTGGTACTTTGGAACACTGTTTGACCATGTTTTCATATGCAAAATAGAATGCATTTCCTAAAGCAAGTTGGCAAACTGCACAGTTGACCCTACAATATAGTCCACTTTGATCTATACTTAAAATGTTTTGCCAGTGTAACTTTCAGTTTGACTGTGATTTTATTTATTTAGCGACATAATTGTACTGGGAAAAACCTCAATAGAGCTCTAGCTTATTGTGGTAAAGATAGTCTTTTGTTGGGGCAAGTTTTACTTGGGAACTAATATACTCTATAGTGACAAAAAGGTTGTCTTTCACCAGCACAAGCTGCATTTCCACTTAGTTTATTATTACAGCTATACTGACCAACCCTGTTAGTGTAGACGGGACCTCAGTGCTTCTAGGGGTGCCAGTTGCTCTGTGACAACCAGCAGCACAAAGCTGTGTCTTTTGATTTGAAAATTCCTAACTACCCTTTATTGATTCACTAATAGTATTATTTTTGTACAAGTATATTTCATAGACATTAGGGCTGGAAGGGACCTTGGAAGATCATCAAGTCCAGCCACCTGCCTGAAGGGCAGGAAGTCAGCTGGGGTCATAGGATCCCAGCAAGATAAGCATCCAATTTACTCTTGAAAGGTGTTCAATGTAGGTGCTTGGCTGTTCCAGACCTTGGGGGCTTGGACAGTAAAGAAATTCTTCCTTATGTCCAGCCTGAAATGGTCTTGCAATAGTTTATAACCATTCAAACTTGTCATCCCTTGAGGCGCTCTGGTGAACAAACATTCCCCCAGATACTGGTGGTCACCCCTGATAAACTTATAGGTGGCCATCAGATCACCCCTGAGCCTGTGCTTTTCCAGGCTAAAGAGCCCCGTGGCTCTCAGCCTGTCATCGTAAGTTCTGTTTTCCTGACCTCTGATCATGCGCATGGCTCTTCTCTCAACTCTCTCAAGCTTCTCCGCATCCTTTTTGAATTGTGGAGTCCAAAACTGGATGCAGTACACAGCATTCCAGCTGTGGCCTCACCAAGGCTGAGTACAAGGGGAGAATGACCTCCCAGGATTTGCTGGAGAAGCATCTATGGATGCAAGCCAGCGTTTTGGTCGCTTTACTAGCCGCAGCATCGCATTGCAGGCTCATGTTCATCTTGTGGTCAATGATGACCCCAAGTCTCTTTTCTTCCATAGTGCTAGCCAGTGTAGCACTGCCGAGCCTATAAGGATGCTGCAGGTTTTTCCTCCCAAGGTGAAGAACCGTGCATTTTTCAGTGTTAAACACCATCAGGTTCTTGTCCACCCATTTGCCGAGCCTGTCCAGGTCAGCCTGGATCACCCCCCTGTCTTCTGATGTGGATGCTTTGCCCCAAAGTTTGGTGTCATCGGCGAACTTGGCCAGTCCGCTTCTGACTCCAATGTCCACATCATTAATGAAGATGTTGAACAATGTGTGTCCAAGGACAGAGCCTTGGGGGACCCCACTGGTCACAGGGCACCATGATGATTGACTTCCATCAATTACCACCCTCTGGGTCTGACCATGGAGCTCATTTCCCAGCCAGTGGATCGTGGTGGACCCAAGGCCACAATTGGCCAGTTTTGCCAAGAGGTGATAATAAGATACCAGATTGAAGGCTTTTTTGAAGTCAAGATATATGACATCAATCTCTTCTCCCTTGTCCAGGTGATAGGTCACCTGGTTGTAGAAGGAAATGAGATTGGTCAAGCAAGACCTACCCGCTACAAACCTGTGCTGGCTATCCCTCAGGATGTTGGCGTTGGCCAGTCCATTAAGGATGGCCTCTTTAATAATCTTTTCTAAGATCTTCCCCAGGATAGAAGTCAGGCTGATAGGCCTATAGTTTGCCGGATCCACTTTCCTCCCTTGAAGATAGGCACCACATTGGCCTTCTTCCAGTCTTCGGGCACTACATCAGAGTGCCAGGAGTTTTCAAAGATCCGTGCCAGAGGCTGGGCTATGATGCTCGCCAGCTCGTTGAGTACCCTGGGGTGTAGATTGTCAGGGCTGGCTGATTTGAAGGTATCCAGCCTCTCAAGGTGTTCCTTCACAAGGTCAGCATTGATGGAGGCCAGGGGATCTCCCTCACCTGTACCTCCCTGTCCCGTAGTGGGCATGGGCATCCCATGGGACTGATGAAAGACCGATGCAAAGTACCCATTTAATAGGTTGGCTTTTTCCTGGGCATCAGTTGTCAGTTGTCCCATCTGGTTCAGCAGGGGTCCAATGTTGCCCTTGCTTTTCTTCCGGCTCCCTGAATATCTGAAAAAGGACTTTTTATTGTCCTTGATGCTCAAAGCTAGTTGGAGTTCAGTTGCAGCCTTGGCTTTCCTGGTTCGGTCCCTGCAGGACCATCCTTTGTAGGCCTTATTGTATATGATACACTAGTTCATAATAAGCACTTGTCTTTTGATTAACTTTGCTCTTTGCCACGTTTGGAAATCATGCTGCATTCTTCCAAGAATTTACAGTGCTGTATCTAATGCAGCTTATTTAGTATCAGTGATACTAAATATCCTATATGCTTTGCAAACCCTTGGATGTTGGCTAGATATGGGGGGTTGGAGGTAGGTAATCTTTGGACAGAATTTGTGCTCCAGAAAAAAGAGTTGGATTCATTATCTCTAGTGTCCTGTATTTTCTGTTTCGAGGTAGGCTGATGATGTTTCCATCTGGACTGGCACAGATCAATACTTTGCCCTTTTGTAAGATAAACTTAAGAACACAGTGGAAATAGAATACGAAGGATGAGGAAATGGAGTTTTCTAGTTTCCCTCGGCATGGTCACATCGTGGCTTTGTCAGAAAAATTACATCTTAATTGATTGGCTCCCTGAAAGTTCAAAAGTCTTTTCTGCTGATGTGACCAAACAAGTTTTTACTGCTTTTTATGTCTCTTTGCCCAACCATGGTAAGCCCTGCCCTTTATGTAACAAAGTATGAGTTGGAGGCTCTTCTGGCTTGCTTGGAGAATTGTAACTAAGTCTCAACTGCAGGACCAGTTCTTACTCTGTCTTATACTTATATATCATCCTTGAAGAGGCATTGTTATACAAGTGCTTCTAAGAAAATTATCTAAAACCTTGGTTGTTTTCTTTTCCCCCATGCAAAATGTAAGTTCTCAGTTTTCCCCAGATTTTTTTCAGTTTTGAACTTTTTATCATTCTGAAATATTTCTAGGAATATAGCATATTTGAAAGTTTTGGTTTTTAACAGTAAACAGTATGTATAAGTTTAGTCTGTGAACAAAAATATTATTTTCAAAAGTTGGAACAAAAGCAGAGAGACCAGCCAGGTTCTGGTAGGCCTGCTAGAAAGTAATAAAAAAGTTGTAGAGTAAGTCCAAAGGGGACAGGGAATAGATGAGGAAGTGGTGTGACTAGTAGGTAGAATAAAAAGATAGGATAGTTAAATCTAGCATATTATCAATTGTTTAACAGTCTAGATTGACAGGAAGGATTTTTTTTTTTTGGCTACTGACCAGAAAAAAAATTTGAGTTGATGTGATCTGTAGCAGCTGTTCAAAATTGTCATAGGCTGTCAAAAATAAAATACCATATTTTAATAATATCCTAATTACAATTACTAATAATTACCATGCTCCAGCAGACTCAATTAATAGAATCTGATCTGACACGCTGAACAGGCTCCCTACACATGTATAGGAGCCCAAGATGATATTTTAAATGCATGACACCAGGGTGAAGATCCCTGACTTGACTCATGCCCAGGGTTGACTGGCTCATCTTGGCTTTTTCATGATGAGTCAGCTCCAAAGCTTTGTGAAAGACAACTAGGTTCAGTTCACATAAAGTCATCCATCAGCCAAGATAAACCTGAGGCAGGTATACTCTTTCAGTTGTAGATTTCCTTTGCTTTCTATGGTGTTGGTTACTCAAAGGCACTAATTTTTGAGCTAAAGGAGAAAAGCTGTTGCAGGCATTACAGGAGCTGACCTCACAAATAGCATCAACATTATAGTCCTCTTGTAGCTGACATGCTTCACCACTTCCAAGCATGTTGGAAGTATAGAACACACACAGTCTGCAATGTACAGAGAATGTACAGAAATCCCAGCATTACTCATTGATATGTTTGAGAGGTTTGTAACAGATTTGTTGCACTGGGATCTCTGAGGCCATGTGAGCTCTTTTAAGATTTTTATGATTAACTGCCAGTTAACTAGGGAGGAACTTAAACCCCTGCAGGGATGTTCTTTGACACAACTGTAATTTCTTTGACCTCAGGCTTTCACATACCGCCATTAGGTGGGACAGAGAAATATTTTTTTTTCAGAAGTCAGGGATCAGAGAAGTAAGGGTAGGCTACAGTTTCAAGGAGGATGATCAGTGTTTAGCAGCTTTGGGAGAGCAGAGTGGGCAGAGGGTGGAGAAAATAGCTGCTGAGCCCCATACTGCATTTGGACAGGGTTCTCCAAGATGGAGTAGAGGGAAATGTACTAGGGACAGAGGGGGAGAGAGTGAGCTGGAGCAGAGTGAAGGTGATATGGGCCTGTATGACTTGGCAACAGAGGGAGGTTGCAGGCTGATGGTAGTGTGGAGGTATGTGTGGAAGAGTGTGCTCCACAGCAAAGCCAAGCAGTGGCAGTGTCCAGCAAGCAGTATACTGCCGGGCTACCAGCACTACCATCTAGCTCTTGCATACTTGTTCAGTGCTTCTGTAAATAAATTATCTAAGCCTAAAGCAAAAGTTCTTCTGATTGTTTAACCAAATTTATTTAAGCACTAATAATGGAGAGGTAGGGTGTTGTGGATCAAGCACCGCAATGAGACTCAGCCCTGGATTGTATTTCCAGGGCTGCCACTCAGTTTCTCTGTTCCAAGCATGTCTCTTCCCACTCCTCTTTTCTCTTGTCTGTTTAGATTGTAAACAGTTTGACGTATGACAGGTCTCTTACTCTGTACATCAGTGGTCACCAACCTGGGGATCCCGACCTACAGATAGATCCTGGAGCCTCTTTTGATGGATCCTGGGCTGGGGGGACAGCTGGGCTTGCGTGCATGTGAACACCCACTACCCAAGCCCCAGCAGGTCAATCTGTGGGGAAGGGAAGGGAAGGTGCGGGGACCAGATCGAGGCCCCTGCGGTGAGCAGCTGTGCAGCCCAGCCAGAAGCAGGGAAGGTAAGTGGGGTCCCAGCCCGGCTGGGTGGTGGGAAGATTGGAGCCCAGGGGAACTCCTCCATGGGTGCAGGGGGCTCCCTCCCCATCTCTGTGGCGGTAGAGGCAGCAGAGCCTGCTGCTGCTGCTGTGCCTTAAGTCCCACTGCAGCTGGCCACGTGTAGGCGTGACTCAGCTCAGCAGTGGGGACTCACATGGGGCGGCCCCCAGCCCAGCCGGGTTTGAGAAGATCTGGTTGTCCAGGGGCACATGGAGGGGGAAGCTCCCATCACCAGGCACAGTCCGGCAGAGGCCCTAGGGCCCCGTTCCCCCCCGCCACCTGTGCTCAGGGCGCATTGGGCAGTCCAGAGCAGCAGCCGCCTCATCCCAAGCATGGGAGGGGGGCCCTGGCCCCCAGGGCCTTCACCGGGCTGTGCCCAGTGACGAGAGCCCCCCACACACCCCTGGACTGCGGAGACTTCCAGACCCAGCTGGACCAGGGCTCAGTGCCACAGTCTTCTGGCTGCCGGGCGGATGCAGCTCAGTGCAGCCCCAGCACAGAAGTGGGGTCAGGCCCCAGCCTGGCCGGGTCTGGGACACTTCATGGTCCAGGGGGAAGGGTGGGGGGGGAACACTAGATCCTGAGGTGACCTTTAGTTCCAAAAAGTGATCTTCACCATAAAAAGGTTGGAGACCGCTTATGTGCATGAACAGTTCCTGGCACACTGTGACCCAGACTTTTGTGGGGACCTATAGGTGCTACTTGACTTCAAAAAACTTTAACAAATAAAGTATTTAATCCAGAAATTCCCATTGAAATGGAACATCTTATTTCTAAGGATGTAATTGAATTAAAACCAGATGGAAACTCGTTTATACTCTGTGGGCACCTACACACGTACCTGACACCTGCGATGCATTTCGGCGTCCCTGCGCCTCAATGTGGTGATGGGAATGCTTTAACTAAAACTCATCGAACAAGCTTTAGTTAACGCGTCCCCACCACCATTTTGAAGTGCAGGATGCTGAATACATGAGACACTATGGGAGTTTTAATTAGAGCAGTTTTCGAGAGCCGCCCTAATTAAAGCACCCCCCTATCCTGTACCATATGTAAAGATGCCCTTACTTTTTGTACCTACGAGAGACTGATAGCGTCACAGATGGGGCCAGTGTTTCAGCAAGATATGCTGTGCCACAGACAGCTTGACAGTGCCAGTACACTATTTATTGGAGACTTTAAATTCAAATACATTTCAAAGTTTATCATAATCAGGTAGTGCTTCTTCATTATGAACTTAATGAACTCTGAAAGGAGCAAATGTAGCTATATCTAGTGTTACAGACCCTGCAAGCATCTATTTTCCTTTCTACTTTCTGCTAATTTTTTAAAATGTTGTTTAACATTTGAAAGCTTCCTGTTGTTCAGCATGTATCACGGAATAAAGAAGTACAACACACTAAAGTAAAATAGTTACTTCCAAGGGAGGTGGTGCTATCCCCTTCCTTGGAGGTATTTAAGAGGAGATTGGACAAATACCTGGCTGGGGTCATCAAACCCCAGCACTCTTTTCTGCCCAGGGCAGGGGGTTGGATTCAGTGATCTAATAGGTCCCTTCCGACCCTAAAATCAATTAAATCTATTAAATTAAGATCTAACTAGTCTGAATAGACTACTAACCATAGTTGTGAATGGGCTGATACTAGACAAGAGGAGGAAACCTCAGATTAAAACAATGTGCCAAAAAAGAAGAATAAGTCTTATGAAGAGTTTAAAAAATCAAAACAAAGAAATGGGACTAGCATTTATAAAAACCAAAAATGTGAATAAGGATGAAGGGGCCAAAAAGCAGTCCAAAACAAGTTCCTGACAAGTCTTCTTTATAAGGACATATTGTACTGTTCACTTTTTCCAGTATAGTAATTTTTCATGTGTTTTGATGTAAAGCCTCTTAAACATGTATTTGTTTTTTTCAAAGTAGTTAGCTCTATAATGGGTGGGTATCTATTTCTGTGTGACCAAGCCTATGCTGCAGCTGTTGTCCATGCTGCAATTTGTGTAGACCAAAGGAAAGACAGCTTGTGGCAAGGTTGTGAACAGCAGTTTCTCAGCTTGAGGAAGGCGGATTTCCTGCAACCAGCACAAATTTTAATTTTATTTTCTTTTGATGGTTAATTTCATGACAGTTATGCACTTCTGTACCAAGTTCAGTTAAAACAGTTAGTTCTGAACCTACTTCTGTACAGATTAAGAATTGTATTTATATGGCATGGCATATGGAAGCACAACCTGTTACCAACTGCCAACTTTGTTGATTAAAACTAGGTGAAGAGAAATTTACAAGGGAAACTGTTCTCTGAAAAATTCTAGTTCACTGACATATGAAGGTACTCTGGCTGTCTCATACCAGTTTCCACAATTTGTAGCCAAGAATAATAAAGGGCTTCTTGCAAAGTGTTGACACCAGAGGTTCTAAATGCTAAATGTTTTATCGATCATTGTGGGTTGTCTTGCATCCCGATAAACAAACAGAGTATCTATGCAGACACCTGGAGATGCTCTTAGCCCTTGAAGATCATATTCTTTTCAGGCAGACATTTAGAACCCCATGTGGCCATAATAAAGTATGTTTGTGTCAATTGCTGAGAGGCAATACGAGGTAATGGAAATTACAGGACACTGCGGCCTAATTTTTGTTTGTTACCATGTTCAGTGAAATTTTTGCATAGCAGTAGTCACAGTTAGTTTGGATTGGAAGATGGTATGAATTTTATCCTTAATCAAGCAGTGTTTTATATCCTGAAATCTTGACATATTCATATATAATTTCTTTTGTTGAAAAGCCTTAAAGGACATTACAAGCAATTGTCTCAAAAACTTTGTGAAATAAGCATTGTTATCACCATTAAATGGATAAACTGCCAAAGCACAGAGAGGTTAGATGACTAGCTTGAGAACACAAAGTGAACCAAAAGTTAGAAAAAAGGAAAGTTAATCAGAAGATTTAATTATAACACTAAGCTGCATTTTCTCTTTAAATCTAAAGTTAAAAGGACAGTGCCAGGTTTGCAATGCCCAAAATGTGATCTGTGTTGTTTTCCTCAATATATATTATTTATTTATATGTAATTTTAAATGACTTTGAACTTTTTCCTTGTGTGTTCATTGATTCAGAACAACTATTTAGAAATCAGTACTCACAATCCCTTTACTGGTTTTTTAGGTACAGCTTAGGGCTCACAAGTCGATGAGAAGTTTTCATAAACAAGCCTGCAATAAGTCTCATGTGGAAGTACAGTGGAAAAAAGGGGAAAATATATATTTTAAGGAAAGACTACAGTTTTAGTTCTTATGGTCATAGCAGGAAGTAAAATCAAAATTACTCTCCAAAATCTAACAAAGTCCTTTTTAATCCGTTAAAATTAGAGTAATTGTATCTGGACAGGAGAATAGATTGTCACGGAGACAAGAGGATGAAGAGTTCTGAGTGGGATGTTAAAACAGGTGCAGTTCTTTTATAAAGATTCTTTGTTCTGAATTATAGATAGGACTTCTATTATTCAGGCATTTTGAATAGAAATATGTTCTGGTATTGCATATGAAACATATCTGTTCTATCAGGAACACATTATTTCCTTGTTCACTTGTATTTTTAGCTAAAATATTGCCAGGCAGTAACTTTAGACATCTCAAGATTAAGGAGAATGAGGTTACATAATAGAATAATCTAACAGGTGCCAAGCATATTTGCTGATTGCCAGATTGTAATGTCTCCTGGGAGCAAAAACCAAATGTCAGAGAAAGCTGTAGACAATTTTATGAAAAGAGACAAATCTGAGGATTTCACTCACTACTGCTGAAAACAAAGAAACAGCAGAGTATAAACATAGTATGCATTTAACATTTTTCCTGTTATTGTTGGGACTGCCAAGCTCTGCCTATTGGGATATTCAGCTTTTCACATGTGAATCAGGAGTTGGTATTCAGGACACGTGCTTAGCTAAAAACCCAAGCAGAATTTCTCTCACACAAATTACAGCAAAAAAAAATACTAAAACAAGCAGAAGTTAGAAAATGCTAGAATTATGGTTCCACATGCAGCCTGAAGTCCTCCCATTTGAGTGTATCCATTACGATAGTCTTTAATCATGGGCTCATGTAATTATTGTTTTCACAGTACCTCTATCTCATTCATTGTACAGGAAAGATCTGTTCCAGGGATGAATCGGGTTGTAGTGAAAGGTTGCCTATAGAACATCTTCATTTGTTACAGTAGCTGATGATGATTGAGACGGGGTGCAGGATTAGAAAATTGGTCTTATAGTTAAGGCAACTGAATGCTATCCTGGAGAGTTGGATTCTGTGCCTATCTGGAATAGAATCCCTTTGTGTACTGGTCAAATAACCCAGATTGCAGAGGTGGTCATTAATCCTTATATTTTGAGTCCCTGACTTGAGACCCTGGAGTCTGAAGTGCTGAGCTGTTACAATTTCAACTAAAGTCAGTGGGTAATAAAATGTAATTTTCTATAGCCAAGTTCTCAGGGATGGTTAAATGCTCTTAAATGAAATTCTCCAGAAAAATTCAGCCTAAGCAGGAAAAATTTCAGCCCATTTTGTTCAAAGTCTGGTAAAATTGTTAAACAACTGAAAATGGAGCCCTATCATAGGAAGTGTCAGGCAACCTTACTAGGTCTTGCTGCTGATCCCAACAATAGATGAATATAGGGGTGGATCTAGGGGGCGAGGTGGGGAGGTAGGTTTAGATTGGTGCAGTTGTACCTCTTCTGATGCTTGGTCCAACCAAAGTTTAAATCCTACTGCCTGGCAGTGGCAGCAGCATTTCTATTTAGGCAGCAGTGAGGAAGTCAGTTGACTTCATGGCTCAATATCATCTACCAGAATCCTTTTAAATCCTCATTCCATGGATGTTAACAAACCCTCTCTCCTTTGTAAGTCTCTTGATGTTCCACTAACTAAGATATTTTTTTCTTTTGTAATTCTGCTGTCTATTAAGATGCTCCTGATAATGTAGCACCTATTCCACAGCCCTGAAGACTGTTTTTAACTCTGGCTAGAAGCATTAACTCAGGTATGGAAATTTAAACTCAGGTGAACATTAACTTGCATGCTGAAATAACTTTGAGTGAAGCATTAGATATACTGTCAAGATGCTCAAGAAAGCTAGATTTTGTTTTTATGAATCTGAATTGCATTTAATTCTAATGACTATAAGCCTGAAGAAACAACATTGTCTGATTATTTTGCTTAATTTGTTGTGGGATTTTTATACGTATGACATGGTAAATTTAATGCACATTCTAATAAAGTTATATTTGTGTTTGCTTTGATTGTAATTGAATAATATATCCCTAGGCCCCTAGCATGTAAGTAAACATTTTCTTTTTACCTTGGAGAAAAATGTGTTGTGTTGCATGTGATGATACACCACATCATCTGCTTCCCTCTTTTCAAAATCCTAGATCCACCCATGTTTGAATAGTGCCTAACAATTTTGGAATGGGACTGTTCATTGATTTCAGTAAATCTTATGATCCCAGTTCAGCTTCTAATAAACAAGTGTCCATGTCATTGTCATATTTAGGACACTTCTTAGTCACTGGTTCAAAGGCAGGTCTGACTTGGTCACAGAGACAGTACTTGCCTCCAAAAAGTATGTGGCTTGTACAGGCTGCATTCGTGTTGGTATGGTACAAAGTTCTTATTGGCATTTGTTTGGGATGACCTGTAGGTCTCTCAAACTGTGCGCCTGATGTTAGTGCCCTTTTTATGTACCTAAATGAGTGACTTCCATTTATTTCAGTTGAAACTGTGTGATTTTAAGTACTTTTGTAATTAAGCATCTGATTATCCTTTTAAAGGATTTAGGAGTGTAACTTTAGGTGCTCAGTTTTGAAAAATTGCAAATTGGGAATCAACTTTGATACAGATGTGTGGTACCTTTTCTTTCTTAAATAGGAGCTAAAAATGCACGAATACAAAATGCAAAGTGACTGGCCAGGTTCAGTGTTTCAGAAAAGATCTGGGAGCTATAGTGGATCATAAGCTGAATATGAGGCATGAATGTAATATTGTTGTAAATACAACTGAAATATTTTGATGTTTTTGCCTTCCTGTGTAAATTACAGTGATTATTTTGCTCTATTCAGCACTAGTGTAACTGCACTTGGAATACTGAATCTATTTTTGAGCAAAGAAAGTTGTGGACAAATTTAAGAGAGTCCAGAGGAGAAAGAACAACAAAGTGCTTAGAAATGTAGAAAACAGGACATATGAAGAAATTAGGATTATTTCACTTGAATGATGAGCACAGTTGGCAGCAAAGCTGGGAAAGGAATCAAAGAACCTAGGTTAATGGCAGAACAGGTTAGGGGATTACTTAGAGTGTGTACAAACATTACATTTACATGGCCCTAATCAAGGGTAGGGCAGTCTAATTGTTAAGGTGTGCAAGTGTTTGCATTGTTTAGGTCACCCTAAAAATGGTGCACCTGATCTAAAGTTAGTTCTTGTCAGACATGGGGCATGCCCCATGGGGCATGGGGTTTAACCTGGCCTAATACATGCTTTTATACATTCACAGCACAGACCTAGGGCTGGGAAAGTCCAGCCACAATCCACAGCCCTGGAGCCATGCAGTTTTTATTCCCCTGACCACGATTGGGTTATGGTCCACGCCTTGTCCCACAACTAGCCCTCCCCATGGACCTGTCAGTCCACTTCCTCCCCCCACCCCCCCTCCACCCCCCACCAGCCACCTAAACTAAGCTGCCTAAACCTGAGCTGGGTCCTGTGAATGCGTTTTTTACACCCTTAAAAAAGCTAGATACTTTCAGGTCAGCAGGACCAGATGGGATGCACCCTAGGGTACTAAGGGAATTGGCTGAGGTAATTTCAGAGCCCTTGGCTATCCTCTTTGAGAATACATAGAGATTGAGTGAGGTCCTGGATAATTGGAGAAGGGCAAATATAGTGTACATCTTTAAGAAAGGGAAGAAAGTGGATCTGGGGAATTACAGACCTGCCAATCTGACATTGATGCCTGTCTGATCTCAATATCCGGAAAGATCATGGAGTGTACTACGAAGCACTTAAGAGGAAAACAGTGTAGTCAGGAAGAGACCACATGGATTCACCAAGAACGAGTCATGCCTGACCAACCTGATTTCCTTCTATGATAAGGTGACAGGCTCTGTGGATGGGGAAGAGCAGTGGATGTGGTATACCCTGACATTAGCAAGGCTTTTGACACCACCTCCCATGACATTCTCATTACAAGCTAAGGAAATACAGACTAGATTAAAGTCTTGTAAAGTCAATATAGAACTGGTTAGATCATTGTACTCAGGGAATAGTCTTCAGTGGCTCAGTATCTAGATGGGAGGAGGTATCAAGTGGGGTTCCCCAGTGGTCATAGGTTGGTATTTTTCAACATCTTTATTAATGATTTGGATGATAGGATTGAGAACCTGTGTAGCAGATTTGAGGATGACACCAAGCTTGTGGAGTTGCAACCAACTCCCTTTCAGCCCTACTTCCCTCTGATCCAGAGTGACTTGAAAAAAGGGTCTGCAATCAATCAGATGGGATTCAGCAAGGACAAGTGCAAAGTTTTACACTTGGAATGGAATAACTGTATGCACAAATACAGACTGGGGAATGATTGGCTAGGTGGTAGTACTGCAGGGAAGGACCTGGCATTTACAGTAGGCCATAAACTGAATATGAGCCAACAGTGTGCTCTTGTTGCCAAAAAAAACAACAACCGAAAGACAACAGCATACTGGCTGATAATAACTGGAGTGTCACGTCCAGATTAAGAGAAGCAATTCTTCCATGCTGTTCAGCAATGGTGAGGCCTCACATGGAATATTGGGTCCAGTTTTGGGCATCATACTTTAAGAAGCATTTGAATATATTTGAAAGAGTTCAGAGGAAACCACCAAAAATGATTAGGGGTCTGGAAAGCATGACCTATGCGGAAAGGCTGAAAGAGCTAGGGTTAATTAGTTTGGAGAAGAGAAGACTGGGGGGCGGGATTTGGTGATGATCTTTGAATACCCGAAGGATGATTATAGAAAGGATAGAGATGGGACCTGCACAGCAGGAAGTGGTGCAGACAGCCAGTTCTAGTCCGTGGGGCTTCCCTCCAGTGGCATGTGAGTGTGGAAGTTGCACATGCACAGCAGGATTCCTGGGCACAAGCATCCTGAGTGCCCTCACCTGCAGCAGCTGCTTTAATCTTGGAGTTTCCCCTGCGTGCCCCACCCCCCGCTGCTGATTGGCAAAGGAACCTTGTTGGCTGCACCACTCACCCCTGATCAGCAGGGAGGTGAAAAACGTGTTTTTAAATATGCTGTGGTTTTTGCTTCCTGCTGCTGATTGGTGGAGAGGCCCTCTCAGCCCTGCTACTTGCTGCTGACTGGGCAGGAGGCAAAAACTGCAGTATATTTAAAACTGCAGTTTTTCACCTCCCAGTCTTAAGGAGCAAGCAGTGGGGCCAACAGGGCCCTTCGGCAATCCGTGATGGGAGGGCACATGTGGGGAACAACAAGATTAAAGGAGCCGCCACACAGCACACTTCCAGTGTGAATTCCAGTAGTTTCTACTAGAGGTGTACAGATACATACTGGCACCGATAAAAGAAAAATTGACATTATTGGCAATTGGCTTTTTTTGGCTGATCATAGAATCATAGAAATAGGGTCGGAAGGGACCTTGTAGATCTTCAAGTCCGACCCCCTGTCTGGGCAGGAAGAAAACTGGGCTCAAATGACCCCAGCCAGGTAGGCATCAAGCCACTTCTTAAAGACCCCCAGGGTAGGAGCCAGCACCACTTCCCTTGGAAGTTGGTTCCAGATCCTAGCCACCCTAACTGTGAAGTAGTTCCTACGGATGTCTAATCTAAACCTACTCTCCAACAACTTGTGGCCTTTATTCCTTGTTATCCCGGGGGGCGCTAGGAGAAACAAGGTCTCCCCCAAACCCTTCTGGTCCCCCCTAGTGAGTTTATAGATGGTCACCAGGTCCCCTCTCAGCTTTCTCTTGTGAAGGCTGAACAGTTTCAGGTCCCGTAGCCTCTCATTGTAGGGTTTGCCCTGTTGTCCCTGGATCATGCGGGTGGCCCTCCTCTGGACCCTCTCAATGTTGTCCACATCCCTCTTGAAGTGGGGTGCCCAGAACTGGACACAGTATTCCAGCTGTGGCCTGACCAGTGTTGCGTAGAGGGGGAGGATCACCTCCTTGGCCCTACTTGAGATGCACCTGTGGATGCACGATAGGGTCCGGTTAGCCCTGCAGACTGTGACCTCGCATTGTTGGCCCATGTTCATCTTGCAGTCACTGATGATTCCAAGATCCCTTTCTGCCTCCGTGCTCTCAAGAAGGGAGTTTCCCATCTTATAAGTGTGCTGCCAGTTACTACTGCCCAAGTGCAGTACCCTGCACTTGTCAGTATTGAAACGCATCCTGTTTTTGTTAGCCCACCCCTTCAACCTATCCAAGTCTTGCTGCAGTCTTTCCCTCCCTGCTAACATGCCCACTTCACCCCAAATTTTGGTATCATCAGCAAATTTGAACAGGTTGCTTTTCACCCCGTTGTCCAAATCGCTGATAAAGAAATTGAACAGTGCGGGCCCAAGGACCAAGCCCTGGGGGACTCCGCTGCCCACTTCCCCCCAGGTCGAATATGACCCGTCCACTACCCCCCTCTGAGTACGACCCTTCAGCCAATTAGCAATCCACCTGACTGTGTAGGCATCGATGCCACAGTCGCCTAGTTTTTTAATGAGGATGGGGTGGTCAACAGTGTCGTCGATGTTGTCTATAAATGCTGTGTGCATGTGTGCGGCCAGCTGGGCAGCTTGGAGAACAGTGTCCAGCTTTTAAGTCTATTGGGTGGAAGAGGCAGTGGGAAGGAAGGGACGTGAGGGGTTTAGATAGAGGCCCCCACAGTGAGGGAGGGCGTGGGGCTGGGGCAGGGGCAGCTGTTGCCCAGCTGGGGTGGGGCAGGCCTCTGGACAGAGCCATGAGTAGCTTGTCCGGGGCGGTGGTTCCCACTGCTTTGGACACCCCCAGGGGAGATATGGGGGGCATATACCTCCCAGATTTGTGTGCAGGGCAAGGGTAGGCTTCTGCTGTGGGCTGGGGCCGGGGGCAGTGCTGGGCTATTTCCAGTGAGGGGCTTGGGCTGGGGCTGCACTTCGGGCAGGAAGCAGCAGCGGTGGGTTGGGGGATTCAGGGGGGGCCTGCCCCTTGCACAGCTCTGGCCCAATCCCTCTGCTGGGAAGAGCCTGGTGCCGCCCTCAACCCGCAGCAGCAACCTACTCTTGCCCCTTGCACAGATCTGGGGGGCACATGCCTCCCCAGGGGTGTGCACAGCAGCGGGAGCCACTGTCCTACCACACCACCTGGACAAGCCACTTGCGGCTTGGTCCCATGCCCCACCCTGACTGGGCAGCACTTTCCCCAGCCCCAGTTCCTCTATATCACTGCAGGGACCTCGATCTGCCCCCTATGCCCCTTCCCTCCCTCCCGCTCCTTACCCCCAACAGACTCAAAAGCCTGACACTACTCTTCAAGCTGCAGGCCTGTATATCGGCAATCAGCCATTGGTATCAGCCCAAAAAATCTTTATCAGTGCACTCCTAGTCCCTGCCTATGCTCCCTATGTTCCTGTGATCCTAGAGAAGAAATGGCTGAGAGAGAATGTCATTAACAGTCTTGAAATACAAAAAGAACAGTTAAAAATGATATTCAGTGGGGAGAAGACAAGAATAATGGGCTTAAACTGCAACAAGGGTGAGTTAAGTTTGGTATTAGGAAGAACTTTCTAACTTTGCGAGTGATTGGGCATTGGAACAATTTAGGACAGTTGTGGAATCAATGTCATTGGACATGAAATGGCTTGGCTTAGATGGAGACGATCCTGCTGTAAGTAGGGGTTTGGACTTGATGGCCTATTAAAGTCCCTTTCAAGTCTATTTTCCTATGATTCATATGATGGATTTAGCAGAACTGGAAAGCTTCACTGGGCAGAATAGTTCTAATGTGGTGGGAACTTGAATTTAGGGTGATGCCTGTGGTGGAAATGCTAGTGAAATGCTGGATAAGTGACTTTGCCTTCTGCAGCTTTCAGAGTTGTTCTGTGTTTAGTGATTAAAAATATACATATACTGAAGGACAGTGGTGTGTAAGTAGCACAAATTTCTCTCTCCAATGGGGTCTTATTTTCCAGATTTTCTGCTGAAAATGAAGCTTTGTGTTAAGATTACTTTGTTTTTTCTAATTTTTTATCTAAATCTTTGACTAAAACTAAAATAGTAGAAAAGAAAAAAATCTCTCGGAGAATTCTGATCTTTGGGGTAGTGGAAAGGCTGAATAGACTGGATAGTATCCAACTCGCAGCTCTGCCTTGAGAATACAGGGGAAAAAGAATAAGCTGTGTTTGCTTCTAGAAACGCTTAACATTGGCCACATAGCAAGAGTCACTTTGCAATTTTTCTCCTGTAGGTTATATCACAAATAGTTCATTACATAACAGACAAGTTTCATCAGAAGAAAATGTTGTAGCAACTTATTTATCTGGTGTCCACACTAGATAGAGGGGATGTTAGAGCCTGAGTTAAGATGAGCTCCAAGCTTTAACATGTACCCCATGACAGAGAAACAAACTTGGGTTTAAGGTTTTTTAAATGTTATTATATTCTGTTGTTATATCTTTATATCACTATCATCACTTGTATCTGTGTACCTTTCAGTAGTACATTAAGCAACCTGATCTATTTTTTTGGTGTTTGTTCTTCCATCCCCTTCTCAGAAGAACTGTTTAGTAAAGTAGAGAGACTTCCAGTTCAAGTGCTTGTGATCTTCTATTTTTCTGGGAGTTCTTTTAAATGTTTTTGCACCAGACCCTGAGGGAGATTTGTCCCATGCAAACTAGCTTCACACTTGCAAAGAGTTCCTTTGTGCAAGAGGAATGACATGTCAGTCTGTCCTCATGCTTGAGATTAAGACAGTCTTCTAGGGTATGTCTACACTATAGTCACAGCAGTATAATACAGAGATACCTGAGCTAGTTTAAACTAGCTATCGCAGGTTTCTGTGCAAGTATTATGCAAGCAGTTTTGCTGTGACACCATGTAAATTGGTGTAGGCTAGCACCGTACCTAGACTCCTGGTGGCCCCGGGCAAACTTTTAGTATCGGGCCCCGCTTTGGCAGAGATGATGATGATGATAATAATAAAAAATTTACCATTTTCAGGCCCCCTTTCTGTCTGGGTCCTGGTTTGCCCATGCATATGGCGGGCTCTGATGTAGGCTAATTTATTCCACTTTACTTCTGTGACTGCTATGCAGAAAAAAGTATCCTCAGTTCAAGCCTTGGAACACAGAAGGAAAGAAACAAGACCTTGAACTTATTTCAGAATTTGGTGGGAAGCGTGACTCGATACACAGAGCAAAGAACAGGTTTAATGTGCCTCTTTTTTGCTGAGGAGGCATGTTGTTGTGTTTTATGCTAACTGAAGTTTCCTAAATTCTTAGAGCGCTGTGCCCGGGTGTATTACGTCATTTTAGTTTGGCTGAGGATAACTGAAAGCATGAATAACTGAGGCTACTTCTGCTAGGATGGAGCAGAGTACTAGTACAGGGGTTTTCAACCTTTTTTAATAAGTGTACCCCCGGCGGCTCCCTTTTTAATAAGTGTACCCCTTATTAAAGTGTGGGGGGTGGCAAGCAGCCGGACGCAGAGCACGGGGTGGGGGGGGGGGTTGGTGAGTGAGTGGATGTGGATCATGGGGGCGAAGCAAGCGGCTGGACAAAGAGCCCAGAGGCGGGGGGGGAGGGTTGGTGAATGGCCAGATGCAGAGCGTGGCTGTGGCGAGCAGTGGAAGTGCAGTGTCTGTACGACCCTGCTCTCGCCCTTCCATGGCCCTACTCCTGTGAGGCAGTGGTGCGGGGTGGTGGCGCTCCATCCCTGCCCACCCCCACATACCTCTTGGGACCTTTGAAAGTAGCCCCAAGAGTATGCATACCCCTGGTTGACGACCCCTGTACTAGTAAACCACTAATGACTGCAAGTATTTATTCACAAGTTAGGTTTAGAGCAGAGTGTCACTGAGAAATCAAAGAGCATTCCTGAATGAATGGCTGGCTGAAGTTACAGGCACAAACACAGGTTACAGCAAGGGGAAGGAGAACAGTGCTTTACAGCGGGTCACTTCTTCAGTGATAACTGCCTATGTATTCTCTAATTCAGTAGTAGGTGAAAGCAAACCCAGGATAATTTGGCTCTAAATAAACCGTGGGATAGCTTTCTTTTCCATTGGGTAAAAGCGTGTACATTCACAGTTTCATAGATTCGTAGATGTTAGGGTCGGAAGGGACCTCAATAGATCATCGAGTCCGACCCCCTGCGTAGGCAGGAAAGAGTGCTGGGTCTAGATGACCCCAGCCAGATGCCTATCTAACCTCCTCTTGAAGACCCCCAGGGTAGGGGAGAGCACCACCTCCCTTGGGAGCCCATTCCAGACCTTGGCCACTAACTGTGAAGAAGTTCTTCCTAATGTCTAGTTTAAATCTGCTCTCTGCTAGCTTGTGGCCATTGTTTCTTGTAACCCCTGGGGGCGCCTTGCTGAGCAAAGCCTCACCAATTCCCTTCTGTGCCCCCATGATGAACTTATAGGTATCCACAAGGTCGCCTCTCAACCTTCTGTGCGGAGGCTGAAGAGGTCCAGGTGCCCCAGTCTCTCCTCATAGGGCTTGGCCTGCAAGCCCTTAACCATACGAGTGGCTCTTCTCTGGACCCTCTCCAGGTTATCCACATCCCTGTTGAAGTGTGGCACCCAAAATTGAACGCAGTATTCCAACTGTGGTCTGACCAGCGCCCGATAGAGGGGAAGTATCACCTCCTTGGTTCTGTTCATCATGCATCTGCTGATGCATGATAAAGTGCCATTAGCTTTTCTGATGGCTTTGTCACACTGACGACTCATGTTCATCTTGGAGTCCACTAGGACTCCAAGATCCCTTTCCACTTCCGTGCCACCCATCAGGTCATTTCCTAGGCAGTAGGTATGCTGGACATTTTTCGTCCCTAGGTGCAGCACTTTGCATTTCTCCTTGTTGAACTGCATTCTGTTGCTTTCTCCCCATTTGTCCAACTTGTCCAGGTCTGCTTGTAGTTGTTCCCTGCCCTCCAGTGTGTTCACTTCTCCCCACAGTTTTGTGTCATCCGCAAACTTGGACAGAGTACACTTCACTCCCTCGTCCAAGTTGCTGATGAAGACATTGAAGAGTATCGGTCCAAGGACCGAGCCCTGTGGGACCCCAGTGCCCACACCCTTCCAGGTCGATACCGACCCATCCACTACGACTCTTTAGGTGCGACCCTCTAGCCAATTCGCCACCCACCGGACTGTGTAGTCATCCAAGTCACAGCCTCTTAGCTTGTTCACCAGTATGGGGTGGGATACCGTATCGAAGGCCTTCCTGAAGTCTAAGTAAACGACATCAACCCCTACTCCTGCGTCCAGGTGTTTTGTAACCTGGTCATAAAAAGAGACTAGATTAGTCAGGCATGATCTACCTGCTATGAACCAGTGCTGGTTTCCCCTCAGCATAATTTTTCCTGCCGGGCTCTCGCAAATGTGAGCCTTGATAATTTTTTCAAAGACTTTGCCAAGGACGGAGGTGAGACTGACTGGCCTATAGTTGCTTGGGTCCTCCTTCCTCTCCTTCTTGAAAATGGGGACCACGTTGGCCCTTTTCCAGTCCTCCGGGACCTGGCCCGTGCGCCATGAGTGTTCAAATATTCCTGCCAGTGGCTGTGCAATGATGTCAGCTAGTGGCTTCAGTACCCTCGGATGGAGCTCATCTGGGCCTGCCGACTTAAACATCCAGTTCCTCCAAGTGACTCTGCACCATCTCGGGGTCTATGCATGGTAGTCTGGCACCCTGCTGCTGCCTCTCTACAATCCCAGTGAGAGACTTGTCTTGCCCCTCGCTTAGGAACACTGAGGCAAAGAACTCATTGAGGAGTTCAGCCTTGTCCCCCCTGTCTGTCACCAGTTGCTTCTGCCCATTTAGTAGGGGTCCTATTCCACCCTGGGCCTTCCTTTTACTCACTATATAGCTGAAAAACAATTTTTTGTTATCCTTAACTTGGGATGCCATCCTCAGCTCCATGTTAGCTTTGTCCTGTCTAACTGCCTCCCTACAAGTGCGAGCAGAGGAGGTATACCCCTCTTTGGTAATCTCTCCCCGTTTCCACTTTTTATATGCCCCCCTTTTTGCCCATAGGCTGCTCTGGATTTCTCTGGTCAGCCAAGGAAGCCTCTTGGCCCCTTTCCCCCTTTTTCCCTGCATCGGGATCGTCTCCCTCTGTGCCTGAAGGATCATTTCCTTAAGGCACAGCCACCCTTCCTGGGCTCCCATCTCTTCAAAACTCTTACTGTGCAGTGCGTCCTTGACTAAACGCCTGAGTTCATTGAAATCAGCTTTCCTAAAGTCTAGCACTTTCACCCTACTAGTTACCTTACCCACTCGACGTCTTATGATGAAGACATTATCTTGGAGCCTCTGCTATGATGTACAGCCTTGCTGTCCCTTTACCTCATGGAAACTTGTTTGTGTGCCTGTGTCCAGGATTGACCAATTGTGGATGTTATCTCTTCAAAAATGTTTTCCTGATCCCATCAACATCACATCTATCTTATTCAGGTTCAACTTCAGCCAGCTGTTCTTCATCAAAGAGCTGATCTCATCTAAGCACTGAGTCAATTTGATTAATACCGATGAGGTTGTACATGGTGGAGAGTAGGTAGAGCTGTGCATCATTGCCTTGTACTGATTCTTGGGAACCATGACCTATGAGACAGGATCATTGCCTTGTACTGATGCTTGAGTCCCTTATATCTTAAAAAGTCCCCAGTTGCTTTATGTATGTATTGAAAATGAGAAAATTGATCCTTGTTGGACTCAGGTAATCAAACTGTGCTGGAGGCATGTTTGGGCTAAAACATTGGTAACAGATTGGGTTAACTTTGCAGTGAAGATATACCCTAAGTTGCTGATATTACTTTTAACCTTACCTCCATTTTATCAAGTGACTTATCAGCTCTTATGTTATTATAGTATCAGTAAGCCTCAATCAGTCTTTTGGTTGTTTCATCAGTTTCCTGGTTGTAAAGCAAACTATTTTTAGACAAACCAGTTAGCCTTATCCTCAGTGAGGGCTTTCATAGTTCTATTGACTTTAATGGAGCTGTGATTATTTACACTGTCTATTATCTAGGGGTGTACTGATAGAGATTTTGGGGCTGATACCATTAGCTGACTTTTAAGGAGGCATACCGACTGATACCAATCCAATTTCTGATATACAGTCTAGCAGCTTGCAGTACGGTGTCTGGCTGGTAAGTCTGTTGTGGTGGAAAGGGAAGGAGTGGGGGGGGCAGATTGAGGCCCCTTCAGTGAGGGAGGGAGTGGGGCTGGGTCAGGCACTGCCCAGCTGGGGTGGGGCAGGGTGTGAGATGGAGCCACAGCTCATCTGGGGGGCATGGGGTGGAGGGGCAGCACCCACCGCTACGTGCACCCCGGAAGGGCACTGTGACACAGACCTGTGGAGCTGGGCCCAGGGTTGCACCGAGCTGTGCTCGGGGCGGGCAGTCATGGCTCTGGGAGGGGGGCTGCAGACACCCCAAAATTTGCCGTAGCCTCCCAGCCTTACCTCCCAGTGCCACTACTGCCTGCCCTAAGCACAGCCTGGCCCAGCCTGCCCCACCGTGTGCTGATCCAGTGGCACATGTCCCCCATGCCCTCCTGGGGTGTGTGCAGCGGTGGTGATGGCCCCACCCCCTGGACAAGCCTCTTGTGGCTCCGTCCTGCACCGTGCCCTGCCCTGGCTGGGCAGTGCCTACCGCAGCCCCAGCTCCACTCCCTCTCTCACTGTGGGGGCCTTGATTTGCCCCTCCCACACCCCTTCCCTCCCCCTTTCCCTTCCACCACAACAGACTTACCAGTTGGATGCAGCTCTTGGTTCTGCTAGTCTGTGCTCCTCACCAGCTATGTACTGTGCTGTGGCTGCACACATGCACAGGGCATTTATCGACAAAATTATCAGCCACATCAGCTGATAAAAAAAACTGATTTCTGATAGTCAATTTGCTTTATATCCGTTCTGATCCAATATCAAACCAACATGGGCAACTGGTGCCTCCCAAGTGTGGGGGGCACGACTAGGGGGGAGGTCCCCCAGCGGCCAGTTGCCAAGTACATGAGTGGCATGGCAACGGCAGAAGTGCCAGCGCTCCTGCGTGAGACACGAGCACTTTCCATGCTCCCTACTAGCCAGAGCACTCGGTCTCAGGGCAGGTATGTGCCCCCCCCGCCCCCCCCAAATGTCCTCCCATGCGTTGCCTATGCGAACTGATGCATCGGTGCACCTCTACTATTATCCAGTGTCTTCAATAGTTTGTTCAGCCACTCTGGACCAGTCCTTGCCTCTTATTTCCCCAAATTATTTGTCCTCCCTTTGCTTTTTTCTGTTAGATGCTCCTTTGTGCTTTCAGTTGTGTTCTCAGGTGCATTTAAGCAAATACTTACACTTCTTTCCTAAAATGTTTCTACTTTCTGCAGCCGCTGAGTATACATGAGATGTAATTACTTAGAAGAAATGCAGCTTGTTCTGATCAGTATGTCTTAACCATGCTAATAGTTTGTGTTTTTGAACTATGCTCTTAATGTCTGTTGTATTTTTGCACTTGTTTTGCACGCTGTGCTGCTGTGACTATAGTGTAGACATATACCCTAGAAGACTGCCTTCATCTCAAGCATGAAGACTGACTGACATGTCATTCCTCTTGCACAAAGGAATTCTTTGCAAGTGTGAAGCTTCTTTACCAGCTTGCAGTTTGTCATCCTTGGATTATGTTTTATATGATAGTATATATGTATATAAGTGTACATACTTCTGCTATACAGAAGTTCTGTCAGTAATTTTCCACATTGCTTGGTTTTTGCACTGTAGAGCAATAGTTCTAAAAGCAAATCATGTTTTACATCAGTTGTCTGTCAGCTCTGCTTATGCTGATATGTTTGCTTGTGAGTAAGAGGTGTCTTCTACGGAAATAGAGGAATTTTAGCCTATTCTTAAGAGTCTGTCTTCTTTAGTGGTGGTCCGTTTTCCTTTCCTGAAATTCCAAGGGCTGTGATTTACATAACATGGATTGAGCAAGCATGGTCATAACTTAAGTTGTAGGGTTTTTTTGAGTGTCAAACATTCTCCAGGTTTGCTAAATTCATCCACTATGGTCAGGCAGTTCTCTTATACTTGGCAAGCCACTTAGTTGTATCTTTACCCCACTGGTTTTCTGATTACTTGCATGTTAATTTGGGACTCTCTTCACTTCGGATAACTATGATTTCTGAACTCGAAATCAATATATCTGTTCATCTGTGGAGAGGATATAATTTCTTTGGCTTTTACTTAATACCTGAAGGGTACCTTTAAATTAGTGTCATCCATATTTTCCTACTTATTATTGTGGGACCTATTTATTTGGGTACCTTTCATTAACGTTCCTGAAACCACTCAAAACTGATTTTAAATTTGGGATTACAGAGGCCAAAAATGTTGAGTTCTCCTTTCAGTACTTATTATAGACTACATTATTTCCCTAGGAATTACTCTTTCCAGCCCAACCCATATGATACAAAGTGATATTTTTTATCTTATTTGCACGTTCTATTACTGTGCATGTCTTCCACCAAAATATATGTTCTTGAGATCATGTCTACAATTTCCAGGTGATAATGTGGCTGGAAATCTGGAGTAATTTGCCTTTCTGCTTCCAAAAGTAATTATTATATCCTTAGCGGTGTTGCTGTGTATCCTAGTTGGTGATTTGGGTTTGGTTTCAGCTTTGAAATTAGTATAAATTTCCTACAGACATATGCAAAGCTTAGCATACATTTTTCAATTTGTACAGTGTCTTTCTCACTCTTACAGTTCTTTCAGTGAGTGTTACAGGAGCTATTAAGTCTCAGAACTTTGCAGCAATACACCTTTCATTCCCCACTGAAGTATGTATTGAAAACGTTGTCTCTTGATAGGTAAAGAATTGCAACACTGCTGTTTGATGTCCATATCTCATGTAAATTATTGAACCTTTTTGTGCTCCTTGTCCATTCTCTGTCATTATGAAGAAGTTTTCTTAGGTAAGTTGTAGGGCTGTGTGAAGCTTTGGTGCCTGTTTTGATTCAGCAGAGAATTGGTCTGTTTCGGTGGCCAAATCTCCAAACCTGAATTGAATCAGGAGACCCTTTAATCTCTCTGAATTGAATTGGAACCCTCCAAATTGATTCAGAAAGATGTGGCAATTCAGACATAAACACAATTTGAATGTTTTTTTTCTAGATACCTCAAGGTAGCAGGTGGTTCGTGAATGCTGCGATGGTGGGGTGGATGGAGCATCCCACAGGAGTGAGTGGGGTTCCCAGCACACTCAGCAGCAGACCTGGAAGTGGACCAGAAGCAGTTCTGGGTCTATCGGGGAGCATGCCGGGGGGGCTCCCCATGCCCTCCTGCTTGACAACTGGTGCCTCCTGGGTCTGGGGGGCACCCGGGGTCCCCCTGCGGCCAATTGTCAAGCTGGGGAGGTGTGGGGGGGCCCCCCGGCACACTCTTTGATGGACCCAGAAGTAGACCGGAAGTAATTCCAGTCCACTTCTAGGTTCATTGCCACGCACATTTCATCCGCCCCACCGTCGTAGCATTCACGAGCCACCTGCTACCTTGAGGTATGTAGAAAAAACACTTAAAGCTGTGTCTATGTCCAAAGCGCCAAATCTTTCCAAATCTCTCTGAATTGATTCAGAGGGTTCCGATTCAATTCGGAGAGATTAAAGGGTCTCCTGATTCAATTTAGATTCAGATTTGGCCACCAAATCGGGCCGAATCTCCACCAAATTTAATCATTGGGTACCAAAGCTTTGCACAGTCCTATTGATTACTACTGTCTGAGCCTGATGCTCCAGGTAGTTTTCGATCCACCTTACAGTCTGCATCCAGCCCATATTGCCTGTGAGAATATTGTGGGAGACCATATCAAAAGCCTTGCTAAAATAAAGGTATACCACATCCACTGGTCTCCCTGTATTGACAGAGCCAGTCATCTCATCACAGAAGGCAATCAGGTTGATCAGGCGTGACTTACCCTTGGTGAATTCATGCTGACTATTCCTAATCACTTTCTTCTCCTCCAAGTGCTTAGAAAATGACTCCTTTAGGATCTGCTCAATGATTTTTCCAGGGACTAAGTTGAGGCTGACAGGTCTGTAGTTCCCTGTATCCTCCTTTTTTCCCTTTGTTAAATATGGGCACTGTGTTTGCCCTTTTCCAATCATCCGGGACCTCTCCTGATCACCGTAAGTTTTCGAAGATGGTGGCCAGCGGCTCTGCAATCACACCGGCCAACTCTCTTAGCACCCTCAAATATATCCCATCTGGCCTCAGAGACTTGTACATGTCCAGCTTTTCTATATAGTACCTAACCTGTTCTTTTACCTCTGTTGGCTGTTCACCTCCCCTCCAAACTCTGCTGCCAGGTGCAGTAGTCTGGGAGCTGACCTTGTCTCGAAAGACTGAGGTGAAAAAGACATTGAGCACTTGAGCCTTTTCTGCATCGTCTGTCACTAGGTTGCCCCCTCCATTCAATAAGGGACTCGTACTTTCCCTGTTCTTCCTCCTGATACCGCCATACTTGTAGAAACCCTTCTTGTTGCCCTTTACATCCCTTGCTAGCTGCAACTCCAATTGCACTTAGACCATCTTGACTTCATGCCTGTATGCCCAAGCAATACTCTTATACTCCTCCCTAGTTGTTTGTCCAAGTTTCCACTTCTTATAAGCTTCCTTTTTGTGATTTGGTTTACTGAAGCGTTCCCTGCTAAACCAAGCTGGTCTTCTGCCATACTTGCTAGTCTTCCTGCACATCGGGATGGTTTGTTCCTGTGCTCTCCGTACAGCTTCTTTAAAGTACAGCCGGCTCTCCTGGACTCCTCTCCCCCTCAGTCTGGCTTCCCAGGGTTTCTACCCATTAATTCCCTGAGCAAATCAAAGTCTGCTTTTCTGAAGTCCAGGGTCCTTACTCTGCTGCTCTACATCTTTCCTTTCCTCAGGAGCCTGAACTCCACCCCACCATCGCAGCATTCACGAGCCACACCTGGTACCTTGAGGTATATAGAAAAAAACATTTAAAGCTGTGTCTATGGCTGAATCACTGATTCTCTGAATTGGCACCAAATCTTCAGATTTGGCTGAATCAAATCGGGGACAGTGATCTGAATCAACGAATCGAATCACTGTCCCTGATTCGGGCTGAATCTGAATCGAATGCGGCCTGTTTCTTACACCCCTAGCAATCAATGGCTCGATGTCTAGTTGGCAGCCAATATCAAGTGGAGTGGCCCAGGGGTTGGTCCTGGAGCTGGTTTTGTTCAATATCTTCATCAGTGACCTGGAAGATGGGCATAGAGTGCACCCTCAGCAAGCTTGCAGATAACACCAAGCTGGGGGAGTAGTAGATATACTGGAGTGTAGGGCTAGGATTCAGACCACTACAGGCTGGGGGCTGCAGCTCTGTAGTAAAGGACCTGGGGGTTACAGTGGATAATAAGCTGAATATAAACCAACATCATGCTCTTTTGCCAAGAAGGCTAATGGCATACTGGGCTGCATTGGTAGGTATGTTGCCAGCAGGTCAAGGAAAGTGATTATTCTCCTGTGTTCAACACTGGTGAAGCTACATCTGGAGTACTGGGCTCAGTTTTGGGGCCCCCACTTCAGAAAGGGTGTGGATAAATTGGAGAGAGTTTAGCGGAGGGCAACAAAAATGGTTCAGGGCTGGGGCGCATGACTTCTGAGGAGAGGCTGAGGGAACTGGGCTTATTTAGTCTAGAGAAGACAAGACTGAGAGAGGATTTAATAGCAGTCTTCAACTACCTGAAGTGAGGTTTGAAAGAGGATGGAGCTAAACTGTTTTCAGTGGTGGCAGATGACAGAACAAGGAGCAATGGTCTCAAGTTGCAGCACAGGAAGTTTAGGTTAGATATTGGGAAGTATTTCCTCACTAATAAAACACTGGAACAGGTTACCTAGAGGGGTGGTGGAATCTCCATCTTTGGAGATGTTTAAGACCTGGATAGACAAAGCCTTGGCTGGGATAATCTAGTTGAGGATGTTCCTGTTTTGAGCAGGGGTTGGACTAGATGACCTCCTGTGGTCCTTTCCAACCCTCATTTTCTATGATTCTCTACCTTCCTGTTGAGATGGTCTGTTCTCACCAGGTTATGCCCTCTTTTCTAGGACAAATACTTCAGTGGATGTGAAGCCAATACTAACTGGGTATCTTGATGGTACTACCAGAGCCTTTGTTTTTGTTGTTCTGTCTTTTGTCCACAGTGAGAGTTTACATAGACCACAAACTGGAATTTGTAGTGTTCATTTTTATCCTTGATTTTTTTTTCATGCTTTATACCTTTCTTTCTTCTTCTTTTAAATAAGAGTAGGCTATTTAAGGTTCTGTTCACTTCTAATTTTGTCTGTTTTGTTTTCTACAGGTATGTTGTTATTAAATAATAGTTTCAGCAACCATTAATTTGTGGTTAGGAAAAACACTTTCCCTTTGCTTTTTGGAATCTGGATCCATGTGTTTTCTTGCTCTTCCTGCACATTTGTGAAGTAACTGGGCTTATAATATTTTCTGTATGCTTACCTGAATTCTAGAGGTTGCCCATAGTTATGCAGTTGCCACATCCCTGACATTGTTCCTTTTTTGCTGGGGTGTTTTTTGAACTTTGTCTTTGTTTCCTGTAAATCTTTTCCTTGCTTGACTGTTGTTTTCAGTTGTGAAGCTTTGTGAACCTCCTTTTACATGTCTTTTTTACTAGGATGTAATGATGAATTTCTTGTAGTATTCCAGATTCATAAGCTTCTGACTCCTTATTTGGAAAATTTATTGTTCATGGATACTGTTTTTCTAGAGATACAATAATAGTCCAGCTCTTTCATTGCTACTTCACAACTCTCCCCTCATCACTGCCAACCTCAACATGGAATGCATCATACCTAATCGCTATCAACAGCAGTATGTATATATTTGTAGGTGGGTGGGTAGACAGATACATTCATTTTACTTTCATATTCATATATTAATCTATATTCATACATGCTTACTTTCATTTTACTGGCCTCTGTGACTTCCAAGTACATTTTAACAAATAGCTGTGAAAACCTTTTCCAGATTTCATTGGTGGATAACATGTCACAACTGTAGTGGCCTCACATAAGCTGTATCTTTTACTTTTCATTTTTTTGGTATCAGCTGTATTTTCCTTAAATATTTGTAATGTGATGGCGGTTTTTCAGGATTCATTAGCATTTCCTGATGTGCCTTTGGGTATTGCGTATACTTCAGTGATGGCTGAGGCAGATTTTAGAGTAACTTCTTAAATAACAAAAAGAAATAAAATAAATGTAGTATTGATAGCACGGTAATCTGTCCTGACTCTCTCTTTCTCAGACTGCAGCTGATTCTTGTTTCCTGTGTGAGAGTCAGTATACATACAGCAAGACAACTCTGAACTCTTTTTGGAAGTCATTTGTACCACAGCCAACTTTACATTATATGGTCTCTGTCGGTTACATACTGGACAAGTGTCTACATCAAAAAAACCCTGATGAAATAGGCAATAGCTGGTAACCTCCCTTGCAGAGCTAAAGGCTGATTTGGTCATTAAATCTGAACTTTCTTCTAGCTTCTGGAGCCACTCCCTTTAGGAAAGGGTTGGGAGAGTCAGGGAGATGCCAGGTAGTTTTAATTTAAAACTGCCTGTGCTGTACCAGATATGTTAAACATAGAACCTTTAGTCTTAGTCTCCAGGGATGTAACTCTGGCAATTAAATTATCTTTTATTAAAAACAAAAAGTCCAGCTAAATTTTTTTCCTTGATTATATTTATATAATCCTAACACTAGATCTGGCAAGTCCTAAGGGTAGCTATTTTAGTGTAAACAATCAAAAAAATCTTTGAAGAAAGCATAATGTGTATATGGTTGCAAATACTTTTGGCTCCAGAAATTCAACCTCATTTTCTTGTTAATTGGATTCATTACATTTTCCATAAACGATGATGCATCTAGTAACAATAAAACAAAAGAATTTGAGATCAGAAATATACAGAAGCAATTATTGAAATGGATAGTCCTTCCCTACAGCGTGTGAAAGCAGTTTTGACTGGACCCATGAAAGATTGAGAGAGAATTTTCTGAAAGGATTGGAGACCTTGCCCAAGAAAAGGATTCTAGTGTAAAATGAGGAGTACAAATGCATTCTAGCAGTAAAGCAATGTCCACATTCCCAAGGCATAGAAAGGAATAGAAAAGGTGCTTCCAGCTTTCTTTCCAAATATCAAAAAACTGATGGTGTGAGCATTTAGAATGAAATAAGAAAATTAGTCATTTTGTTCCTTTTTGCTTTTGCTTAACACTGGGAAGCAGTAGTGCTAGATTTTACTTAACTGGAACTTTTCTGTCTTACTCAAACTCTTCCTTGTTTATACTTTCTTTACTCTGGATGGAGAAATGTAAGGTCATTTTATTCAGATATTTTGACATATATTTGTTGTTGTCTCTTGTTAATTTTCCTTATCTGTTCTTTGTTGCAAAATTTTCTATAAAACAAGATATTTATTTCTTTAAAATTCAGAAGCACTCATAATGTATTTCTCATCCAAAAGCGCTAATCCACTGATAATATTTTCATTAAATCAGTTATCATGAAAAGTATTGTAGTTTGAGTTTTTTATGTTGGTATTTATATTGCACCTGATTCATGGAACAGTCTACTTTTAAAAAACAAAGCACCACATTTGATACTTCATAGGAAAGACTATAACATTTAGAATGCATGTAATGAAGCCATACTAGGGTATGCCATACCTTTTAGAGAGCTATCATCCTGGTTTCAACCAGCAATGAGCTTACGCCCTAAAGCAAGAGGATTTTATAGTCCTTGTAAATTCCATCTCTTTAAACAGCTCTTCTGGATTCAATTATTACTCCTCATTTTTTAGGATACATCTGGGATCTGGGATGACTCATATCATTTCCAAATCCATTTTTACTGTTACTTGGGTGTGTCTATACCCTGGGACTCTTTCAGAAGAGGCAATGTGGATAAAATCCATGGGAGGGTAATAAGACAGTGGTTCGAATTTTAATCCAATTGCTATCCTGCAAAATAAATTGCGAGCTATTGAGTACCTCAGATAATAAGGCTGGAGTTCAAGGCAATATAGATATTAGAGGAACAATATATTTGGAGATTCCCCAACTACAGATGGTGGTTGTTGCAATTTTAGGTCTACATAACTCTCACAACTGAAACAAATGCACATATATACAGTGTATAAATGTGTGCAATCCAGAGAGGATCGGGGGGGCGGGGGAACATGTGACGTAGAACTGGAGGGGACCTCCTAGTTTCCCTAGTATCCTGGTATCACAGACAAGTGCATCATACAGTCTCATACAGGCTTGGAAGGCTCTTCCAAGAACAGAACCGCTGTGGGATGGGAGGGAGGAATTGCTACTGTAGTTTGTTTCCAAGCATTCAGGAAAGGAGAATGAGTAAGAAATTAGATAAATGGTCCTGCTGTGCATCTTAGACTCTTGTATATGTGTGTCCACGTGCATGCACATATGCATAGTTACATATCTTTAATAATAATAGGCTTACTGTATCTGTCCAGAGCACTCTGATCGGTTGTCTTGGCAGCTGATTACAATGCTTACTGAAACAAACAACCAGAGTGCTCCAGACAGAGACAGTAAGCGTGTATCAGAGCCTTTAGTCACGTGTACAAGGGCCTTCTTATTCTATGAGTATAAATGAGTCAGAAAGTCATACTTTTGACAAAATATGTATTTCTATTCCTAAGCCTGTGTTTAGACGTGGACAGCTTTATGTAACTTTTTCGAGGGTGAGAAGTTTTGGTTCCATTAAAGTATTCAGTCAAAGGATAACTAAAAATCATGTATTTAAAGAAATACTTTTGCCATAAAAATGTAATCACAAACGTTTTGTGGGTTTCAGCTATTGCATTTATATTGTGTGTATATGTTTGTTTCAGTTGTAAGAGCTTTTATAGACCTAAAGCTGTGACAACCACCCTCTGTGGCTGGGGACTGAAGGTTGCTTCACTACTTATTCCATGGTGCGGCCTGCATACTTAACCTGTGTATCAGGAAGCCACCCTGCTGTGCTCCAGCTGAAAGATCTATGGAGATTATCAGGTGACCAACAGAGAATCTTGCCTGTCCTTGTAGTCTACATCTGGGTCATATGAAGTAGAAAAATAGCTTTAAAATAATTTTTTTTTTTAAAGTATTCTAATTTTAGCAATCTTTGCTAGATGGTATCCCAGAATTATAGATGGCAAGTCCTGTGGATCCTCACTTGCCCTCTGAAATAGCATGTCTTTGATCTCTGTTCCTTTTCTCTGCCTTTTATCCTAAACCAAATCCTGTTCTCAGCACTACATCTTTTTTGCACTCCTGCAGAGCTAAGTTCATAAGTTTAACTTTTTATATTTTTATTTCTGTTTTTAGTTTTATTTTTAACTGTGCAATGGTAGCTCTGTATGTTCTGCAGTACTGGTGGATCTGTTGATATTAATGATATGGTATTTACAGACACTCTATAGGAATATATGCATTTAATACATTTTAAATCACTACAGTATTTTGCTGTTTTCAAGAAATCAGCCAACTAATTTGGAAAAAGTTGTAGGATATAGCAAGCACTTAGTAATTAAAAGAACAAATAAAAATTCCCCATGTAAGAAATGTTCAAATTGTTTGGCACATTAACTTGTGTACATAGCTAGTATATGTAATCACATCATCTTAGTGCCTTAACAGTTCTGTCTTCTTCCCCTCCTCTTCACTTGTTGTACATTGTTGTAAATAGGATAATAAATAGAGCCCATGTTTTCCCATGTCTATGTATGGCGTCAAGTAGATTAATAGATTCATAGATTGTGAAGCTGGAAGGGACCTTGGAAGATCATTGGGTCCAGGCCCCCTGCACCAAGCAGGAAAGACAGCTGGGGTCAGGTGACCCCAACAAGGTGACCATCCAGTCTCCTCTTGAAGATTTCCAAGGTAGGTGATTGCACCATCTCTGGAGGGAGCTTATTCCACAGTCTGGACACCCTAGCTGTGAAGAAGCTTTTCCTAATGTTGAGCCTGAAGTGGTCTTCTAGGAGTTTGTGATCATTACTCCTGGTTTTCCCTAAGGGCGCCCTGGTGAACTTGTTCTCCAAGCCCTAGATGTATGCCCCTAACGTAGTCGTAAGATGCTACCAAGTCCCCTCTCAGCCTTCTTTTTTTCAGGCTGAAGAGTCCCAGGTCCCTCAGCCTTTCCTCATATGGTTTGTCATGCAAGTCTCTGATCATACCGGTGGCCCTTCTCTGGACCCTCTCAAGCTTTTCCATGTCCTTGTTGAAGCGCAGTGCCCAGAATTGGATGCAGTACTGCAGCTGCGGTCTCACCAATGCTGCAGCTGGAGTACAGCGCAGTGGGGTTTGTGTTGTTAATTAAATGAAATAATTTTTAAAAAATCTCCTTTTACAGCATGTATGTGCTCCATTAATCTTTCGCATTGCAAGCTTTCATGATGAAAATGGACTGGTCACTTTCATTTTTCTTTCTATTCCTTGGGGTTTAGTGGTAATGTGTAGGGGGTGCACATGCACCCCCTGCGTGCTGGTGCACCCCCTGACCCCCTAGCCGCTTAGGTGATGGGCAGGGAGGGCAGGCAGGAGCGCCAGTACCCCCCTTGCAAGTGCTGGCCAATCGGGGTTTGGCTGTGGGGGTACCCCCCACCCTGGTCATTGGAATCAGCTGTGGGGGGACCCCTTGCCCCCGGTTTGTGGCACTGGTCACCCATGTTGGGGTTATTACATATTCTAGTATAGTGCTGTTGTGTTTATGTTTCCAGTATTGCAATGGGAAGTTTAAATAAAAGAATTGTCTGATCTCCATATTGTATAACCAGAGTAGGAACGGCTGAATGTATTATATATTACCCAAGTGAAATAAACCACTAACTCTCAAAGCCGTCCACCTTGGTCATTATTGTACGTTCATCTGGTAATTTCTTTAAATGTGTTTGTATGACCACAGCTTTACCAAATTTGAAACATCCACACATTGTTGAGCCTTATTGTGTTTAGAGACTATTTTATGTATTAGAATAAAACTTGACAGTCTAAATTTTTCCAGATGCCACATCTTGCATTAATAATATCTGGTTTTGTACATTTTCCCTATCGCTGAAAATTAAATTTATTTTTAGAAACAAACATTTCCATGAGATAATGCAGAAGACTTTGGAAAGGTAATCACTTAGCTTTGTTCTCCATGCTGAGAACATACAATTGAATACAATTTATACATCAGTTATAAATCTGTATAATTCTCCCTAATATGTAGGAATATGTCAGAATATCTTTTTTTTTAAACTAGTGCATTCGAAAGCTGGTAACTAAGAGTCATGTTTGCAAGTGATCGGGTTTGAGCACATGGGGGAAAAAGAGAAGTGCTGAAGATTGGAATATATCAAGTTTCGTAGTTCTTAGAGGTAAATGTTCTGCTTTTGTTTTCAGTTTATTTTTTTAATGGACAACTTTGATACTTGTATCTCAAGACTCAGATGGTAAAACCTATATCTAAGTTAGTTTAACTGAGAAAAACTTAAACCTTGAGAAGCTAAAAAGTGGATCATGTCACTTTTCTAACAAATAAATCAGAAAAGAAACAGAATCTTAGCAATTTTTACCCTTCCCCCATTCTGTAAACTGGACCTACTTTGTAGGTTTTGTGGGCTAGTGAAAGCCATTACATGTCTGTAATCCTTGCAAAAACACCATCTTTGTGGTTGTCCCTGGAAAATATTCTTCCATATTGAAGCAACCTGGATGTCCCAAATACCAGTCAAAAACATATTTTCTATGCATTTTGTGGCTTATGTTTTTGAAGCAATTCAGCTGAAAGCCAGCTGGCACAGCCAGCCATTAATACACACAATCTACAAGGAGGGTAGTTTACTTTGTACGACTGGTATAAGCACATGTTCCTTTAGCAAAGCTAGCAGACAGTGGTTCTCAACCTTTTTAGACTCAAGGCACACCTCAGAAAATGCTAGCTTTTACCTTTTACTTGTTTTTTGACTATAGAAAAATTCTCTATTGTTTTTCCATTGCAAACAACTCAGAAAGACCACAACAGGTTAGAATGTTTTTGGCACTGTTCATGTAGGAACAGAAAGTTGTATTTGAAATCTCTGAGTTTATCTTGTAAATCATGTATAGGTGTTTGCACACCTAAGGGAAATAATATTGCATTGAAGGATGTTGCATTTTGAATCATGTAGGTGTTTGCACCATTGAAAGGATCTCACAGCACTGGTTTAAGCAGTAGAATTTTCATTGGTTCTCTTATGTCACATCTTTCCTTTCCATCAGACTGAAACAGTCTGATTTCCTTGCAGTTTTACTATGGGCTAAGAATAACAATAAATGCCATTCTGGGGAGGTGAAAAGGTCCTGCTAAACATACAAATGCTGTAATATTCTGAAAGCTGAAATACATGGGTGAAAGAAGACGTGATGTGCAGGCTCTCCATGTATACCAGATGATTTGTTGATTGCAGGATGGGCTCATGGTCTATCATGAGCAATTTATATAATGGAGTATAATTGGTAATATTTAATGATTAGGTTTTATGAACAAAAGTATTTGCCCCTTAATGTGGTGGTGTCATTATGACATTTTACCCTTATTTAGGCTAAATACCCCTATTTAGAGGTCAGTGTTCTATATGATCCAAAACATTTTAATCTCAGCTGTTTTTAAAGACCTCTTGTCATTCAGATTATCAGATTATCATTTAGTTTTTTCATCTGCTACAATTCTACACACATGTGCACATAGTCCCTCTTGTATGTTGACATCCTGTTTCACGAGAAAGAAAATCCCATTTTGTGTATTGTGGTACACATTTCTTTAGGAACAGCTGCATGGCTTGTTCCTGTTCTTAGGGGGAGCTTGCACTTACCAACGTATGTCTAATGAGTAAGATGAGTAAAGGTTCCTGTGGCATGCCAAGTCAGCAGTCTGTGCATGTTGAGACCAAGGAGTGTATTAAATAGACATCAAGAGTTTAACAAGTTAGAACATTTTCTCTATTTCCATATTTATCAAACATGTCAAGGAATGTGGTCACAAGGCCTTCCAAGGATTAACTGCTCTAGTACTTTGATTGTTTTTGTTACTGTGAAGGTAGCCAAGTTCTCAGCATGCAACAGTACTTTTATATCCTCAAGTGTGAGAATAGAGATGATTGGCTGGTATTGGTGATCCTCCCTGAATGACAGACAGACTTCACTAAATGCTAAATTACTTATGCCCAGGATCTATGCTGTGGGAGATGACTAGCATTTTGGCACACATCCTGTGACCAAAAACCTGGAACAGATTGTTTGAAACGTTTGCTTGTGTACTTCCGTGGATCAACTAGTGCAGGATGCTGAGCAAATGATGATTCATAGTCTTATCTATCAGTGAATTTAAGTTCTACAAGCTTACAGGAGTTCTAAAATCATTCTGAATGTTTTGAAAACAGGAAGATCACATTTACTTGCTACAGATAGAGCAAACGAATGTTATCACCAAATAGATTATTTTTATTTTTTTGGATGCTGTGAAGGATATTCATTCTTTTTGCACTTTCAGCCCTCTATCACTTTCAGGCAAGGACGCTAGGGGTAGTGAAGCCCTATTCATCTTGCTCTGGATATTAACCAAGTTTAATTGGATGCAAATAATTAACAAATAACTGTATTTACAACTTTCTGCTTGTATAAAATGGAAAACAGTAGACAGGGACTGTTTTTGTAAGCTCTCCCATCCTGCTTTACAAAAACCCTTCATACTCTGGACTGCTCGAACATTTTTTTTCCCCTTGCATTTTGTCTTACTGCTGTTCTCAGCAGCTTAATTCCAATTTAATTCCATACTAGGAACAGCTTTTTGCCTAATCAGTATAAATAAATAAATGAAGTCTATTCCCACACATTCCTGCACGCTGAAATTTTTGTCATTGAATCATACCTGCAATCAAATTTTTTATCCTGTCTTCCCCTGCCTTGCTGGTGGGTCCCAGTTTTATCCTGCTCCCATCCTCTACTGTGTACTTTTAAACAAATGTTTAAAGTTAGGGATCTGCCCACTTTCTAAAGTTTTAAACTGTAACAGGCCCAGACTCAATGTGATTAAAGTTGGAACTTGCCACTCCCCAGTTTAGGGAGCTGCCGCTCTGACCAACCCAAACTGAAAGGATTAGTAGTAGACCTGTGCAAAGCAGCCAGTATTCGCTTCAAATTTGGCCGATCCGGGGACAATGATTCGATTCGGCTCTAATTACAGAGCATCGGAGCAATTCTATTAATAGATTCTGATGGAGCATGGCAATTATCACACTCCAGAAGCCTCCCATGTCTCGTGTATCGGCAACTACAAGCTTCAAAATGGCAGCGGGAGTGCTTGAACTAAAGCTCATTGAATGAGCTTTAATTCCAGTGCCGTCACTGTCACTTGGAAGCATGGGGATGCTGATACATGAGACGTTGCAGTGATTCTCAGAGCCGCTTTAATTAAAGTGCCACTCTCCCGCTTCTCCTCCCCCCCCGCCCCCCCCCCCACACACACTCCCAGGGCATGTGTAAGAGTGCACTTAAGTATCAGATCTTTTGCCAAGTTGGACTGGGAAAAGATGTGGTTGCTGAATTTGATTGCCATACTTTGAATCCCAGGCCTTAAAAACTTCCCAGAGACTCCACTACTATTGGAATAATTTACAATGTATGTGGAGTAGAGCTGGATGGGTTTTCTGAAAACACACTTGCCACTGAAGAGAAGATGGTTTATTCAAAGTCAGATTCTATGGAAACATGTTAATTTAGATTAAATTTAACTTCAGAAGTATTTCTAATAATGTGTTCATCCATTTCCACTCTTTAGGAACATAATGCTTAATTTTTCATTTCCAAGTAACTTCTTGTTTCCATTTTTGTAAAACTTTATATTGTTTATGTAAAACTTTATAATATGTATATTCCATATACAATATATATGGAATAATATATTTGTGTTTTTCTCAAAATATATTTTATTTTTTCTCATTAGTCTGAAACTACGTTTTGGGAAATTTAGAAAAATTCTGGTTTTACTCCATTTTAGAAAGGAGGAACTTTCTGCATGATAGATTTTCCTGCAAAATAAAATGTCCAAGAGTTGTGCTTTGTATAGTTATGTGTTCAGTGCAGGAATTAATTAGTGACATTCTGTAACCTATGTTATGGAACACAGTCAATTATTATAATTATTAGAGTATAATAATTTGGTTTCCTTAGGTTTTAAAATGTGTGAAAGGTCAAGGATGAATTGTTAGTTTGAGAGAGATGTGTCATACCCCAGAACAGGGATGCTCAACCTTTAGCCCGTAGAGTCTTGGAATCTGGTCTGCAGGGCTCCCTGCGACCCCATGGGTCGGGAATTTTGGCGGTGGGAGAGCAGTCACAATACTGCCACCCCTCCCCACTGCCAAAATCCTAAACCCCGTGGGGCCAGGCCATGACCCTTTCCTCTATGTGGCCAGGTTGGAGCTGAGCTATGCCACCTCCTCCCCCTAGGACTGTCCCCTGTGCAGTTAATTCAGGGCCAGCTCATACTCCCTCCTCCCACCATCCCCTGGGGCTGTGCCACTCCCCCTTCCCTTACTTGGCTAGGTTGGGGATGGGGCATGCCCCCTTCCCCTTGTGGGGTAGAGCCATGCCCCTCCCTCTGCAGATCTGGATTGGGGCTGGGCCAACCCCCTTCCCCCATGCAGCTGGATCAGGACTGGGCAATCCCCTCCACTTCCACTCTTTGCAGCTGGATGGGGCCCCACTGCGCCTGCCCGGGAGGGCGGACTGGGTTCATCGGCCAGACCTGGCCCGTGGAGGGATTGGGCACCACTCATCCAGCCCGCTGGGCAAAAAAGATTGAGCACCGCTGCCCCAGAAAAACATCATCGAATATTTTGTGCTTTTACATGTAGAAACACCTCTGTCAACAATCTGCAAATTTTGCTAAATACCTTGGCACATGAAGGGAAGGAAAGACGCCTTGTGTAGTTCTTAAATTAAGGATTGTAACACACATCTAGAATTTGCTTTTAGTCACATAAGTGTGAATTTAGAAACACTAGAATTACCTTAAGTTTACATTGGTATAACTGAGCAGAATTTTTCCCTAAGGTTTGCTAGGCACAGCACCTTCCTTTTTAAGTTTTTTTTGTGTTCAGATGACAGCACTTAATGCACTAGACATTGTTTTTGGCTTTTGTGTAATAGTGCCTAGAAAATTGTAAACATTGTGTTGATAGTGAGTTTTAAAATATCATTTGTATGCTTTCTTGGTACAGACTTGAATTTGTCCCTCTTCCACTTTGGTTTGGTAGTATGAAAATGGAAATACATGTCGGCTGTTCTGGATGAGATACAGTAGGTCTCATTTAGTGACAGTTTCAGGGGAGATGAAGGTTTTAACGAACTCTCTTTGGGTTTTCCTGTTTTAGGTCCTGTCTGCATTATAGTTCTAACAGTGTTAAGCAGTTCCATACTTACGGCTAGGAAGATGCTAATGTGGTTTTCCTGACCAGTGAAGAGAGGGCTTAAACATGCAGTAGATTGCTGGGGTTGGGTAAATCTGTCAATAGCACTGGTTTTATAAAACGATTTATAACACAGGTAGGCCCTATCTACACTGGCTAGGAGCAGCCTTTTAACACCTTATAAGCAAGAACTGTATTTAAACACAGCCCTGACTAACACCGAACTGTAGCGTACATAAGGCATGAAGGTTAAAGAAATATTTACTGGTAAAAATCTGGTAGAGGATGTAAGTAATAATAATAATAATAATACTCCCTTTTATAGCAACTTTCATGTGAAAATTTCAAATCACTTTACAAACATTTAATTAAGCCTCACAACACCTCATTGTGATGAGTTAATGTTATTCCTCATTTACTGATGGGGAAAATAACCTCAAGTGAAATACAAAAAATCACACAGTGAGTTGAGTTCAGCGCCAGGAATAAAACCCCAGGAATCTTAAATCTCAGTTCTCTGCTCCAGGCTTAGATCCTGCAAACACTGATGCAGCTGTTCAACTTTCTGACTATTCACATGCTTAAAGTTAAACACTTGCATAAGAGCAAGCAATAATGGAGCCCTAAACATTAGATTAAATCTCATTTATGTTGACAAAAAAGTGAAAATTTCAAATGTTAAGAATTTCCCATTCTAAAAGAATATTTTAATTGTGCTGAATAATGCCTGGACATTTGTACTGTGCAGTGATGCATTTGTTTCCTTGAAAAAACTTCCTACTTTAAATAAATATGAAACATAGAAACTCTAAATATGTTGCAGAAAACATGATTCTACTTGAGTTTTGTCATTTGGTTAGTTAGGATTACTAGTGGATATAGTGAGAAAATTAATCTCCATCTTGAATTGAGAGACATCATCAATACAGAAGCGGTTAGGAGTATTCTACAAGAAGAATTGGATGACCTTGAGGGCCAGGTCAATAGAACTGGAAAGAAATATAAGTGCAAGGCCATGCCTAAGGGCTGATAAGAATTTTTGCTGTGAGATGGAAGCTCATCGGTTGAGATTGACAGTGGAGGAGAGACCTAGGTGTATTTGTGTATTACAGCACCATGACTGGACTACAAGTGTGATGTGAACTTAAAAAAGGCAAATGAAATCCTAGCATCTGTCAGGTGAGTTGTGTTCTTGCCACTGAAGCACTGGTAAGTCCTTATGTATACAGTTTTGGTCACGCATGTTCACAGAGAATGAATTCAAACTGAAATAGGTGCAGTAAAGGGCTGCTAGGATGATCAGAGGAATGGTGAGTCTGTCCGACAGGAAAAGAGCAAGAAAACAGTTTGTTTAACCTAGGCAAAGGAAGGCTTAGAGCAGATATGATTGCTCTCTATAAATACATTCAGAAAGTAAACACTGAGGAGACAGAAGGACTATTAAAGGACAATGTTGGCTCACAAACAAATGGGTATAATCTGGCTATGAATAATGTAGACTAGAAATAAGAGGAATGTTTCAACCCATCAGAGCAGTGAAGCTCTGAAACAGCCTTCCAGTAAGGAGAGAAGGAGGCAAGAAACCTAACTAGTTTTAAAATGGAGCTTGATTCATATATGAAAGGGATTATTTGACCTGGTTGACTGCAATAGCACAGGACTAGGTGATCCTTTTCAGTACTTTATTCCTAATAATTTTTCTTTCTTTTTTTGTTTATTAAAAGTATCCCAGGTGAACTTCATGGGTTAGAAGTTTGCTTGACTCAACTTCTAACTCATGGCTGGGCATTTATTTGGCCTGGAGGGCCACTTAGGGAGTTCTGGTGGGCTGTTGTGGACCAGGTCTGTTCCTCTTCCTCCCCTGCCCCCGACCCCACTCTGGCTTGCAAGAGCTCACCAAAACTCCCTAAGTGGCTCTACCTGGGGCCTGGCCTTGTGCTGTCACTGCCCAGTGATCTCAGCCCTAGCTCCATGCAGACGGTTCTGGGATCACCACTGGCAGGATGTGCTCAGCTAGGCAGATGGGATGGGGCTACAAGCAGGGGGGTGCAGCATCTGGGAGCAAGATGGGCGGGCAGGGCTGGGGCTGGGATTGTGGGGCAGTGCAGGGCCGGGGCAGAGCCCCAACCTGCTCTCAGCATCCCTCTGCCCTTGGAACTGCAGCCCATCACAGAGGACTGTGGCTCTGCCCTGGGCCTCAGCCCTGTATTTTCATTGCCCTGTGATCCCAGCCCTGCTTCCCTGTCCCACCCCCAGACGCTGCTGCCCACTGCTCTATCTCATCTGCCTGACCAAGCACACCCTCCCCTCAGTGAAGACTCTGCTCTATCTGTGGCCCCCAGCAGTGAGTGCAGGGAGGATGGGCCAGGGTGTCCAGGCAGTGGGGCCATGTCTGACAGCAGTGGTGACACTGGCAAGGGCTGCCATGAAGTGGAGTCTGTCTGACGTGCCACACTAGCCCTGTTGCATGATTGGGAATGGTAGGACCAGCTGCATGCACCATGGCTCAGGATGCCCCCTGTGCTTGGGCCAGATGGGGCCAAGGGACATGCCAGGCTAGATAAAATCCCTTGGTGGGTCATATTTTGCCCACCCCTGTTCTAAGTAAAGGAATATGGATAAAGCTCAACCCTTTCCACAGTATAGTGCTGTTCTAGATTCTGTGTTAGGCTCGTATACTTTCCAAATATGACAAGTTTGTAATCTATTTAAGTTATCCTGTATGTTCATTTAACTTTATATTAAGTTAGTAGGGCAGATCCTCAGCTGGTGTAGCTTCGTACATTGACAATTTATACCAGATCTGCCCCACTAGCTTCCTTAGGTCCACACCTGTGGAGTTTTCAGTGCAGTTCATGGGGTCCATGCAAAGCTGTTCGTCAGCTATATTTGTGTTTCCCTGATTCTGGAGTTTTTCTGCAGTAGGCTGCTTTCTGACATAGATTAAAGCAATCTAAAGGTTATTCTAATAGATATCAGCTGCCAGCACTTCTGTGGCACAATTTTGGCAGCCAGTGAATCAGCCAAGTGAAAAGGAGTTTTCACTCCACATTGCAATGGCAGTGAAGAGAAGGTGGTGGTGTAGTAGCCACCCGAGAATCTCCTGGAGGTGAGGAAATCCTCGAATGCCTGTATTAATCGGCTTCAGAGCAGCTTCGTTTGTGTGAGGAGTTACTAAGCTAGAGCAGTGGTTTTTGGTTGGTTGTTTGGTTTTTTTTAAGACTTAAGTATTGTTTCAACAAGTTGGCCAACTGATTTGAATACACCAAAATATGTATATTGTAACTGTACTTAATGCTGGATTATTGGTAATGATAGCTAATTGTAGCCTAGTTGTTAGCAGAGTGCTTTACATATGACCAGTGCTATGATTTTATTACTGTTGATTGAGTCTAGGGATTGAAAGATAATTTTCAACACATGCAGTAGTACATACTGTAGGAAAGCTAGTTTTTTTTCCCTCCCTTTAAAAATGGATTTAATAAGTTTTTAAATATGAGAAGTGGGAGAAACTAGTTGGAAACAAATCATATTCTTGTTAAATTCATAAAAAGTGAATAATTACTATTTATAAATTTAAACCACAAGACCAGAGATTTGTAAGTATCATGCAGATTGTTTATTTTAGTTCAAAAGTCAATAATTAAAGATGCAGCGATGTCATTTACTGTTATAAAAGTATGAAAGAGATCTTTGTTTACACTACTGAGGTAATAAGAAAAATAAGAGAGGAAGCCCTTTTCCTTGTTCTGCCACTTTGAAGAATGATAGATAAAACAAGTTATTTTATGCAATACCTGGAGGCAAAAAGGGTGTTGCCCACAGGCAGAAAGAATGCAATGGCATTGTAAGTCCTCTATATTCTTAAACATGTCATTGTTCTGTTTTTGTCACAGGATTCAGACACTGCCACCTGTGTGAGACATGCGCCTGAATAGCTTATATTTGTTTTATGACACAGTTTGTAAGCTGAAGGAAAAGAACCTTTTCCTTATGTTAACTTGTGAAATATGAGAATTGATGGAAGCAGCTTTTATGAGAAACTGTCTGTCTTAGACTTACAGAGTTAGAGATGCTGTCAGGCTAAAAATATTTTTGTTATAAAACCAATTCTCTTACCTGTGCTGCAGACAATGTTTTTGGACTTTAAATTTTAAAGAAAGCATTAAACTCTGATTTAGTTCACTGTTGTATCTTCTTGTTAACTTCTGTGCGTTTTTCTTAGCTTTACTAATAGAAACAAATTGGTCAGTTTTCAGACAGTTTTATTTTCAGATTGTCATGAGATAGTGCTATGATGAAAAGCTTGGGTTGCAAGTATAAGTAGGCACAGACTTGTTAAATGGCACAACAGCCACTGTTCCAAAAATCATTCTTTTGTGTTCCTTCTGCTCTGGTAGATTCTGAAGCATCCAGAAAGCTGCAGGACCTAAACAGGGTTTTTTTGGAAAATATATGTTCTGGCTGCTAGAGGTTGCTGTGCCACCAGATTAAAAAGCAGGCAGTTTCTTTGATACTGCAGTAAAGTTGCAGCTTTCATGGAACTCATGACAGCAAGTGAGTGAAGAAGAGAGTAGCAATAGCCTACTGCCGTAAGAAGATCTAAAAAGGGTAAACTGGAAACTAAAGGCACCTCTACACCTACATTAAAAAATGGACTGCAAATCGTGCTATCTACATCTGTTACTGCTGGCAGCCCTGGTAGCATGGAGCACAGCAAAAGCTAACCCTCCTGAGTATTTAAACTACCTTTTCATGTGGGCTTTGCAGCCAACAAACAGTTCCATGCTGTGGCAGCAGCTGGCTTGTCTGGCTCAGATATGTCTACACCACTTACAGTCACAGCAGGCTAGATACACCCAGAAGCTAAGGAGATCACAGGAGTTTTGGGAGACAATGGAGAAAAAGGTAATGGAATGGTAAAGACCATACCTTCCTACCACCTGAGGGAGGAGGATATGCCTTCCTTAGGATAAGGACCATATGGCTAAGGGATCATACCTTCCAAACTCCTGAGTTTAAAACAAACAAACACCCCCTCCCCCAAATAAGTGATACCCGTGTTATTGATAGAGGAAACACAAAATGTTGTGGGGTATGTCTGCCTATAATGTAAGTAACTCTTCACATAACCTCAAATGTATGATCCCATATTTCTGAGTTAAATAATTTTTAAGACAAAAGTGCAGGAACACCAAATTCTTTTTGCAGTGTAGGTGTAATTTTGAGATAAAATGAGTGGTGTCCCTCAAAATTAGTGATGGAAGTTGTTGAGATGGGTTAAAGTTTTAAACAGACAAGAACAGAATATATCTGACTGAAGAGGTGCAGGATTGCAATGGGGAAAGTCTCCTGCTTGCTCTCAATATCTCAGGCTCCTTCACTTATTGTTCTTTGCTGTTTATTGTAACTTAGTCCATAAGGTGCAAATCTACACTGATTTCTACTGTAACTCCCCCTAGGCACCCTCCTGTCCAGAAGATTCCTGTGCAGACTCCCATGGTTACCTATAGTTTCTTCTAAATTGCCTCTTGTTCCCTGCAAGCCTCCTGCTGTCACTTCTAAGGGATTCAGAGAATAAGCTCCGATCTCCCCAGCATCTGTCTGTGATGGAAAAAATAACTTGTCATCCATGATGAGAAGTGTCACACACAGTTGCTCAAACCTTGGCAGCTCTGCATGGAATGATTTCGTTTCAAAAACTTTCCACTTGATTAAAAATTAAAAAATAAATAAATAAATGGAGACATTTCTGTGGGTCTTGCCAAACCCAGATTTTGAGCCAGAATTGACCTGATTCTCTCTAAGCTCCTAACGAGACCAAAATTTTGGAACGCACCAGTGGAAGGTGTATATTGTCTCAGTCAGTGACTCAGTGTGAGAAATTACTGATTCAGTAGAAATAAGGGAATGAGAGTCCTTGGGCACTGTAGGGTGTGATGTAAATTTTCCACTTGGGGTGGGTCCAGGAAGACTTAGCTTGGTTTCCTTTCTCATCCCAGGAGGAGCAAGAATTGGAAGGCAAGCAAATCTGCAGGCAGGAAGCTGCTGAAGTGGCAAGCTGGTTGCCTTATATGTAATAGGATTTGCAGTTAAATCAGTCACAGCCTCACCCTTATCCCCATCTTCTCATACTGATTGAACCAGGGTCCTAGGGCACTTCTACTGGCAACAGTAACAACCTCACTTAGAAGAAATTCCTTCTTCAGGTGTTAAATCTGCCCTTAGCTGCCACACTAGATCATCTTCTAATCTAGGGAAATGCAAGTCTGTCTGTCTGTGGTGCCAGAAGTGACTGGGGGAAGGAGAGATTTATCTGGCTGAATAAGAAAAAAAAAAAAAAAAGCATCAAGTAGGAATGTAATACAGAGGAAGTTCCAAACCTCTGCTTAGTTAGAGTTGATGGCACTATGTCTAACATTGGGTTTTGTTATTTAAAGTAATGTATGCCATGCTTTGCTGAAAATGAAAATAAACTGGTCTCATAAAAATGGTCTGTCATACTAACAGGGTGGTATTGCTGTTTGTGGGGAGAGGAGGTCACTATGTTAGAGTTTAGAGGAGCCAGTGGGAGTTGGGCGCCTAACTACTCTGGGCTCCTTTGAAATCTCAGCCTATATGAATAGTGAGAACACCTACAGTTTGCATGGCGAATGTTAACAAGAGAATCCTTAAACAGTTATGCTTCAGGACATAAGCCATTCCCCTGATTAACAAGGATTAGGAAGAAACATTTTCTATGGACTGTTTTTTTCCATAAGTACCTAATGCAGTTCTTTCTTACCTTTTCCATTAGTTATCTGGTACCAGCCACTGCTAAGGATAGAATTACAAACTGGCCTGAACCCTGGTCTGACCTGGTATAAGACTTCCTCTGCTCCCATGATTGTGTTACATTAAAGCCAATCATAACAGCAACTCATTTATTATGATTAATACATATTAATTGACCCTATGTTTCAAATATTGTATTTGCCCAGGTCGATGTCATCTTATTTCAGTCCATCCCTCTGAAGGACTCTGAGCTCATTCCCTTCCCAAATGTTAATCTTTCTTTCCAGTCCAGAAGTTTTAATAAATGTGCTGTTGCATAAGAGGTAAATGCTTGCCTTGACATGACACCCAGATCTAGGAAGACTTATTAGGCCATCTGATTCCCATTGTGCATGGTTTTTGTTTTATTGAACTAGTTTGTAAAGCATTGTACTTCAGTTAGCCATATTGTCTGTTTGTAGTTCCAAAGTTGCTTTTTGACGTTTTCTTCTAATAATAGTATAGATTGTGACTGATTTTATATATAATATTTTATAAATATAATATCTAGTTACACATATATATTATACACACACACAGAGAAAGATATACAAATATATATTATGTGGTCACCTGTGTTACTGGCCATCACATGTTTCCCAATTCCTGTTTTCAGTGCCTTATTTTGTACCCTGCTGCTTACTCTGTTCCAGTGCCATAGAGGGAAGGGTGATTGCAACAATTTCTGGGATGCCCCTTAGTAGCAGTGATGCCATTTTCCCCAGGTATCCTGAAGTTTCCCTGCCTATTGCTTGCAGCAGTCCTTGACCACAAATCATTTTATTAGGGAAGCCACCCAAATGCTTAGCTCCTCCTTGCTGTTCTCTAATTTGAGAAAGTTTGCCTTCTCATTGACTGTGGGATCCTCTAAATATCAATTTGGAATATGACTTTGTCATATCCTTATCATTATTGCCTACAAGCCTTGGCTGTGGACCAGCTCTTGAAGTTTGTTCAGACTTGCTTGGCTTGGCCAGATGTAGAGATAATTCCTTGCAGCAGATTCTTCAACTGTTATATTTTTTTAATATAGCTTCTGATTCCTAAGTACCTTCTACTCTGTTTTCACTTGCATTTACCCAAGGTCTACTGAGGAAAACCCATTATTGTTAGAAATAACATTTAATTTTAAAGACACATATGAATATAATCAAATAATATATTTGAATATAATCATCACAGATTGTGGACATTCTAGGGGAGTAATTTATCAAGAAGTGAAGATTTATCACAGCTATTTCCACAGAATAACTTATTTCTGTTAATGTTCCAGTGGGTTCAAAATAAAGCTTTAAATAGACCTGCTGTTTTCATACTTAAATATGGAGTTGTTACCAAAAGGTCTGTGATAATTTGTGTACCATATTTACTTGAATCCAAGACAAGATTTTTTTACTCATACAGGGAGTGGGGGAAGCCCCACATCTTGGATTCAAGTACAAGGCAGTAGTCTTGTATATGTTTATGGTAATCTGTTATAAAATTCCTTGATCCATTGTGTTTTTAATAGGTATACGTGAATTGAATAATACATATACTAAATGGGATAAATACTAGCAATGTAGCAATGTTATTCATTGAGGCAAACATTTTAAAACATGTAAAAGAAAGAAAGAAAACTATTTTCCTGAATGCTGTTTGAGAGAGATCGTGCATCAGCAATGGTTAGAGAGAAATTCCCAAGTCTGAGTAGAACATTCCAATTAATCTGAAATTAGAGTTAAATTTTTAAGGTCCAATTTTTCAAACCTAAAGCAGTTTAGCAGTTCCTTACATCTTGAATAAAGGAGTTTTTTAGTTACCTCCGTTCTCCTTTAAAACAAGATACCGTTTAAGCAGAGATTCAACCTGGGAAAAAATGACAAAGTTATACATGATTGGAAAAAGGCTGTGGATAACCTTATCTATAGATGTTACTACTTGCAACAGCTGTGTTATTTCATCAGTGTTGTATTCTATTGATCTTAGTTTTCTGTTCATGGTTTCTTGCTTCTCAGAAATGATGTTGGAAAGGTGGCAGCCCTCATAAAGACAATGCAGTCAGACAGTTGTGAAATACATATTTTATTGGCACGAAGAGCAACAGTTGGGAAATATGCAGCACCTTTCATTTGTGCATTTCGGATCACTTTCCAAACATATTATTTAGGCCTTGTAAGTAATTATGATGCCTAATTTAAAAATAAATAATGGAAGCACAGAGGTTGACTTGCCCAGTATAATACAGTAAATCAGAAACAGCCTGAAATGAGATGTGGGAGTCTTGGTTTCTATCCCCTGTTGTAACTACACAGTCACTCTACAGCTCCCAAAACTGTGTCTGTATAGGATGACTTTGCACAAAGCCATGAATAATTGCAGTGTTTGAATTTGCAGAGCCCTACTGCAGCTTGTATTTCTTTACATTGATACCACATGGTTCCTTCAAAGCTCAGAAAGAAAAGCAGGGCTGCTTCTGAACCTTTCACAGAATGAAGTAACGTTTAATAATGCAGCCGCTGACAAAAACTGGACGAGTGCCAGCGCATTACTGTAACAAGGTGGAAGCTGCAAATCTATTAAATTGAGTCCTGCCTTGGGTACAGTCTCTGTTTTCAAATGTTCACTCTCATGAGTTTTCATAAGTCAGTGGATTGCTTCATTATTTGGGATAATGCCCAATTTTGTCTGGCAGTATATTTTAAAGGTCTTTGGATATTACATTGGACCTGAAATTTTGAGCCTTTATCTGTCCTTCCAATTTTTGTAGCATAATCTCTAAACTTTTCTTTCAGTGGAGAGTTGGAGTAGAGGGGTAGCTGGCTATTAAGCCAGATGGACATCATGGAGGAATATTTGTGTGACAAGACCTAGGGGGATGTCTGTCCTGTTATAGTCACTGCTGCCTGCTCAGAGTCCCCCCAGTCCTCACCTGCCATGATTTGTTAGAAAAAGTATTAATCTGGGAAGGTGTTTTACCCCTGCTTGAAGCAGAAGAGGGGAGGAATCCTGAGGTAGGGTCTCACTGCCTGGCAGGGCTCTCAATATCAGATGGCTCCCCAGGGTATCCAGGTTGAGCCATTGCCTTGCTGGCTTCCTTTTTCTCTGTCTCTCAGTTCTGATTTTCAGTGTTTGTCTCCCAGTTTGTTTGCCTTGGCCTCTGGGCTACTCCCAGGTTTCTACCTGAGATCCCAAGCTAGAACCCAAGATCTTAGGCTTTGTAGCCACTCCACTCAATGCTTTGTGCCACCACAACAGGCCTATGGGCTGTTGTACCTGTGGAGCTAATTTTCCTCATAGGGAAATAGGTTAGGCAGGGTGTTGGGGCACCCTATCCTGTGGCCTCCACATCTCCTCTTACAGCCACTTCAAGTCTACTGGGTGGCCACCAAACAAAAAAGAAAAAAAAAATCCTCAACTTAAATTTCTTCCCTGCCTCAAGGTTTCCCACAGTTCTATCTCTAGGGTCCACTCCTCTAGACCTCCTGTTTAACAAGCCAATAACAAAAGGAAAATTTCAAGAAAACGTTTCCCTCTACAGGTAGGGTGGCCACTGATGGCTCCCCAGAATACAGGACATCCCCTTGGTGAGGGGTGGGACCACCGCCCCCTTCGGCCAATCATTGGCAAGGGGCAGGGCCACCTTCTCCTCAGCCATTCAGTGGCAAGGGTTGGCCAGTGGGTCCCTTTGGCCAATCAGCAGCAAGGGGTGGGGCCACCACAAAAAGGTTACTTCCCATCCTTCCTCCATCCCTGGCTGGCTCAGAACCTTGCTCTTCCTGGCTGTGTGCCACCCTACCTCTAGGCACAACCAATAGAATCACAAGGACAATTACTTGACATGTATTTCCATCAGTGAACTGTAAAACAGGACTTTTTGCAGTCTGTTCCTCATTCAGAAATGGACAGGGGACAAAGGATTTAAAACGGGTATAAAACAGGACCAATGGCCATCCTACCTACAGGGCTACTCACAGGGTCTAGTAAGGCCATCTCACCTCCAAGCGGGTGATTGAGCCGTCTCCACAATCAGGGCCCTACTGACCTCTCCCTGTCTGCTGGGTGAGCTTTTATCTGTCCCAGCCATTCCCCCACTTTTGGGTCCTGTGGCCCACTCGGCTGCACCTGGTCCTTGCTAGCACAAAAGGTCTTGGTCTTAAAAGGCCAGGCTCAGTTTCTAGTCTTTCTCTTCCCTCTTGGTAACAGGGCCTTGACCCCCTGTTACAATTTATCTTTTTTTTCTTTTTTTAGCATTTCTTGTTTCTAGAGTATTTGCATTTTTCCTTTCTGCTATCTATAGTAAAAAAACCATCAAATATAAAATCTTATTTACTAGTGGTGCCTGCATGTATAGCAGGAACAAAAATCTGTAGAAACTAGCGTAGTGATTCTTACCCAGGCACCCATAGCACCCTGGGGTCCCTTGAGATCCTTTCAAGGGTGCTGTGGGGTGCTGCACAGTGTTAGCACTGTTAGGTTTATAAACATGATTCAGAAGGTAAACCCAAAAGAGATTTCAAATAGAAATCTATAATTGTGGTCTTTCTGAGTTCTTTGTAACAGAAAAACTGCTCTATTATTTTTCTGCAGTCAAAAAAAGAGTGAAAACTAAAAGCTGGCATTTTCTAAGGGGTGCCTTGAGTCTAAAAAGTTTGAGAACCACTGATCTAGTGCCTAGAGTGCTTGCTGCACTTGATTCTGTGGTTGTGTTAAAAAAACATGCTGCCAAATATATAAAATTAATTGATGAACCACAGTGACCATAAACATGGAGAGGGACAGATGATTATAAAAAATACCCCCCTTTTTTAAACCTGCCATTGAGATTAGTCTTTTTGATGGTTTGGAAATATTTCACTCTCCCATAATGCTGCTGCTGGTTTTTCCTGTAGCTACCCCACCTTTGGGTTCCATGTAGAAGCATCAGATTTATGTTATTCCCAGCTTTGCTGGAAACATTGTGAGAGCTGCTTTGTGTGGAATTTTTACACAAATGTGAACATTCAGGGGTTTGGAGAGTTCAAATAAAATTTGCATTTAAAAATTCTGAACTGTCTGAGCAGAAAGACTTTGCTAGCTGCATGTCATGTGATACAGAGATGTATTTTAAAGCCTGCATTTTGTGCATAATAAAACTGGGAGCACTGTAATTTTAGTATTGTATGAGAATATGTGCAGGCATGATCTCATCTTGCTGTGCAAGGATTGATGCATTCAAATTCCATATCAGAATAACAATACAACTCTTTCATATTCTTTTTCTCTTCCCTGAAGGTTAACGACAACATGAGAAAAGCTTTCCTGCAAATTGCACTGCAGCATTTTTAATTGCTTTTTTAAATTAATGGGAATTATGTACTTTGCATATGGAAGGATGAGTGTTACTTGACAAGATTTACTCCATCTCTTACTGCGTTGTTTTCTGTGTACTAATAGAAAGCCACCTGAATTTCTCATGGGAAAAGTCATGTTGATGAAAGTATATAATAAACTAGAGCATTAACTTGAGCTATACTGATATTAACTGAAGGACAGGGGAACACAAATCATGATAAACTGTGATGAATTGGTTTCACTTCAAGGAAATTAATGAAGATTAAGTAGGGGGCATGGTCAAACAAATGACATTGCTTATAATGCTGACAGGATTTATTTTTTTTAACAGCAAAATGAGCAAATTTGCTCAGAAGCAAGAGAAGAGAATAAATTTTGAACTGGAAGATTTTTTTTTATAAAGGAACTTTTAGAGTCTACATCGATACTAACACTTCCTTAAATTCCCATTTGACTGTGTTAAAATTGTTCTTGGTTCTGCTATTGAAAACTTGGCTTGATCTGCAAACATCTGTTCCCTAGTCTGTTGTAAGATGGCAACATAATTCATGAAGTCCCAGGAACAGTATTTGAGTATGGCTGAATGGGAGTAAGGAAGAAGGTGATCTGTTTAGTTTAGTAAAGGTAGAGGTATGCAGGATTTTATTTTAATTCTTGAGTTTAGTTCTAGAAGCATGTACTTTAAAAATACGCGCCCACCAATAGTAATCAGAATCCCTCAGATGACAGTATAAAATTGAGAGGTAGTAAGTAATGTTAGTCTGATGTCAGGCAGAAGGCAGGATAGATTTGTCCTTTTACAGACCAGCTAAATCAGAGATGTGTAATATAAGCTTTTGTAAGGAGTGAGGACTTCATCATTGTGGTTTATTCATTCATCCTAGTTGGAGATGTTGGTATAAAAGGTCTGGCCAGTCTGTTTTCTGAACATGAGCTGATAGTGGTATGATGGGTACCTTTCCCTACTCTCATCAGTCAAAGAACATGGGTAGAAATGATACAGAGAGAGTCTTACATCTAAGCAAGTAGGCATTTCATTTCCACTTGTAAGCTAAGAGGAGACTACCTTGCTTATGGATGCAGACCAGAACCAGGGCACGATCTGATTGGAAAAAGTGTTATTTTCAGGACTGTTGGTTTTCCATATATCTGTAACTCCTAAGTCAAGTATTTGCAGTTAAGAAATTCCTTTTGCTAAGCCTAGGCATGTCTACACATGCATTAATGCGCCTTACGGCACATTAAAGTTAGTACCTGTAATAATAATAGTAATATTACTACCAATAATAGCAGTAGTAGTACTAACTTAAGGCTCCATAATCAGTGTTACTGTGCAGTAGCACCAGTGCATGTCTTTTAGGTGACACTAATGCTCAGTAGACTTATTCTACTGTGCATTAGATATGCACAGTAGAATGAGTCTACTGCACTTTTAGCGTCTTATTTAGACACGCCTCTTGTGTCCCTTGTTTTTGGACTTACTGTTCCTTAAGACAGGAGTGTCAAACTTAGGGCCCACAGGTTAGATCCAGCTTGGATCTATGGGTTCTGGAGAGAGACTGGGAATTCAGGAGTAAGACCTGCCACTGACACCCAAGGCACAGAGCCCTGTTGGTGACTTATCATTGGTGGGGGATGAGCAATGATTGTGTTAACCCCTGTGGCCACTATTGCTGCTTGCCCTATTGCCTTGTATGGATCTGGCCAACGTGGAGCCTTGTAGTCAAGATCCAGCCTTGGGACGGAAAAACCCCAGACTTGTTTGGGTTTGAAACCCCTGCTTTAATGGGTCACTTGGAAAATCAGAACTCCTGTAGCCAGGTGGATCCAAGGGAGATGTCTAAACACTGATGACTTAAGAAAGCTGCAGACACTGATTCCAGGATCCAGGTGGGGAAGTTGTAGGATCCCACTGGCCAAGAAGGGGGTCAAAAACAAGGAGTACCCTAAGAATGTGTTTTAGAGAGATGTATAAACTTGGTGATATTCAGTAGCCATATCCATAGGACTTAGACTCATATAACTTTCATTAGTTGGGCCACTTAGAACAGTAGTGCAAAAACATTCATATTGACTGGAAAGAGGTGAAAGGAAGGCATTTTGCTATATGTCTTGCTACATTATGAAAATAAAAACCTATCTTGTCCTGGTGTTCCAATAAGTGAACTGCATGCTGCTCATTGTGGTTACTTCCAGCCAAGTGTAGGTTAGTGGTTCTCAACCTTTTTAGGCTCAAGGCACTCCTGGGTAGACTTGTGGCACTCCTTGGAAAACGCCAGCTCTTAGTTTTCACTTTTTTTGACTTCAGAAAAATAATAAGAGCAGTTTTGCTGTTGCAAAGAGCTCAGAAAGACCACAACTGTGAATTTCTATTTGAAATCTTTTGTTTAATCTTCTGAATCATGTTTATAAACCTACCAGTGCTAACATTGTGCGGCACCCCACATCACCCTTGGAAGGATCTCAAGAAAATCACTGATGTAGATATTCTTCAGAGTTTATGTTTACCATCTGGCAAACTGTAAAATCATCTTAGTAGATGCAGTGAAATGCCCACTGGACAAGTTTCTAAACCCTAAAAAACCACTACTGTGGTCATGGTTAATTGATCCCAGGCTTGTCAGGCTTAGCATTTTAAGGAGTTAGGGAAGCGGTCCCTCCAGGACTGGGATGAAGCAGGTTGCTGGCAGAAGCCTGTATTCCGATGGACTATGCAACCCCTGTTCTGAAGATAAACCAGGGACTAGACTCTTCGTAGATACCATTGCAGCATCTTTTATAATTCACAAATGTAGAGTTTTCAGCATTTCTAGAAGTTATGAATTTCTGATTTAAAATAATAAATTCACCATGTGTCAAGCCAAAACTGTTGTGCTGGGGCTAAAAAATGCAAGGAGCCTCATATTCCTATTTCCTTTCAGTGCATCTGAACAAGAGGGAACCACCATAATACTTATAGCCCTCCCTGGGTGCAAGTGCATGCCCCACCTGGTATTGCAAGTGCCTGTTTTGCACTGAAGAGAAAATGACCTTAGCAGGAGAGAGAGGTTTGCCTTTTATGTGCTAGCGTGTAGGACTGTGCAAAATGGGCCCTATTCGATTCAGATTAGGCCCAAATCGGGGACAGTGATTCAATCCGTTGATTTGGATCACTGTCCCTGATTAGATTTGGCCGAATCCAAACCTGAAGATTCAATGCTGATTTGGCGAATCAGCGATTCAGACACAGGTACAGCTTTAAAAGTTTATTTTCTACATAACTTGAGGTAGCAGATGCAGCTTGTGATTGCTGCAGTGCTGGGGTGCATGAAGTGTCCCACAGGAGCACGGGGGGCTCCCCAGTGTGCTCAGCAGTGAACCCAAAAGTAGACCGGAAGTACTTCCAGGTCTGCCAGGGAGTGCACTGGGAAACGCCCCCCCTTCCCAGTGCACCCCCAGCTCAGCAATTGGCTGTAGAGAGACTCCCATTACCCCCCCAGACCCAGGAGGCACTAGTTGCCGAGCTGGGGGGCACAGACTCCCCCCAGTGGACTGGAAGTGCTTCTGGTCCACTTCTGGGTCTGCTGCTGAGCGCTCTGGGGAGCCCCCCCATGCTTCTGTGGGACACTGCATCTGCCCCAGTACTGCAAGGTTCAGAGCCCCTGCTACCTAGAGGTATGTAGAAAAAACATTTAAAATTGTATCTATTTCCGAATTGCTGAATTTGTCTGAATCGATTCGGAGAGATTAAAGGGTCCTCTGATTCCATTCAGATTCAGAGTTTCAGCCACCGAATCGGGCCGAATCCCCACCGGATCAAGTCAGGGACTGAAGGTTCGCACAGCCATAGTAACTTGTACTTAGTGGTCTGAGCTCAGACAGCTGTAAAAAATGCGGCTGCATAGCAAGTTTTCCCCAGTTCTATTGTAAATACTACATCTCTCTCTCACTCATCTGTAGCTTTGCTGCTGTAATGTGCCTGGCTCTCTCAGATCCATATTACGGTCTTTCTTTAATATAATGGTCTGAGGAAGTTTCCCATTCTGTTGTACATTTCATTCATAAATATATTTACACTAATAAGTAAGGGTGTTTGTTTATTATTTGATCTGGTGAGTGGACTGAATTAATTGCTCAAGTTTAATACCCAGCAAATGTGAGTGTAAATGCAATAATGAAAATTCATACCAGTGTACAGTATCTACTGGAAGGGTCCATTTGTGCAAAGTTAGAGCTTTATGTCCGGCAAGTCTCATCACCCAAAGTCAAAACTCAGAGAATTATGATATTAATAAGACTTGTCTTCTGTAGAACAGACTACCCACCCTGGGCAGCTGTAATGTTTCCTTATTACTGAGGAAAATTGCCGACTGGTTTCTTGCCATTTGTTCAGCTCATATATGAGCTTCTCAGTAACACCACTGTGGTCTTCCTTTTTCCAGATCCTTTTTAGAGAACTCGGACAAAATGGCTGTCTTGTGCAAAGTTTAGTTTTTCACTTCCCAGAAATCTTAGCATGTAGACCATCTTAAAAAGTTCAGTGTATTGATTTATCAAGTTAAAAAATGAGCCTTTTCAGCATTTTTCATATGTAGTAACTGTAATTACAGTAAGGTAGGGTTGTCTTGTGGTTAAGCTTATGACCAGAAATTGTAAGACTTGGGTTTTCTATTTCTGTATGTCATGGACTTACTGTATAACCTTAGGCAAATCACAACTTCTCTATGCTGTAAAATGGGGATAATACCTAATTCATTAATACCTAGGTTACTAATACATAGGTTATAATTTTGGTAAAGAAGGAAGGTGGTATAGAAATGCAGTGGTTTAGGGCCATTTTCTCTCTAACTGCATTTCATGTAAACTCCAGATCTCCAGTGTAAATGAAAATGAATGTCTCTTCCTTTATGGTTTTAAGCCCTTTTGGGTCTCAAGTGCCACAGCTGGAAAAAAGTTTTCTTTCTCACCCAAAGCTATTTCTTCCCCCTTCCTCTTCACATGTTTTGGAAACATTCTCATGTTGCTGCATCTGCCGCTGTCAGTTATGCCAGGTCAGCCATTTACAGGCCAGCACTTCTTTTGTTTATGTCTAACGTAACAGTTTTTTCTGTGCAAGACTGGCCTTAAATGTCTTCAGGGCTCAGCCTTGGCTGCCCTACATACGTAACAGTAGAAGCTGAAGGGGGCCAATTAAAACCCTGAACAAATTGACTAACAGCAACTGGCTCTTTGCTGTTCCTAATTATATTGTGAAGATGGGAAAAATATTGGAGTTAGTGTCATTTTCCTTCTTGTATTTGTGCTCTGCAGGAGGGCTGGGGGGTGCTTGGTTCAACAGATCCTCTTTCAGTAAATCTAAACAAAGCTAGGAATGTGTTTTTTCTGTTCTGCAGCGTTTTTGTTATTGCATGTGAAAGGTCTCCTAAAAAAAAAAAAAGCTAGCCCTCGTTATTTTTCTGCATTGAAATGTTTGCTGGTTTGCCTCTTTCTCTTCCCCACCCAGTGCCTTGCTTAATTCAGTACCTTAGTTTTGCCTTCTGTTTACATTCTGTTTTTTGTATTTCCTGCGAAGTGAGGTTACTCGTAAATTAGTCCCCAAAAACACAGACATGCCAGCTTGCTGTTTATTCCTTCTGGAATATTTAACATACTGTGGTGTTTGTTCCTGTACCATCTTTTACAACTCATTAGTCCTTATTTGTGGAAAAGGTTGCTCTTGTTAGGTGAAGGGAAGGAGGGGGGAGTGGATCCCCGTTAGCCTTTCCATGTATTTTATTTTAGCACTCTGTTAATGGCCTAGTTTGACAATTGGCACCTTGCTGGGGGTGACTTGTCCCTCTTGCCAGCTTCCTTTGTTGAACTGAAAACTTAAAACACTTGATACTTGGCTATAAAAATAAAACAATTATGGGCTTCTAACAACCTCTTGATGTAACAAATCCATTCAGTCCCCTGTATGCGGTCCTATTAAATTACTGGCCTTGCTAATGGTTTTTGCTGGGTTTGTTTTGTGCTTGTCTGTGGATTCCTTTTCTGATCATGGGTCTTTTTTGATAGCTTCATTTGGTTTGGGAATAGCAATTAATAACAAATTAACATGCTATGTGGATGTGAAAATACCATACTACCAATTTGTGTTTCGGTATTCACATTACAGCTCAGGGTACTTGGTGAGGATTTCAAACAGCAAGCTCCATTAACAATGCTATGTTGCTTGATTCCAGTGACAGCTTTTCAGAACATCTGCTACCTGTGGAAATATTGTCAACACACTTTATTAAAATATACTCAGCTGACGAGTTTAATCTGAGACAGTTGATTGAGACTACCCTATTTCCAATATACTACCGTATTGCCAATTCCTTTTTTTTAACTTATTTATTTGGCCAATGTTCTCCTGATTTTGGAAGTTTTTAGTTTGGTCAGAAAGGATGTGCTCTATGCTTTGAGCAGCTTTTTTTTCCTGTTGATTCAAGAAATCAGCAACAGGTTTTTGGGAGTTTGTTTTTGTTTTTTGTTTTTCTTTTGTTGATTCTGAGATTTTGGTCATAGTGCCTTAGAAATATGCTCCATAACAATAGATTTGGTATGCTGAGTTAAAAGTAAATTTGCACCCAGCTTTTTCTAACCTGTTTTCAGTTTTTCCCATTGGTTCATGTTGAAGAACTGGCCACAGTTGGTATAAATCAGTACTGCTTCCTTGAAGCTGGTGAAGCAACACTGATGTACAACCTTTAGGGATGTGGCCCTGTGCTTTTAGTAGCATTTTTATTGTACACAACAAGGAATCCCATTGTAAAATCCAACATTCAGTTTAATGGCAGGCTGCTTTTACAGGAGAAGAATTGGAGATGACACCCTGCATGAGCTTAGTGTTTGAATAAATTAGTATGGTGATAACCTTTCTATTGAGAGAGGCTGATGCACAAACAGTGTTTAAAAGCTTGGCATAACAAGTGTGGTACTGTGTGCAGAGGGGTGCTACAATTAGGAAATGCCATCTTATGTAATTGCACTGGTTGAACTCTCAGGTGGTGATGATAACTCTTATAATAAATTAGCATATTCTCTTTAGGCATACAAAAATAAAATGTAAATATTTGAAATTCTGTGGGTTGTGCTTTTTGCAGGACTGAAAGGAGCAATATAATCTTTCAGATATCTTTTTCAAATGTGTTAGGGATACGTCCAGGATTCTCAATACTCAATTCAAGGAATAGCCTTATTTTCTACCATGATGCTGATGCTGCAGTCAAAATGAGCTGCACTTAGAGCAAGATTGGAGGCAAAGGGAAAGTAGCTTTAAGCTACCTTTGTAATTGCACATTCTTGTAGAAAGCATGGTCTTGGGACAGTGCCTGACATTGGGTGCAGACAGAAGTAACAGTTTTTGCCTGATCTGGCCCCTGAAAGTGCTCTGCAATTGTGACCGAACACAAGCGGATGACTGCAGAGTGCTTTAAAAGAGCCCAATCACACAACAATGTGAACCCTCATTGCATGAGAGTTCAGATGAAGATGCTCTGAAGTGGAGCACCTTCAGTAAGTTGTATCGGTGCGTGCTGGGAGCAGAGCGGGGCTGATGCAGCTGAGTCCTGCTCCTGGTGCTGTCTTCAGAATGGGAGCGGGGAAGAGAATGGAGGGAGTTTGGTTTGGGGTTGTCTTCAGCCAGCGCTGGAGGATGGGGTGGGTGGATTGGAGCCCCTTGAGGTGGGAGGTGGCTCCAGTCCACCCACCCCACCCTCCAGCACAGCTGGGCAACCCCCAGAACAAGCTCCATTTCCCCTCTCCCATGCAGAAAACAGTACCAGGGTTGCGAGGGGAAAGGAGCATTGCTAGGAGACAGCAGCTGCAGGCTCAAAACCGCTCTAAACAACAGCTCGATTCCCCAACCCTTGGGACCCAACAGTGAACGTCTTTTGGGTCTGGGGGATCATTATAACTCATGGTACTTCCTGTGAAGTACCATGACTTAAAATGGGGAGCTGCTGTTCTGTCTGTGCCTATTCCAGCAGCCTTAGTGCAACTCCACCTGATGCTTCCTGGGTGCTTGGACATCTGACACCCAGACAATATACATGTCATGAAAATTTCCCTTTGTGTGGCTTAATGGTGTCACACTTTACACATATGCAAGTTTTGGGGGGTTTTAAATGAGTTTGCACCATCATAAACTAAACCACATCCCAATGTAGTTTGCAACGTTGCAACTTGGAACAGTGCAGCTATTAATCTGTTATGTGTACATGGCAATTCACTCAATGATGTGTAGTAAGCCCCTTTGTCCAGCGGGTGTTACTACCATTTTTGTGTAGTGAGCCCCCTTGTCCACCACGTGTTCATAGATTCATAGATGTTAGGGTCGGAAGGGACCTCAATAGATCATCAAGTCCGACCCCCTGCATAAGCAGGAAAGAGTACTGGGTCTAGATGACCCCAGCTAGATACTCATCTAACCTCCTCTTGAAGATCCCCAGGGTAGGGGAGAGCACCACCTCCCTTGGGAGCCCGTTCCAGACCTTGGCCACTCTGACTGTGAAGAAGTTCTTCCTAATGTCCAATCTAAATCTGCTCTCTGCTAGCTTGTGGCCATTATTTCTTGTAACCCCCGGGGGCGCCTTGGTGAATAAATACTCACCAATTCCCTTCTGTGCCCCCATGATGAACTTATAGGCAGCCACAAGGTCGCCTCTCAACCTTCTCTTGCGGAGGCTGAAAAGGTCCAGTTTCTCTAGTCTCTCATCGTAGGGCTTGGTCTGCAGGCCCTTAACCATACGAGTGGCCCTTCTCTGGACCTTCTCCAGGTTATCCTCATCCTTCTTGAAGTGCGGTGCCCAGAATTGCACACAGTACTCCAACTGCGGTCTGACCAGCGCCCGATAGAGGGCAAGTATCACCTCCTTGGACCTATTCGTCATGCATCTGCTGATGCACGATAAAGTGCCATTGGCTTTTTTGATGGCTTCGTCACACTGCCGACTCATGTTCATCTTGGAGTCCACTGGGACTCCAAGATCCCTTTCCACCTTTGTGCCACCCAGCAGGTCATTTCCTAGGCTGTAGGTGTGCTGGACATTTTTCCTCCCTAGGTGAAGCACTTTGCATTTCTCCTTGTTGAACTGCATTCTGTTGTTTTCTGCCCACTTGTCCAACCTGTCCAGGTCTGCCTGCAGCTGTTCCCTGCCCTCCGGTGTGTCCACATCTCCCCATAGCTTTGTGTCATCTGCAAACTTGGACAGAGTACATTTCACTCCCTCGTCCAAGTCGCTGATGAAGACATTAAAGAGTATTGGTCCAAGGACCGAGCCCTGCGGGACCCCACTGCCCACACCCTTCCAGGTCGAAACCGACCCATCTACCACGACTCTCTGGGTGCGACCCTCCAGCCAATTTGCCACCCACCGGACTGTGTAGTCATCCAAGTCACATCCTCTTAACTTGTTCACCAGTATGGGGTGGGATACTGTATCGAAGGCCTTCCTGAAATTGTTGGTACAATTTGCAGGTATTTGTGTTTGTATTCAATGTTTTAGGACACCAGGGGGTGTCCCGGTGAACAGCACTGACTGGATCAGGCTCCCAGGCAGGGATGCCACAGGCGGGTGCTGCAGGTAGACAGATCCCCGCAGCATAGGGGGACACCGATACCCTTTGCCGGGGTGGACTTCACCCTCCTCTGCACCCCTGAACCCACACCTCCCCCAGCGGCCAAGCTGGGTTAGGGGTTGCATGCTGATGTCCTCATGCATTGGAAAAAAGCAGTTTTGTTCCCTCTTCCGCCAACCCTGATCCAGCGCATACACCTGCAAGGGTCTCTAGAGGGTGAGAAAACCGCTACAATGTAACCCACTCCCCCTCCCCTTCCACCAACTGCTCCCTCCCCCCCCCAGTTCATTTCCCTATTTGCACCTGTGCTTACCTGAAGATCATGTTAATAAATAAAGATAGGGAAGCACATCTAGAGGGCTTGTCAGCAACATTTAAAAGCCAATAGAGTTTATAATTCTACTGTATCACTTCTTATTGATTAAAGTAATCAAGATAAAAAGCTAGCCAGGCTCTGAGAAATTCAGTGGCATATCATTAAAGATAAGAGTCAGTTAATTCTGGGACAAGGGTAATGGGGCCTGTGCTGAAGAGTTCATTTGCATGAGATGCTGAGCCCAGTAACAAGAAGACAGAAATCACTAATTAGGCTGGTAAAGTGTCTTCAGTTCTTCAAGCACCCTTTGGATATGATGGATGATGCAAAGATTGCACTTTTATGTAAATCCGGGGCAGAACACTACTCTGGAAAGGGTTGCTTCTGAGCAGCGATGATTTGAAGAAGACTGACAGCCACACCAGGGGCAGCTGCTGAGCAGTGGCAGAACCCTGGGCAGGGGCTGTCTCACCCAAAAGGCTTGAGACAGCTTTTCTCAGTGCTTCAAATGACCAGGGATTGAGCTCCTTCATTGCCTCATTGGGAATCTGCCCCCCAGGTTTGTATGTCAATTATCAAGCAAGCAAGGAAGCTTCAATCCTCTCTAAGGAGAGTGCCTGCAGCTCCTGGAGGCACAGGGTGAGCAGGCTGTGCTGGGCTGGAGGCGTTCAGAGAGCAACTGGAGCTAAACCATGATGCTTTCTTTCCCTGCCCTGAGCCCAAGTACTGCTCTGGCTGGCCTGAGCCCAGGACACTGAAGAATTTCACTTGGATCAGAGTTTCAAGGGTGGGGGGCAGAAATAAATTAATGAAAGTAGGACAGCAGCAGCAATAAAACAAGGGCAAAAACAAAACACCTCCAAGAAAAAGAAAAAGAAAACTCAACTAACCCATTCCCCCCTAGTCTGCGGCTAGCAGCCAGCTTCTGAAAATAAGACCCCAGGGATTCTAGCCAGAATAGTTTGACTAGATCCTGAATAGATTTGTTCCAATGTAAGGCACACCCATCTGCTGGTAGGATGATTTAGAAGACTTTGCTACTAGAAACTCCCATGAAGTCAGTAGGGAGCAGGTCCAGCAGACCTGGAGGGAGAAGTTCAGGGCCAACAGGTTGCTACATTTCCCTTTTCTTGTTTTGCAGAGAGGAGCTTGCCCTCTGTGTGCCCTACAACACCATCCAGCACGCACAAATATTGACTATCAGTATCAGGAGACCCACAAAAAAAATTGGCAGTGAAGGAGTGAAGGGTGCTTCATTTGGGGATCTGAAGTGTGTTTTGTTCTGGAAGGGGGAAGTGTGTTGTGTTTGCTTGAAATGTTCTGGTTTGACGAGGGAAAGCAGGCAAGCAGGTTTTGCCTGGAGACATTGGTGATGTGTAGGGGGTGCACGTGAGTGCACATGCACCCTGTGAGATCAGCTGTGCACCCCCTGGAAGCACCAGCCGCAAAACCGTAAGTGCTAGCAGAAGTGTACTTCCGGTTTTACTGCTGGGTCGGCGATCAGCCACTGAGGGACCCCCCCCTGTTTGTGATCTGGTGCCCCTCCCCAGACTCAGGAGGCACCAGTCACCCATGCCTGAGGGACAATTTGGGGCAGGTAGATTATTGTCCCTGAGATCACCCATTGTCCAGAAGGATAGTTGTTAACGGCTCGCTGCTGCACAGACCCAAAGTTCTTTGCCTGGCAGCTTGTGATGCAGCTTGAAGGGACCACGAGGGATGCACCCTCTGCCCCCCAGCAACCTATCAGTTGCACAACTGTGCTCCTGGGGGTCTATTTGGTCGGGGTAAGGGGTGGAATTCAGGGTTTGTCCATTCAGTCTTCTGCCCGGCACCTGCTTTTTTTGCCCTGAGTGCATGACAGATTTCATGAGTAATCCCCAAAAAAACTAAAACCCCAACATTTTACACGAGGGCTCGTTACAGGAACCTGGGGTGTGTAGGATATGAAATGGGAAGAACTGGGCTGTTATAATGCTAATGAACCTATTCAACAGCCCTACCTATTCAACCCCCTTAACACAAGCGATTGGTGCTCTGAGCGAAACAGTAACTGTTGTGTCCTGTATAACATTTGTGCATATATTGTAAGTGATTGGAGAATTTCAGTGCCCTGTTTGTAGGCATGGTTGTTTGAGTGAAATTAAGAAAAACCAAGCAGGTTTACACACAAAATAAAGTGTATTTGATGACAGAAATAGGAAAAAAAAAGGTGAGATAAGAATAAAAATTAAAAGAAGAAAGACAGGAATGAAAAGAATATATATATTTTTAATATTGGTAAAAAAAATATTTAAAATAAAAAATACATGTAAAATATGCAAAAAATTAATGAAAGTAAATTAATTAAATGACAATTGAATTATTTAAATTAATGAAATCGCAACACTTTCAGTCATCTGTACATTTCAGTGAGTTGTGAGCTATAGGAGGGCATCCCCTGGTATAATTTAGTACAAGGAGATCAGCACAGCGGATTGTTATGCAGCACCCCCTGCAGTAATTTACTGTGAATAGCACACTGAGCATTTCATGAGATTTAAGCCCGCTGGTGTGAACAGTGGCGGAAAAAATAAAACCCACCATTTCAATTTAGGGGGCATAGGATACAACCCTGAAGGACTAAACCTCTGTCACATGTACAAGCACCCCCTGTGCCCAAGAATCTCATCTGGCAGCTGGGGAAATCTTTGTTCCTCACTAATCACTGTCCTGTTGCTCTTTAGAACACCACTGTGCAGCAGAAGCACTCTCTCAGTGTGGGTGGGTAGCTTAGCTACCAGCCTACCACCCCTAGGCCATACACCAGACTCTCTAGATGTAGCTACTTTAAAAGTAGTAGTTCATTTCTGCCCCAGCTTCATGGTCCTTTGCCTTTTTGCTTCCCAGCTCCTTTCTTTCTGGCTTAAGGTGAAAGGTCTGGAGCTTGACAGTAGGGGAAGCTGGGGTCAGCTGGGACTTCAGCGCAGAGAATTATCCTGACCCTTTTCTGCTCCCAGCAGCCACAATCCCTTAGAGCCTTACTAAGTGACTTGTTTTCAAAATGTTAAATGCTTGAAGACTAGACAATGCCCTATGGGATTGTTAATCAGAACATGTTTGAATGTTCATACTTTTTTCCATAATGTACAACTTGTGGCACATTGTTACCCTGACTTTTGGATTATTCTCCTCAAGATTTATGATCAGACCACTGTATTCAAAGGATGAATGGTTTAGGTAGATTGACCTGTGGATATGTGTGAAGTTAGCCAGCTTGCTTTGCAGACGTGTTTGTTTACATTAAGACTAAGTCATCAAACCTGATAGATGCAATAGGTATCCACAAAATGTTGCTTGGAGAGCTCTGAGAATTGTTCCCCTTTTCCATTAAGAGGATCCCTCCATTTTATAGCTACTGTCCCTGTAGCAGAGGTCATCTACACACTTAAGCTGATCAGAGTTGCTAGAAGACAAGAGGTCCTCTGCCTGTTCCAGAGGCTCTTTCTACTGGCTCTGGTTGTATCGGATTCTGCTTTCGGATATTCTGACCTCAACACATATTCAGTCAGGCTTAAAACAGTATCATCTTGAGACTACAGTGCTTTAGAGTTATGATTATATAACCTTGATACCATGTACCAGAGGCTGCCTTACCAAAATATTTGTTTCTTCAGAGAGTCCCATTCATTATGAATTAGAACCTGTTCGTTATGGGAGAGAGAAGATAATATTTTAGTCCATCTAAGAAAAGGGAAGATTAATTTAGATAAATCTGTTTGTTATGCTATATCAGTGCCTCTTGCCTCCAATCTTTATCTAGAATGAAGAGCTGATGCAGTACATTTCTATCTGCTCCCTTTTTTAGGGTAGATTTTGCTGGAGTTCATATGATTTACTGAAAATGTATTCAAGATAGCATCCTTGCCCTCTGCTGCTCCTTTTCACAGTGTACTTCATTCTACAGAAATGTTATAAACTTCTGTGCCCAGGCAGAAAGATGGTGTAGAATTAATTTTATAGCACAATCATGCCACTCTGGCTAATCATGCTTGTTTATAGTGACCATATAACAGAATTATGGTTTAAAGCCCTGAGAAGCCCAAGACTATAATATAATTTGGAAATCTTACACTGCTGCTTGTATGAGGAGGTTATTCCTTGCCTACTTGTTAACTTTTTGCACAAATGTTTCTTTGCCTTTTTCACTGTTGCTGCTTACATATTAACAACTTCCCTTGGCAGGTGTATAAAGCCAATAACTTCTCCATCAAAATGTTTCTCAAATTATTTACTGTCATAGCACCAAGAAATACTAGTCATGGAACAGGGCTTCTTTATGCTAGGCACAGTAGTAACACATAAAAAAGATGACCCATTCCCCAAAAACTCAAGACCCATTGTACTATGAAGATCAGCCTACAAAGGGCAGATGGGCATTGGTGCACAATGTATTAATAAATTGTTGTGGAATAGAGTGTTGGCGGAGAAGCACTCCTAAAGCTGTGTTTGAAGGATAAGTGAAAAGAATGCCAAGTAGTTTTAATCATGAAGGCATCTTCCTGTTTCTTTTTCCTTTATTGAAATTATGACCTTTTTCCTTTTGATTATCTTTGCTGGAAAAATAAAAATTGTTTTCTTTTTAGCTAGAAGTGTACGATAAGCTTAAAAATGACCCATATATGACATCCGTTCATCAGCAAGTGATGGTAAATATTGCAGCTGTTCTACTGACTGGTGGTGCATTTTCTCTTGTGGCTGTAAAGACTGATGTTAGACTTGCAGGTCCTGCACAGTGGTCACAAGTATACATGGCGTTACGGGCTGCTGTATTGATAGGCTGTTTCCTTCAGTTACGTTTCTGTTGTAATTCGAGTGACCATTTTTCATCATAATGTGGCACTCCCTTCTCCATCATGGAGTCCAACTTTGTCTTGTCTCTTGCTAAGGTCTCCCAAAAGTTTGGGTAGATTCCAAAAAGCCTTCATATCCTGCTTGCAGACATCTTTGAAGTGCAATCTTACTCTTCTCTCCCCATCTGTAATTTGCCCATACAGGATGTCCTTTGGGATGTGCCCATCCTCCATCCTGTGAAGATGGACAAGCTATTGTAGGCGCCACTGTTTGAGTAGTACAGCGACGGTTGGCAGGTTGGCTTTCTGAGTGACCTTTGTGTTGATGATTGTCTTGCCACTCGATATCAAGGATGTCATAGACAGTACGTTGAAGCTGTTCAACTTCTTTTCTTGATATACATATGTTGACTGTGTCTAACTGCTACACATAAGGATGCTGAGGATGCAGGCTTTGTGTAGAAGCAGGTTAGTTTTGGTTGTAAGTTTTGTATTGTTCCAGACTCATTTGGAGAATTTACAGAAAGTGGTAGCTGCCTTTCCAATGCACACATTTAGCTCTTCATCCAGTGACTTGTTTACTGCCTTAAGGTGTGTTGTCAACTCTAATAGATGGTGACCCATGAATGCCCTGTCCTGAGAAACAATCCCATAAGGCACTGTTTAGTCTTCAGGCATTTGACATTTTGATGCTGATGGTGAGGGCAAATGTTCTCCAAGCATGGGAGAGGCGATTCATGAGTATTTGGAGTTGGCCTTCTTTGTGGGCAGTTAGTGTAGCATCGTCAGCAAAGAAGAATGACCTACAAAGCAGTATTACCAATACCTATCAGCAAGGAGGCTAAACAAGACAATTTTTTACATTTTTAAATTAAATTACACCCTTTACATAATGAATCCTGGTTCAGGTGTCTCATTTAGATATCTAGGTGTCTCATTACATCTAGATGTGCTAGATGTGAGCCTCCAACTGACTCTCAGCTCATGAATACAAAGGAGTCTGAAGTTGGATATTATTTCAAGCACTTTCTCAGTAGTATCAAGAAAGGAAGAGCTCTGACTTTTCAAAATGCCTGCTAAGTATAATTTCAAGACAAGTTTATGAGCTCTGAAGAAATCTGGATTGAGGAATCTCATTTGGATATCCTGTTTCAGATACTGGAAGGAGGAAGATCCAGCCTACCTGCTTTTCCTTTATTAGTAGAGACTCAAAAACTGTAGAGGGGGTGGGGGTTAATCCTTCTGTGTACTTCTTTTGGGGATTGTGTGCAGCAAGCTAGGAAGAACTTTACGGGAGTACTGTAAAGAGATGAATTAATAATCTAATTCAACAGAGATAGGTCAGGGGTTTACTCAGCAAGTCGTCTTTCATAAAGGTTTCATTCTTAAGGGGATAAAGTGGCGATTAACATGAAACAACAGGAGTTTTATATCACTGGAAAACAAAAATAGAAATCCAGCCTGGATTACAACCTAAATCTGATTCAAATGTGTGTTCGAGCTCCAACTTTTCGAAAGTCCTCCCACTTCTAATATCCAAATAACTGTTACAACATCTCCTATACAGAGATCTTGATTAGGCCTGTAATCTGTTTCATTACCTGGCTCTTTGTCCATGTGAAGTTATAAAGTAGGGAGTTAAATGCCTTTTGGCTTGCTGAAAAATAACCAGGGCATTTGGGCCATGACAGGAGTGTTCAGATTTATGAAGGTGATGAGGTGCTGTCTTGACATGTATTTGTTATAATAATAACTTTTATTATTTGCATTTCAACCAGTGCTTTTATTCAGGATCAGATTTCTTACAGGTTTTATTACCACTTGCTTTATACTCACCCAAGAACTCTTTGATAATTTGACACTTAAAATACTAACCTGCTTGCTACTTAATCAAGCACGAGAAGGAATTTTTCTTAATAGAGACAGTTTTTGTACTCGTGTTACTCCAAACTGGTTCAAATGATTTGGCTGAAGTTTTCTAAAAAAAAAAAAAAAAAGTAGTTGTGCTATAGCTAAGCGTAAAACATTTCATTATGAAGACAAAGTCTTAGAAAGTGTTACAATGGAACAAAAATGGTGATTAGAAAGGAGAAATTTTCTCTTCTTAGGCCAGGTACAGTCTTTACGCATAATGCTGTCTAAGAGATCAGAAATTGATCTAAACCTGTAACTATACAGACATTTGGCATACGTAGACCAGTTTAAAAATGGTGGAACCTGTTTTAAGATAGACCTGCTTCAATGTACACTCAAATCTAATTGATTTAGGTTAGACCGGTGAATAGAACTTGTGTATTAGATCCCATATCGATTCAATTTAAATTGCTGTCCTCTGGCATCCCAGTCTCCTTTGCAGCCCCCTGCACCCTTCCCTCATAGGGAAGTGCACTAGCACTTGACCAATGCTCACCTGCTCCAGCCAAGTGCCCAGCAGGCCCTGCCTCCCAGTTCTCCCAGAGCAGAGCCAGCACAGACCCTCTCCCCAGCCCCACCTCCAACCATCTGTCAGCTGCGGGCAGGCACCAGGGCAGGAGGGGGGTAAAGAGGTGTCTGTGTCCCCTGCACAAGCCCCAGGAGTTGTTTATCAATGTCTCCAGACCATGCCCCTGTACCCCATCATGAAGCACCCCATAATGTACATACATACCTGAAACTGAGCCCAAAAGAACCCCCATGCTTGGGCACAGCCCCACGGAGCTTGACCCTAGCTAGCTGCACACCCAGCCAGGGGTCCCCATGCTAGGGATGCGAAAGGTTAAATGATCAAATGGTTAATTTAATTAATTAATCACCTAACCAATAAGACCAGTGATAACAGGTTAGCTTACTTGTTATCATTTAGCTCAGGATGGGTGCAGTCTGGCAGGGAAGATGAGGAAGGGAAGCTGTAGGGTGTCCCAGCAGGAACCAAAAAATAGCAGGGCAGGCAGGAGGGAGGAGCGAGGAGGAGGTGAAGGGGACTAGTAACCATAGCCTAAGAGGAAAGCATAACTCATCAATTAAGCAGTTACTTGACCGTTCACAGGTGCTCTCTCCCTCCCAGTGTGGGGCCTCAGGTGGGCTGTGTAGTCTGGCTGGGCTTGCCACCGCCAACTGCCCCCCTCCCCTCCACAAAGGGCTCCAGGAGCGGCTCCTGGCAGCAGCTATATCCAAGCTGCTGTATTATCACTTAACTATTTAACCGATATACTTAGAGGAGGTTAAACAAATAATTTTTAAACAATATTTACATCCCTACCCCATCCCAATGGGAGGCTGGGAAAGATTTGTTTGTGGATTTGTGTGCAGAGAGGATGCGCACACTTTGTCCTCTTTTAGGATGGCAGAACCTGCCACCGGGTGATGTGGGAGAAGGTATGTTAACATGGCAAAATGCACTGTTATGTAGAAATTTTCAAGCTAGATCTAAATGAACAGCTCTGGTATTAAGCAGGCTAGTCAGGTTAGCACAGTACTCCACCTGGACTAACATACTCTATTTATCAACAGAATTAGCTTGGTCAGAATGCTGTGCTAATACGCAGGGCCACTGGTTCAATGGGGTATAATTCCTACCTGTAAGAAGGCTGTCCCATATAGAGCAAGGGTTGGACAGTCAGAATTCTTGTTCTTAGTTCTATTGCTTATTCACTGTGTCACCTTAACCAAATTGTTTAACCTCTCATTGCTTCAGCAATCTCATCTGTAAAATGGTGATAGCAATACTGGCTGACCTCACCAGGTGTAGGTAGAGAAGTTATCATGTTAAACATAGTCATGTTCATCAAGTGTCCTGATAGCCTTGAGTGTTGCTTGCTTAAAAATGTATTATTATTTCTTTTGGATTTTTTGTTGAAGGAGAAAACATTCCTAGGAAGTCTGTACATTCTTCCTCTTGAAGCATTTGACAAGTGGACTGACAGCAGCAGCAAATAACACTGGAGTTATTGTTAGAAGGCAACCTGATATTGTTATTGTTCCACTTAGATGAAGTTGTGTGAGGAAATGCCAGCTCTTCTATTGAGAGAACTCAATCAAGTGGAAGAGTTCTCAGTTTCTTGCTTTAGGAGCTGCCAAATGAATGGAGAGGACTGATTAAATCTGAATATGGCAGCACACTTGACAACCCTTTCAAAGAGCGGAATGTAAATAAATTCTGTACTTTACAGGGGAGGTTCCTGGCATGTAAACCACAGGTGGGGAACATTCCTATTCAGGTGGTTGATTTTCTTTCTGTACACACACAAAACCTCCTTATCTTTCAAAATGTAGTGAAATTAATACAGAGTGAGAGTGAAACAATGCAAAGTTTCACTTTAGCTGTCAGGGGAAGAGGAAGAGGAGGCTGTTCAGACCAATTAAAGGTCACAAAACTCAAATTAAAGTAAGGTACTTCATTCTATAGTTTTATTTCTTCCTGTTTCTGCTGTCAGCCATGCAGCTTGCACAGTATCCTTGAAAAATTGCAGGGTTCAGACTTGCCATTTCCTTGTGCGCCATGAGGGCCCTCCCTAGATTCCAGTTATGGAAATCAAAAAGAAACATCTATGACTAAATTAATCCATGTTTAGACAGCTTAATAACTAGAAATGCAACTTCAGTGCTTGCCACTTCTAGAAATGAGGCCACTTATTTAAATTTGGATTTAGGAGCTTAGCTCGAGGCAGCAAGTTTTAGAAATTTTAGAGTAAATTTCTAGGCAGAGAGAAGACCTTGAAGTTGCAGATAAAGTTAAATAGCATGCTTTAAACATAGAAGAAAGTAGTGCAAACCACAGGACAAGAAAGATATGGAGGGGTGAGGAGGGGGTACACAAATACATTTCCCATGGCTGAAAGCAGTTGTTTGTAGCCCTGAAGAAAGAGACTGTGTGCTGTGAGGTTGGGAATGCTCTAGTTCATTGGTTTCCAAATTCTGACTGATTGTGCACCATCAATTTAAAACAATACAACCTTTAAATATCACCAGCACATTTTTCAGTTCAACCTTAAGTACCACCAGCAAATTTTTGTCAAAGTAATTATAATAAATCTGTTAATGTGTACCACTGACAGGTTGTCTGCATACCACTGGTGGTATGCGTATTACAGATTAGGAGCCGCTGTTCTAGTTTTCTTTAGTTTCTGCTCCATTAAAAAAAAATTTGCATGTTGATAGCACTTTCCATCCAAGATTTTGAACATGCTTTACACATACAGTAGAGCCTGGATTTTTTGTATTGGGATGATTTGCAACCTGTTTAATTTAGCATCCCACTGCAAAGTAAGAATGAGTTCAGCTCATTGCTGGGCTTGCTTTGGCATTTAGTTCAAAGGGTGCTATTTCTCCATTCAGCTGGAGCACAGCGGAGATCCTGCATGGCTGACTGGGTGAGTGGCGATCTTTGGAACAACAGCCACAGCAAACAGCTAGCGTCCCTGTGTGGTCCTGCGTACCTGTTTGCTGTGGCTGCATATACCCTGGTCTGGTCCAAACCCTCGTCTTTGCAAGTGGGGTTAGGAACCAAAACCTGGGAACAGTCCAGGTTCTACTGTATTAATATCTTAAGCCTTGCTGTTACTTCTGTGAACAATGTAACACAACTAGTACCATTTTACAGCTAGTTAAACTGATGCACAGAGAAATGAAATGTCTTGATTAAGGTCACACAGGAAGGCTGTAGCAGTAATGAGCACAGTACTCAACTTTCAAGTCTGGTGAATTTACCACCATAAAGAATATCCATCCTTGTTTTCCTAGAAATGTTTGCAATAGAACTCAGTCTTGTCAATCTCATTGTTTCAAAATTTGTTATACAAATTTGGAAAAAAACAAAATTAGTCCAAATGACCACTATTCTTCCCAAATCTTTTTATAGAACCTGATGCTCTTTTGAAATAACCAGGCACAATATGATTGCAGTTATTTTAAATTAATATTCGTTGAATGTTCAGGCAATCATCCTTGTGTAGCAAATTTCTTATAGTTTAAGGACCAGCTGGGATTAATTGGCTCCTCCTAGTTGGTCATTAATCTCCAGGAAGTATTGTGCATCCTTAATTGGCATGCTTTACTATAACAACAAGGATTAGTTTACAATTTTCAGTCTGTTTGCTATAATGTGGAATTGATTTAGTTTGATTTCAGTCTCATGGGATGGCATGGGTTTGTATTGCATGAGAGGTGAATAAAAATTAATTCCCACTCAGTTAGGAAGTTTCCTAATACCATATTTTCTTGCAAGTAAACTATACCTTTTCCCCCAAGCCAGGTAGGGAAAATTGTGGTGTGCATTATATGGAAGGTAAAGGGCTCCACATGGGTCTGGGAATTTGGTGGTGGGGGTGGAGCAGTGGCAGTGTTAGTTGCAGCGGCTGTGGGAGTCATGGCAATTAATGCTGCCACTGCTCCACTCCCACCCTGCACCTCCCCCTCTGCCCTGGCATCGAATTTCTGGGTCCATGTGGAGCCACCCTCCCCAAACATTCGCTGGATTGGGCTGGCATGCAGGGCTGACCTGAGGCTTTATCTTGTTGCATGCTGGCTCTTGAGCCATGGGCTGGGCTGGATCTGGTGTGCAGCCAGCGCAGCTGGATTGGGGCCTGCCTTGTGTCCCCAGTGCACAGCCCCCAAACCCCAGGCCCCAGTTTGTGGCTCCCAGCCCTAACATATGGCCTGCAGCTCCAGAGACCCCAGAACTCAGGTACTACCTTTAGTGCAAGTCAGATCTTTGTTTCTTCTTGGGGCCTTCTAAAGATAGTGTGCATACTATATTTAGGGCTGTGTATCATTCAAGAAAATATGGTAGTTGGTGAGAGTAATAATGTTGAGTATCCTCTGATATTATCTCATCTACTGCCACTTCTCAACAACTGATTAAGCAACCTCTAGACTGTACTTCTCTTCTAACAGATTCATTTTTCTTCCCTCACCTTTAAATTGTGTTATAGACTGGCTGCTGGATTATCCATTGAGGGTAAGAACAGAAATTATATGAATGTTTGTCTTAGTATATATACATATTAAAATATTACCCCTTCTGTTCTAGAATTCTTGGCCTAGGAAAAATTAATGTGCTATTTTTCTTCTGGATGATATAAGGACTAAAAATTACATTGATCCAAGGTCCAATATTTGCTATATTAGGGTGCAGACATACATAATGATTGAACCATTCCAAGAATATCACTTACTGGGAACTGGTTTACAACTGTGGTGGTCTAGAGATGCCCATATGTACACTGCCCTGGGGCTCTAAATAGAATAGTCACTCCTTAGGCATTGCAGTGCTGTAAACCCCTAGCTTAGCATTCCTCCCTGTGGCAAGTGCCTTGAATTTCACCAGAATTTCCCAAGTGGGGAAGGAAGACCCCAACTGGCTTCACTCATGCTCCTGAATTCCTAATGTTCTGCATTTTCAGTTTTTACCAATTTTTTTTTTAATTATTATTGATAAATTCCCTGCTTTTTTTTTATTCCTTTTTTACTGATTTACACCCATTTTTCAGTTCACTCAATTTTACGGGGTACAGTAAAATCCCTGTTAACTGGCACGAGTAGGGAATGTTTGGTGGTGCCGGTAAGCTAGAAGTGCTGCTAACCTGAGGCAAGGTTTCTGGCCAGATGGGGGTCGTGATGGCTGGATGTGGATCAGGGGACAGTGGCTGCATGGGGACCAGGGGAAGGTGGCTAGAGGCACTGCCTGGGGGCGTGGGGCTCCCAGCTCTGACCCCAGGCAGGGCGGGAGGTGCCAGTGCTGGTGCCAGGGTTGGAATCGGGGTCAGGTCCCCGCTCTGTGTCTGGCCACGTGCCACTCCTGCCAGCCCCTGGGCTTCACTGTGCCGTGGTGCAGGCAGGTAGTGTTGGCTGCTCCTGGGGCCGCTGCAGCAGGGGTTGTGGTGAGTGGGGGACAAGCAGAGCCCTGGGAGGTTCGGGGCACGGCACTGCCCAGAAGCTGAAGGCAGCTGGCTTTGGCTGTTCCCAGGGCCACTGCAGCAGCACGGGCTGTGGTGAGCAGAGACAAGCTGCGCCATGCTCTGTGCCCCCTGGGGCTCCGTTTGTTCCCGCTCACCCCAGCCCCTGCTGCAGTGGCCCTGGGAGCAGTCAACACCAGCTGGCTGCACCATGCTATGGCATGGTGCAGCCCTGGGGTTGGGGTGAGTAGGGACAAGCGGAGCCTTGGGGGGGTTGGGGCATGGCACACCTGGTGCCAGCATTGGAGGGAACTGTAAGTGGGGGCGGGGCGAGGGGGCATGACTCTTACCGCTATGTGCACCCTGGGGGGGCTGCATTGGATGATCACCCTGAGCGCAGATCTGGTGGCACGTGCCCCCTAGGAAGAGCCCGGCTCAGCCCCCCAGCCTGCAGTTCTCCCGGGGTGCGCATAGCAGCAAGAGCCATGCACCCCCATCCCATGCCCCACACCCACTGACAGTTTCCTTTGCTTTGCTCCCCGCTGCAGCTCCAGGAGTCACCAACAGGCTGCACCTGCCCCTTCCCTAGTCCTAGCCTTACTCCCTCAAATCCCTCCCTCCCTCACTGCTGCAGGAATGTATTATTATTTTCCCCAATTTAAACCAATTTTTTTTCTTTTCTTCCTTTTATCCCAATTTCAACCAGGGGCTGGGTGTATTAGGGGCTGTCCAAGGTCTCTTCATCAGGCTGCAGTTTTTTAAAAAAGACTTTCTCCAGGGGCTTGTCTTATTTGGGGGCATTTTGCATGTTAAAAAATATGGCAATGCCCAAACCACCGCCCTCCAACAGTAAATAATAGATGCTTCAGAGAAAGGTGTAAAACTGCAGTAATACTTCTATTGAATTAAAACATGGATCGAGCATACTTTCTTTCTGACCTCATTTGGTATTTGTTTAGACTCTTCAGTCTGTCTGAAAGATTAAAACTTTTTAAATATTTTTCTCTTTGTCATCCTACTGTAGTTGTTCTTGTTTATATCAATGCTGAATTGATTTTTAAACAGGCAGTAATAGCTTGAGGAAGTTGGTTCCCCAGGTTACTAGTTAGTTACTTCCTTCATTTGTATGCAATAACTATTTACTTCAAAATTGAAATATAAAGACTCAAAACAATTTAGTTGTACTACATAATGGACTGTGACAATGACATGTTTTTATTGTTGTTTCTTTCAGTCCCCCTTTCCCATTCCTAAAGTTTGCTGTCTCTTGCCTTGAATCAGATTGCAAGCTCTTCAGGGTAAAGGGTGGCCATCTTTCTACTTTTATATGGTTCCTGGCACATGAGGTTCTTCCCACCCCCTTCTAAAATTGAATGAATGAGCCAAAACTTCCAGAACAATTGACCTACCATGGATCAAGTGAACAAGCATGCCACTGAATGAGGAAACAAATCCCATGAGCACAAGCTAACAATGTCTGCTGTATGAATCCATGAGATTTTTATTTGGTGTTTTTAAAGCCAGAAAGTACAGAAGTTGCAGTATAATTTGCTAGGTCAAATTGAAATGGCAGCTTCTATTTCTGTATGAATCTAACTTCTACTAGATCAGTGTTATATAATGGACAATGGAGGCATTGGGCCAAACTCATTCCTGTTATGACTGAGTTGGAAGGATAGAATTACACTGGGGTAAATTTTGGTCCTTTTGTTTCTTTATGACCCTAAGTGTAGGTAGGCTTATCCTTAAGATGATTATTTAAATTGTGGTAGCACCCAAACTGTATCACCCGCCTTGAAAAAGCATAGAGTTGAAAAGACCAAGGAGAGGTAAAAGACTGGGGAGATCCACAAGTACATGATCAATGTAATGACAGTTACATGGCTTATGAGTTATCTGTACATCTATTATATATGTTTTATCACTGCATCATGTGAGCTCCTTGCCTTCTACACAGTCACAGCCCCAGCTTTAAGTCTAAGGTCTGTTCTGCCTTTTGACATTCAACCTTTTCCATGTAGGTTTAAACAGATCAGTCATATAAATGAAACAAATAAGTAGATAGCTGAGTAGGTAAGCTTTTTATGTGTCATGAAAGATGTGGGTCTTCCAGAAAGTTTTAAAACAGTGAGGGAGGGGCACAGGGGTTGTGTAGATGGCTCTGTGGACTAACTCAAGAATGGAAGATCCTACGATGAAGGCTTGCAATGAAACTATACTTGGTTTCTGTCTGCTTGCTTGTCTTTGTTTTCTCAGCTCTACTCAGTGATACTTGTCATACCTCCTTAGCCAATCAGTTCATTTACAAAGGTGCCACTGAGTAAGGAGGACAGCTTCTTTACCCATCTTACCATTTTCTTCTATAACAGAACCACTCTAGGCTCCAAAAAATTATTTCTTTGCTTCTGGCATGATAGATTCCCAGCAGTAGAGGAGGAGCAGGGTGGATCCTGCTTTACCCAGAAATCCCAGCACCCAGAACTCCTTGTTTTGGGCTTGTTCTTTGTTGTTTGTTTGTTTTCTGTTTTTGTTTTTGGTTCTTTTTTTGGGGGGGGGGGGGAGGGAGTAACCCCTGGACACTCCAGTCTTCATTTTGAGGGGAAGGATTTGCAAGTAACCTTGTTTTATTTTTCAGAACTGCCTAGCCTGTTACCATACTAAACAGAAACTGTGTTATCTCCAAGTAATATCAGTGTTGACAGCATGAATTAACTTCATTTCTGGTGTGAGAGGTGCAGCTACATTGACTGTAGAGAAGTTGCATGCATTTTTGCCAAACATGAATCTCTCCCAAGATTCCACCCACATGCCAGTTGGGTAAATAATGATACACAAAGTTCTTATAATTGGATTATATCAAAGCCACAATAGATTTTATTTAGTTTTGACAGAACAAAATGACTTCATTTTGGAAGCTGTTAGAGATTTGTAGCCATACTGAGAACTCGGGTTTGAACCAGATACCACTTGCTTCACTTGTGCACACACATGCCTTTGGCTGAATTTACACCCTATATGTTTGCTGTCAGCTCATTTATTTGAGAGCTCATTAACCAATGTAGCTTTAGGGCCGAACAACTGGGGTCAGTATTAGAGCCTCTTGTGTGCTAAATGAAACTAAAGGATCCAACACTAAATTTATGTAGGGGGAAAATAAAATATTCTTATGTCTGCCTCTTTTGACATGAGGCTGCCTAGTTTGAGGGTTCATAAGGCCAGCTCTGTATGCTGTTCTTAAATGCCAAATATGTGTTTATATGGGGCTGAGACTACCCACAGCCTATCTTTCCCAGGCTCTGTGCACACTTCATTAGGGTTACTTTCTTTATTTGTATTACAAGGTCAAATGTGGTTCCAGTACTCTGGGGTCTGACTTCAGCAAAAATATTCTTGATTGTTAGTGAGACTTTTTCACTTTTTGATGTCTAGTCTGATTGGAAACAGGCAGAAACTGGCATGAAACAATATTGTGTCATTTTTGTTTATATTTCCTACCCACTCGTTCCTTATTTTAATGCTGTATTAATTCTTCAACAGAGAGTGACATATTGTTATAATTACATCATTTGGAAATGTGTTTATCCCCAAGAACCCACACTTGATTTAGGAACTGTTTCTCCTGCTTTTGGTCTGTTATTCCTAGCGTGACCAGCAGGCTTCTGCAGCAGGACTTGACACTTACACCACCTTAAGTGGTTGCAGGCGAAAAATACAGGAGGCTATTGATGCATGTTGGAGGTGGGGGGCAGGGAAAATAATTTAAGGTTTGATTAAAAACTCTTGCAGGTTGAATATATTTTAATAACATCACAGTGGTTCTGTGCAGAGTATTAATTCATTCGCATCTCTGCTTTGTAAACAGAAATGCATTTTATGAGTGTTTTTATGTTTTTATGTAGAGTGCTTGTGATGGGGTTGAATGTCTGGCCCTCAGTCTTTTGCAGCAGGAAGCAACAGCTCTCAAGAATGTTTCTTAAAGGAAAACTGCAGTGATTTTTAGTACTGCTTTAGATGGCTTCAGAAAAACATATTTAATTAGAATATACAGTTAAGGGAATTTCAAAGCAGTATTTAAATATACCAGAAAATGTTTCAAAGTCTGCGTTATGAATTGAGCAGCTGTATAAACCCTGGGATGTGCCATTTTAGATTTTACAACAGGAAGCAGGAAGATAAGAGCTGCAGCAGAATTTTCAGACTTGTGAAGTTCAGAGGCAGTCTACATATTCTGGTACTTCTGGACCCCTCACTGTGACATAGAATATAAGTACCAGAAGATTATGGTATAGCTGTGAAACAAAGACCCAAGAAAAATATAGGGCTGGTCCCCAAAGATCTGTAAGCTCCTGCTGCTCTTATTGAGCCTGCTTGCTGCACTGTCATGCTGTCCTGATAGAGAGTCATGCTGCCAATATAACTGCTTTTTACTTAACATTTCCACTTCATAGGGAGATCATTTGAAACGAATTAAATTTGATGTCCCATCCTGCAATATCAATTTGAAGAGAGTTCTGGGGATTACTCCTAGGATAGAAAGTTTACAGGGTAGATAAACCCTTTTCCATATTTTACAGTGGAGCAAATTATTAAAACCGAACTTTGATTCCAGTAGAGTTTTCCTAGGAAACACTTACACCTACATGTACGTCTGAAGAGAGAGCTTTGAGTTCATACAATGGAGACTGAAAGCTTTGCTGTACATTTTGGCTGTATGTGGTGTATCTTAAGAATGGATCTCTTAAATCTGTTCTCTCTGTGTTGGACAAAGGGGTTATTGCCTTTCTGTGAGGTGCAGTTTCTTTTCACTTTCCTGTATGTTTTACTCTCCTGCTTCACAGATTAATTTGCATGCTTTTGCAAAATGGGATGCTAAAGATCTCTTCCAATTGATGGTTGGATGAGAGAATTTTGAATCACAAGTTCAGCTTCAAGTAGAAATTGTAAAATGATTATTTGATTCAACCTGTTAACATTGCCAGCCACCAGCAGTCTCTGGGACATAGTAGTCATTTCCTCATCTACAGACTCAGTGTAATACCAAGCAGTGCTGATTAGAGGAAGATCTTTATTTCCCTGCTTCAGTCACACAGTATGGGTTCTAGCTACAAAATAACACACTGTTCTTATGTTCAGAAACAATTTTCACTGGCTATTGTTATATCGAATGCAAATAAAACATAATGGATATGGAAACTCTCACCCATAAAACAGTAGGCTAGTAATAACGCTTGCATCTAATAACAAAGGAGATGACCTACATATGCATGCAGAGATGAGAAGGCTACACTTCAACTAACTGAGCATGTTTTAATAGCTACCTGTGTATCTCAGTGGCTTTCTAGTTACAAATCCAATGCTTTTTGTTTTCCAAATGTGTTCCTTCTGTAGTGACCTACTATAGCATGCTAGGTGTCTGTGTATTTTAATCCCTCAGTGAATAAGCGGGCATGTTTTACATCTGGTGGTGTACTACTAATGATTAATTTCTCTACCTCATTAGTCATTTAGTATTACTCCTGATGAAAGTAGTATAGCAATTATTTCTGCCCCACTTTAACACTTCTTACACTTTGATACATCTCAGGTGCTGAGGAGATTTCGCCGGGAAGTTTAAACACTGAAGTTTCAGTCTCTTGCATTTTCTGTGCCTGATTCCTTCCTGCACCAGGATATATTTAGGGATACACAGGACTGAGGAAAGGGGCAGGGGATATCAGATTGCCATTTGCTTCTGAAGGGACCCTAGCCCTGATATAAGTTACTGCAGCTCATAGGTTCTGAAGAATTAGAAACACACCTATGGTCCTCTTGCACAAGACCTTGCCCTCAGGTCATGCTGTCAGCCTGCACTCCAGCTGCTTTAGACGGTAACAATCTGTAGAAGTGAGGCCAGCATCTAGATCACGCACATAATTTGGTAAGCCGCACTGTAGATCTTAGCCCAGGCTGATTCATACCACTATCTTAAAGGAAGGGGCACTGCTTTGCAGAGTCCCAAGGTGGGGAATGTGCAGAGGCTGCCTAAAGAGGAAATGAAAGTTGCTCAGCTGTCACTGGAATTTATCAAGGTGACCTCTGCACATTCAGAATTCTCAGCCCTTGTTTCCTCTTCCACAAAGTCCTGCTTTCAGGACTTGAGGAGGCTTTGGAAAAAACCAAGGAGTTTGAAACATTATACCCCCTTTACTAGCCCTGTTCTGAAAAGGGCTGAGGGCATGGGGGTATTTCAGCGGACACTGCTATTTGTAAGTTCTGCTAGTGCAATGGTGCTCAATTGTCTGGTCCACAGGATAGGTGAATGACACAGAGACAGTCCATGGCCTGGCCAGATCCTGTATCCAGGGTCAGTCTGTGGGCCTGATCCCTAAAAGGGCTGATGTACAGGGTTGATCCATGAGTGTGCCCCTGTGCACCAGCAAGGCCCCACACTCAGGGCCATGTCCTCTGACCTGGAGGGTGCTGCATGGCTCTGCAAGCTGCAGCAATTAATGATGCCACTGCTCCCCCACAGCCAAATTAGCAAATCTGTGAGGAACTCTTCAGGCCAGATGACACAGCTGTGAGCACTACTACTCTAGTTTAAGCTGCTGTGTTTGAAGAATTTGAATGTGCAGAGATCATCTGAAGGAACTCCAGTTACAGGAACATAATATTCATTCCTGGTACATCCCAGGCTGTTAAACTCGCCAGCAAATTATTTAAGAATATTTTTGCACCCTGTTTGTCCCAATTTGCCGGAGCTCCTCATCAGCTCTGGCATACGTTGGATTTCCTGTTCCACTGTATCAAACTCCACTTTGTAGCAGTCATGGTAGTGTAGCAAGGCAACATTGACTGACTTTGTATCTAGTTTTGTATTTTCTCAGTAATCTTGTACTGATTTACTCAGACTGCAGTGCACTCAGCTGCAGTATCAATCTTGAAATGCTTTTGTGTTTGCATTTTCCATGTCAAAAAGCAATCAGCTGGAGAATTTTGCTTTTTAAATCCATTAAGAAGCCTCAAAAGAACTCTATTTCTCTGTCATCCTGAGAACCTTTCACCAAGGCATATTTCTGAATATTTCCAATATTTCTTGGAGTATATGCAACAGGCTATAACAAAATTTATTGTTTTACTGAATCTGATGTATTGAACACTTTTGGCATGGCTTGTGATTACCTCTACCTCAGTTGTGAAAAAAAAAATGGTGTTTGGCCTTTGCCCTTTCATCCTCTCTTTAAGTTTGATATGTTAAGTTTTTATTTGTTTGGCCCAGTTGTACTAGACACTTCAAAGAACTAGATATTTGCAGAGGGGGGTAATTACTTACAATAATCTTTCTTTTGCCAGGTTATTAGTTATACCACAATTCATTTGGTCTCTAATTTGTCCATCTGTGAACTGTTTAAAATCACATGCCTTAGCTTTATTATTAGGTCTGTGAAACAGTGGTCAGTGGTTATATACCTGGTAGCAGCTTTTTAGTAAAGAAAATGTGTTTTCCAAGTAAAGAGTCTGCCATGGATCAGGGTACTCTTGCAAGTTTCTAATAAATTCATTTAGCAATCTTCAGGTCACTTCATATTCCCACAGGAATTAATAGTAGCTGTAAAATGCCTTTGGCATGACACATGTCACTGCATGAGTTTCTTCCTTTCAGATTTCTCATCAGTTCTACTTCAGTGCTGCAGCTACCTCTTGGGCTCCCATCCAAGCTAAAGGATTAAAGTGGCTTCATTATTGACATTTTTGTCAGTTTTCTTATGACTATGTGATAGCAGTATGATCTTTAATTCTTGACCCCAGACACCTGACATGGGAAAGAGGAGACTCTCAAGTGGTTGAACTGTTGTCAAATGTCAGGAGTCAAAAACCACTGTTAAGTGGCTACCATTACTGCAGTATTGGCATAGTTAACTCATACTGGGAAGATCTGGGCAACCTCAACTAGTATTGACTTAAATGGAAGGTAAGGGCACTTCAACTCTTTCCAGGATCACATTTAAAATGTTACCTATCAGTTTTGCCACCGCAAAAACGTATCCACCTCAGGACCTTGCTAGTCTTTCTTCTTCTGCTAGAATTTCGAACTGATGCCAAGAATTTTCTCTGTTTCTGAGGCTCACGGTGATTCTCCCTTTTAGGAACTTTACTGTGGGAGGGGAGGCAGATTTCAAACTGAAGCTTAACATGTTTGTATTCAACTCTTGTACTGTGAGACCAGAGGCAATCAATTATTCACAGTTGCTTACATGAGGAACTCGAAATGATTTTGCAAATTATGTAACAATAAAAGCAGCACAGCTGTTTGGGAAAGAGCAGATTGTAATCTGATTTCACTAACTCACATGTTGTGCTTGATGAAAAGAAATGTGACAATTTTCTGTAACTAGAGGGGACAGGACTAGGGGCAATGGCCTCAAACTGCATCAGAGGAAATTTAGGTTGGAGATTAAGAGGAATTTTCTTATTTTGTGGATGGTTAAGCAGTGCAAGAGGCTACCTAGACGGGTTATGGAACTCCTCTCTGTAAGAGCAAGTTAGACATTTGACTGGGATGGCTTAGTCAGGGATGATCCTGCCTTAAGTAATGACCACAAGAGGTCTCTTCCAGCCCTACTTTCCTATGATTCCTATGTTTAATCAAGAAATCTCTACTAAGACTGTCAGATAATATCAGAAAAAAAGAATTCTACAAGGACAGTGTCAAAAATAAAGGTATTTGCCTTGAGACAAAACCTAACAATAATAACAACAACAATAATAATTGTATGTTGTCAGTCACACTGTCAAACAATAAATTGTAAGTATTTAAAAGAACCCATTTACTTTTCACCATAGAAGCAGTTTGTTTCCCTTCTGTAGCTCAGGCAGCCGAGGCATGGAATCCAGAGAAGGGATTTTATTTTCTATAAAGAAAACTCCGTTTTTGGTCTCCCTTCAAACATCGTGCCTTTCAGTGCTACTGTATTACTCTCATAAATAACAAAATCCTGTTTTTAAGTAGGAAAAAATATGAAAGCCTGGTTTCTGTTCCTCTTGTTTTGCAACCCTGCCCTGTTTTAAGGAACATAGAAAGAGGTAGTTAGCTGTATTGGTCTGCCTTGAGGAACATAAATTTTGATCATTAACCTAGGCTGAATCTTCCTTTAAGAATGTTATTTAGTTATCTTGTGGTTAGTATAGGATCTCAGTGTTTCTATCATTTAATCACTGGCTTTTAAATCAATTCCATACTTAACCATTTGGGGCCTAGGTTTGGCTTGAAGTTTGGGAAGACTCCATCTTCTTTTTTACATTTCTAACACAGACTTTGAGCAAATCACAATTGCTTTGTGCCTCGATTTCCCCCTTCCTCCTCAAAATGGGGGCATGGCAAAGGCTAATAAATAGTTATGATGTAATGCACTATGGAGGTTGAAAGTACTATCATAATGATCATCAGTATGTCCGCTTACAGAATATGAAGTTCATTCTTCTCATATCTTCTCATATCATCCTTCCTGCCAAGGATGTATTGTATTATATTATGTTTTGAAGTGTCACCTTTTCAAAAGTTATTTCAGTCTGCAGTGTGATACTTTATATTCATGTATGTACTGTTTGTCATTATCACCCGATTTCTGCTGGTTGTCCAAGAGAGACTAGTTTAAAAAGTGACTTGTTGGGTACAGTTTAAATAAGAGGCTTGATCAGAATAGGTTAGGGAGGTCTTAGATCTTTAGATTGAAGGTAGGTTATGGTACAGAAAGAAAATAGTGAAGAATAGCTGTATATGAGGCATGACTAAACAAAGGAAATTTATGCACAGAATTCCTATTTGATTTTGAAGAAATGTTCAAATCACATAATAACTTAGTGAATCAATGTCTTGATTCTGATTTGGAATGGGAGCTTTTTATTTTTATTTTTTTTTGCTGTAGTCTGACTAGAAGGATAACAAGTTAGTCATTGCTCCTGGTAAAATTCAGTGGTATTATTTACTCTCAGAATTTATTCTGGAATGGCACAAAATTATGCAGCTTGAGTGTCTCTTAAAATTTTTCATACATCTGCATTGACCAAATTCATCCTTTATGTAATTTTAGTGACATGAATATTATTGCTCTAAAGCCAAATCAGCCTCTGTACTTAGCTGCCTACCTCCTCAAAGAAAAAGTGGTGAAAAATCTCCAAACTTTGTTTTTCAGAATGATCTTTCAAATCATTGTGTCTACCCATAGTAATAAACTTTTCTCTCAGAGTTGTCGTCTTAATGAAGAACACAAGGTATCTTTACTGGATGGCAGAATGGAATATGCAATCTGTTTTCTGTTTACTTGTTACATCAGAAACCTTCAGTTTCTAATTTAAGAATAAAACCTCCAGCTGTTTTATACTAGAAATTGAATCTCAGCATCTTTCAGAATCAATCTGCTAACCATCCTACACCTCATTTTTCATTTCTGTAAAATAGATATAATCATACCGACCTCATGGGAGTGTATCAAGTTATACTTATTGTTTATAAAATGCCTTAAGTACCTTGTATAATGGGCCTAAAGATGTGTGAAGTATTATTATTTTAACTGAAATCTGGTATAGGAGTGTATTGTATTAGTAGATGTTTAAGAGGAATATGGCCAAAACCCCAAGCTTTTCAGCCTTGTGTTTATTGTCATCCTCAAGCCGTTGGCTAATTTTTAATTGTGTGTAATGTCTCAAACCTAGTACTCTGTAATTCAGAGGTAATTATCATGTGATCAAGCTGTAGTTGTTGTTTTAGTGCAGATTTGGGAAATAAAAGCTGACAGCTGTGTTACAGCTGCATTCCAGCTGCACTCCATTAACAATTGGCCTAGAAAAGCAGCTGTGAAACTTTGGAGTTATTTTCCATTACTTCTCAACTCAGTGAAGTTGCTTTATCTGGTTGTCCTCTGAAATATTTGCTAGGTGACTGAAGCCAAAATAAATAAGAAGCTAGGAAAGATGGTAGTAACACATTGAACATACAAACAAATGCAGATTCATGTGATTTTATATTTCTTCTAGACTTTAGGGAAGGTTTTATCAAAGAAGGTAGGAAAAATTATTTCCCTTGTATTTACAGTAAAGGCACAGATTTCGCTAGTGAACTCCATGTACCATCTTATTAATGATTGCCATATATCTGAACTGCTGAATTAACTTATTGTGTCTTGAGTAGGGTATGATTATATTGCAGAGATGATATATACTGGTCAGTCCCCTTCATTTTTGATCCTTCTGATCATTCCTTAGTCAGGGAGGGTCTCCACTAAGAAATACTTACGTTGGGGATGTTTGGGTTCCAAGTGACATTCCCCTGTTTGTTCCTAAAACAATATCTTGTGAGAGATGGGTAAAAGTAGGAGCAGCTGATTAAAAGCTGAATATCAAAGCTGGGACTGCCAATCCATCTATCACTACAAAACAGAAGTTCAGCAGATCAGAGCTAAGATGCATTGCTACTTTAAAACTACTCATTTAAAGATTTTCATTTGTCCTTCCATTTTTGGAAGTATTCAGACACACTGGTAAAATTTTCTAGAGCATCAAAGCTACCGAAGAGTCTGACATACTAAATTAACACCTGTGAGATTGAGCTGAAATCAGGCTGATTTTGAATATTGTATTCATAGATTTCATAGACATTAGGGCTGGAAGGGACCTCGGAAGATCATCGAGTCCAGCCCCCCGCCCAAAGGGCAGGAAGTCAGCTGGGGTCATAGGATCCCAGCAAGATAAGCATCCAGTTTCATCTTGAAGGTGTTCAATGAAGGCGCTTGAACAACCTCCGGGGGCAGGCTGTTCCAGACCTTGGGGGCTCGGACAGTAAAGAAATTCTTCCTTATGTCCAGCCTGAAACGATCTTGTAGCAGTTTGTGACCATTCGTCCTCGTCATCCCTTGGGGCGCTCTGGTGAACAAACGTTCCCCTAGATACTGATGGTCACCCCGATAAACTTGTAGGTGGCCATCAGATCACCCCTGAGCCTGCGCTTTTCCAGGCTAAAGAGCCCCAGGGCTCTCAGCCTGTCATCGTAGGGTCTGCTTCCCTGACCTCTGATCATGCGCGTGGCTCTTCTCTGGACTCTCTCAAGCTTCTCCACATCCTTTTTGAATTGTGGAGCCCAAAACTGGACGCAGTACTCCAGCTGCGGCCTCACTAAGGCCGAGTACAGGGGGAGAATGACGTCCCGGGATTTGCTTGAGAAGCATCTATGGATGCAAGCCAGCGTTTTGGTCGCTATACTAGCTGCAGCATCGCATTGCAGGCTCATGTTCATCTTGTGGTCAATGATGACCCCCAAGTCTCTTTCTTCCATAGTGCTAACCAACATAGCACTGCCGAGCCTATAAGGATGCTGCGGGTTTTTTTTCCCAAGGTGGAGAACCTTGCATTTATCGGCGTTGAACACCATCAGATTCTTGTCCGCCCACTTGCTGAGCCTGTCCAGGTCAGCCTGGATCATCCGCCTGTCTTCTGGTATGGATGCTTTGCCCCAAAGTTTGGTGTCATCTGCGAACTTGGCCAGTCCGCTTCTGACTCCAGTGTCCACATCATTAATGAAGATGTTGAACAGTATGGGTCCAAGGACAGAGCCCTGGAGGACCCCACTGTTCACAGGACACCACGATGAGTGACTTCCATCAATTACTACCCTCTGGGTCCGACCCTGGAGCCAATTTTCCAGCCAGTGGATCGTGGGGGACCCAAGGTGACAATTGGCCAGTTTCTCCAAGAGACGATCATGGGACACCAGATCGAAGGCTTTTTTGAAGTCAAGATATATGACATCAATCTCATCTCCCTTGTCCAGGTGATAGGTCACCTGGTCGTAGAAGGAAATGAGATTGGTCAAGCAAGACCTACCCGCAACAAACCCGTGCTGGCTATCCCTTAAGATGTTGGCGTCGGCCAGTCCATTAAGGATGGCCTCCTTAATAAACTTTTCTAAGATCTTCCCTGGGATAGAAGTCAGGCTGATGGGCCTATAGTTAGCCGGATCCACTTTCCTCCCTTTCTTGAAGATAGGCACCACATTGGCCTTCTTCCAGTCTTCGGGCACTACACCAGAGCGCCAAGAGTTTTCAAAGATCCGCGCTAGAGGCTGGGCTATGATGCTCGCCAGCTCCTTGAGTACCCTGGGGTGAAGATTGTCAGTGCCGGCTGACTTGAAGGTATCCAGCTTCTCAAGATGTTCCTTCACAAAGTCAGCATTAATGGAGGGCAGGGGATCACCCTCACCCGGACTTCCCGGCCCTGTAGCGGGCACGGGCGTCCCATGGGGCTGATGAAAGACCGACGCAAAGTACCTATTTAATAGGTTGGCTTTTTCCTGGGCGTCAGTTGCCCCATCTGGTTCAGCAGGGGTCCAACGTTGCCCCTGCTTTTCCTCTGGCTCTCCACATATCTGAAAAAGGACTTCGTTGTCTATTTGGGGGGCATCTGAACCCCTAACCTCTGGGCTTCAGCTTGCACGAAGCATGTCTGCAAATGGATTTGGGAGTATCTGAAACTCCAGGCTGAAAAGTCTGAGGTGGAAGATACTTGAAGGTTGTAGCACCACATATGGTGTTTGAATGGCTGAGTTTTGCTCAATCAAAAGGATTCGGAACTGATTTGGCTAATTTGGCCTGGAATATGATAAAATTTCCAACCCCTTCCCCCGCCCCCCCCCAAAGAAAAAAACACCTCTTATAGGGGGATCCACTGCTCCCCCTCTCCCCACCAGCCCTTGCCTAGGGCCAGCTAAATGGTTAATCTGGCCCTGACTGGCACTGCCCTTGCTACCATACTGGGTAAATCAAAAATAGAGAAGGGTGAAATGGAAAAAGATTCCTTTGCATGTCCTTGAAACCTTTGATGGGGAGGACTTCAACACTTAGAGCCTTACAACAGCATAGGCAGTAAGTAAATATTAACATTTTAGAGATGTAGAAAATGAGGCAGAAAGGTTAAACAACTTGTCTGTGCTTACATAGTGATTCTGAGGCACATTAAATTCCTATGACAATAGGCCAAGTACACATTACAAACTTCTGCTGGTACAGATGTGTTGATGAGAGACATGAAATCATTCAATACTTGACGAATATAGGCTTTACTGGCAGAAATCTGTTATACAGGCAAAGTTATACTGGTAAAACTGAGCTGTTACATAGGATGGTTTTATTATACTGGTACAAAGCACAACTTGCCAGTACAGTAAGTACATATCACTATACCGACAAAGTACTTCTACTGTGGACTGGGACTCCAAAGACTGCTTAGCCCCAAAATGAATAGAAACACTTTATAGGGGAAGGACCCATGTGATGTGAGAGCAGTGACAAAGGGAAGATATTCAGAAATGAATTTAGTAAGAAGAGATGTAAAATATGAAAAGTAGAGCAAGGGAAATAAAACATGACCCATATAAGTTAGCCTAAACTGCAGGCTCTTTTTCTCTTCCACTTTTCAGCAAATAAAAGGAGATAGCAGTGGTTGTACTGGTAAAAATAAGTGGGGGTGGTAATCTTTCAAGCTACTACTTAAGCTGTGGTTCAAGCCTGGGGTTCAGTGAAAGTCTCTGATCTCTTGCTAGGGTCATTCCTTCTTCTTCTCATGTCCTTGTCATAACTAGATTTTTTTTTCCAGAATTGTGCATGTCTGAAATTGTTGATGACAAGGTATTTAGCAAATTTAGCGGATCTGTTAGAATCTGACAGGGACTGCAATGTGAACACTTCCGCTGTGGTCATTGGGAGTTTGTGATTTGAGTGCTGGAGGTCTTGGTCTTCTGTTGGTTGCTAGAGGGAAGTCAAGTATCCCCATACTGTGGGGTCATGAGTTCCTCAGCTGGATGTGTGAGAATATTTTTAATTCTCTGTACTGGGGTGAATTCTCCTCTTCTTGACTGCAATGAAAGCTGTGTTGATCTAGGACTCCTCCTCCAGGGTAGCTGATTTTCTTGCCAATCTTGAGGGAGCAGTGTAATGCTTCTGATAAACTTCAGGCAAGCAGCATGTGCTGTTCACACCTACTCGGCCCCCATTCTCATGCAATGGTATTATAAGGATGTTTACCAGCCCAATATGAACCCTTTGCAAATAGGGGTGTGGGAGGAGAGAAAGATATGTACCCAGGCTACTGTTCAGAGTCTGGTTGTCAAACTTCACTCAGGTTTTAGTAGCTGCAGACTGGAGTCTAGTTTGTAGTTCTTCCATCATTGTGCCTCTTGTTCTCAGGACCTGGTGTACTCTGAGATGGCACACAGAGACAATTTGCAACCGACTCTATCCCTGCTAGAGGTTTGTGCTGGCAGAAACTGTTTCCACTGGCAATTAAAATGGTAGTTTGTTGCAAAGAAAACTTTCAGGTGTAAACAGGTACAGTGCTATATTTCTTTGTAGATAGTCTGAAGCAATAGCTGTGATTGTTAAGCTGATCTTGTTTGCCTTAGTGAGGAGTTAATACTGAAATTACATTATGACAATTTGAATGTAAACATTACTAATTATTACATCCTTTTAGCAGACAATCTTATTACTGTGTGTTATCCCACATTTGAAGGCTCCCAAGCATGTACTCCTTCTATACCTATTCAAGACAATAATTATGTAATTCAGTCTCATTTGCTTCAGTTAGACTTAAATGCATTCCACGTATAATCACATTATAGTGCTGTCCTTGGGAACATCAACAATTTAGTATATTTTTCTAATGCAAAAAGTCTCAACTGTACCTTATCCAGCTACTAAGGCCTTAGCTTTCTCCCTCACAGCTCTCCAATGCCAGAGATTCTGCTCTCCGTTAAAAAGAAGCAAATAAATCATCTGGGTTTCGTTCATGTTGGTAGGGAGCAGCTCAGAAATAGCTTGAGCACCGGTATTCTGGAGGTCTGGAATACAGTTGGAAAGTGGATAGGTGGTTGGTTCCAGCTTTTATGTCTGCCTTAAGGCCCACAAGGTATTCCATGATCTATTGGAAAAAATGCCTAGAATATTGTGAGTTTAAAATAAGAACAAGGGACCATTTAACACTATGCTTGGATTAATGCAGTGTATTGCTTTTGGGGCACAGGGTGTGAGATGAAAGATCACATGCACAAATCCAGGCAGGAATTGTGTGAATACACTTTATCAGTTCAGTAATCAGTTTAGCTACATTGATATAACTTATACTGGTACAGCTTTTGTGCAGATAAGGTCTTTGAACAAGGGAGGTCTATATTGTCAATACAAAATGCTGTTACACTTTGAAAACAGATGCACAGTAAAATAAAGTGGATTTAATAACAAAATAAGTAATCTAATAAACCAGAGAACTTTGCACTCTGTACACTGGGTGTATTACAGAATATGCAGCGTATGTAGGCTTGATTATTTTCCCTTGTCCTTTGTATGTTTGTTTTTAACTTCTTCCATCTCTGTTAAATCATGATCTGGATGTCCTTTGATATTCCGATAGTTCAAATTCTCTTCATTTACAGATCCCAGAGTCTTGAAAGCTCCTTGGACATTGACTTTTTTTTCTATAATGCCTGAGTTGTTAATGGATTTAAGCCATTACTTAGTTGTGGTGGTGTTCTGAGCAAGCTCTGATCTGAAATGAGAAAAATACTGGCATTTGTAACATCTGAGCTTTTAAGCTGGCTTTATGAGTAGCCTACTTTTATATCTCCTGCTGATTACAGTAGAAAAGAATAATTAACCTCTTTCTGGCAACACTGCCAAATCCTGGTTACTTATTACAATGATAAATATGATTTGGCTATATGTGAGCAAATATTTTACCAGTTTGCATATACGTTACGTAGCCAAAAGTTCTGCTACTGCAAGAGAATAGCATCAGTTTGTTAGGATCAGTGCTATGTCCAGCATCGTCTGCAAATTATCTTTTGTATGCCAACCAAAGGTAATGGTAATGATAGGGTAATGATTCAAATTTCCATGGAGCAGATTGCGCTTTTTGGGATGAAGGATTAAAGAGCAGCAATGTATTGGCTTTCTGTACAGAGTATATCAGCACCACGAACTCTGTGATTCTATGAAAACAGATTACAAAAGCATAGAAACTAGAGATGGAAAGGCATATGAGGTCATTTAGTCCATCCCATTCCCCACCCTCCCCCAAGCTGGGACGGAATTATTCCCAATAGTTTTCTGCAAACCAGAGCAGTGGTCAGACATTCATTTGGCTTGTAATGGAATTTCATCTCAGTTCTTAACAGTTATGGAAATCTTTCTAACTCAGAATGATTGTGAAAGAGAGCCAAGAAAATGGTTATAGTTGAAAGGTTAGAGATGGCCAGAAGGGAAAGTTAGCCCAGATGGGTGGAAACAGCAACATGTATGCGTGTGCTTTTGAGTTTGAGACTTTGGAGAATGCCCTGTATAAAGTGAACCCAGATTTATAAAGATACTTTGGTGTTGCTCTGCTCAGTGTTGTAAGATACAATTCTGATCTTCAAAAACAGCTTAGGCAATTAAGAACCTATGTGTCACTGAATGCCAGAGGGAGGTTGGAACGTAAGGACTTCAGTCACTTTTGCAAATGTGAGGTAGACTCTGAAGCCACTAAGGCCTTACAGGCTATGCCTAATACCTGTACAAATCAAAATGTAAAAAATTACTCCTGGGTCTATCTGAGTGCTCTGTGAGCCTATTCTAAGCACTTTTAATGACAGGCTACTAACAAATGGTTGTGATGCAGTACAACACTGAAACTTCAGTTCAGGACTCAAGGATTTATTGGATATGGTCCTATGCTTTTCAGAACTTATCTATGCATTTTTGTCACTTTATGAACGCTTATCTGAATAGAGGGAGCACCTGGTATCACTGCAAAAAGCACTCCTTGTTAGAGGAGCTTAAGCAGCGAGTACTAAAGTAATTGCACATAGTTGTCTTGGGTCAGAAATAGTCAGGACCTTCAGGGTTGCAAGGCAGATGTGGAAGGCATGTCTTACACCCTCCAAAAGCTGTTGATGTATCAAACAAATAAACAGACTAAGGTAACTATATGAGGGCACTTACAATTTGATATTTCAGTAATCCAGGGATGCAGAGTCCTCAGGTCCCCAAATATATACATGTGGTTCCATGTGTAATGAACAAGTCATCCAACATTGGTGATGCCAAACGTTTGTCCATTCACCAAACAGAGATGCAAATCTATAGATAAAGAGCTAGTAAATTCTTCCTATCTTAAGTTTATGTGCACGTAATTTTGTCAGTGAACCTACATTCCCCTTTCCCCCACTTCCTTTCTGTTGTTTGTTATACTTACTTATTGCATCTTATCTGCGGACCATAAACTTGTTACCACAGAGACTATTACTGCTTATGGCACAGGTGGGCAAATATGGCCTGCAGGTTGGATCCAGACCACCAAAAGATTTTATATGGCTCATGGAGGGTCACAGATTCACAGAGGTTTAGGGCTGGAAGGGACCTTGCAAGATCATCAGGTTCAGCCCCCCTGCTCTGGGTAGGAAAGAATGCTGGGGTCAAATAACCTGGTGGGTCCCTTGGCCCCACCTGGCCCAGGTGCGGGGGGAAGCCCAAGCTGTGATACGTGCCTCTTTTCCCACCACCCCCAGGTGCACAGTGAGATTGGGGTGGTGCAGCAGCCAGACTTTGCTTCCCTACAGCCCCAGCAGCTCCTTCTGCCTGCCACTGCCAGTGTTGCTGCCGCCTCCAGACCCAGATCTGCTGCCCAGGCTCCCTGGCTCGTCTGCCCTGCACCCACTGCTGGGAGCCCCAAATGGAGCGGGCAGGCTGGCTCTCCATGGAGACTAGCCCGGAACCTGTGCTCAGCCAGGCAGATGGGATGGGACCATGGGCGGGTGGGGATCAGCATCTGGAAGTGGGATGGGTGGGAGGGGCCAGGATCATGGGGCAGTGATGGCACAGGGCCAGGGCCATGATTTGCTGCCTGCATGCCCCTGTGATGATGGGCACCAGTTCCATGGGCAGGACCATGCTGGGAGCAGATCACAGCTCTGCTCTGGGCCCCAGCCCCACACTGTCACTACCCTGCAATTCCAGTCCCAGCCCTGGTCCTGCCCACCCATCCTGCTCCCAGATACCACCCCCCAGCCACCTGTTGCTCCCTGTCCACCCGTGGCCCCATCCCATCCACCTTGCTGAGCGTGCCCTGGTTATGCAGGTTCAGGGCCAGTCTCCATGGAGTTCCTGGAGCCGGGATCACTGGGTGTTGACAGTGCTGGGCCAGGTCCCAGGGCAAAGTCCCTTAGGGAGGTTTGGTGAGTGAAGGGGGGTTTGCTGACCCAGCACTGTCACCTCCCACTGATCCCAGCTCCAGGTCTCCATGACCCAGCCCCCACCACTCACCAAAACTCTCAGAGTGGCTCTCCAGCCCAAACAGTTGTCCACTCTTGATTTATGGGTTTGAACAGCACTCAGCATCGTGAGGCCTTGCTCGTGACTTGGACTTTTTATTGCCTGTAAGGATTTAAATAATAAAATCCCTTTCCTATTCCAGAACACTTTCCGTTTTCATTTAAACACTGTACCAGTCCCAAAAATACAAAGGGCAGTCAGACATTCATTGCCCACATGTGTCTTAGAAAATCTCTCTCTGTGTTATCACACAGTGAAATTCAGTACTTTTGGTTTCATTGTTGAGACCTCAAGATTGAGACCTTATTGTGGTTAGTGCTGTATAGACATGTACTAAAAGCCCAGCCACAAAAGAGTTTACAGTTTCAATAGGCACGATATGTGAGGCAGTTTCTCCCAGGTAGCAACCTAATACTATTGGATCAGACCTTTGTTCAAGAAGGCCTTGTCACATGAGGATTTTTTAAGAAAAATTCCCCACCACTGTGTCAGTGGTTTTGCTGCCATGTTAGATTAATTTCTGAGGAGGTTTAAAAGATACTAAGGTTAAAATACTGGTGGATGTCTGAGACCTTGTCTACATTAATTTTACTGTTGATGGAGCTGCTGTGATGTTAGCTGTCTTGTGAAACATTTCTCATAGATACAGGCATAAGGACCAAAATAGCAGAGAGGCTGCTGGTTAAGATGGAGCAGTTTTGGCATAGCTGTGTTAAGGCAGGGGTTAGAATAGCAGTAGATAATATGAATCAGGATTAAGGGGCAGCACTGGTGTAGCAGAAGTGCGTGAAAGTCATTTAACACTGTTTTTTACAAAACAGCATATGAACACTAGATTTGAATAGCAGTGGATTATGCAGGACTTGGATTGAGACATGTTAACAGAGCAGGAGTTGGGAGACATCCAGAAGCAGAATATCAGGGAGCAAGAGAAGATGCAGCTCAGGACTGAGCTATTTTTGCAGAGCTGTGTAACTGCAAAATTAAGAGGGATTCTTCAGGCCAAGATTTGGCCAAGGTGGGAAGGAGTAGGGGATGAGGGAAGGATTTGTCAGGCTTCTCTAAATCTCCTTTGCCCCTCATTCAACCCCATTCTCAATACTAATGCTCATCCCAGTTTCTCAGTATCATTAAAAACAGTACCTAGACAGCTTTCCCCCTCTAATTTTAGCACATTCAATATAGATTAAATTGGGGTCCTGAAAACTTTGATAATTATCCTGCAAGCAAAAAATGAACTGAGCTTTAAAAAAAAAAATTAAAAATTAAAAAAAAACTGTAGAGAGCTGCAATGTGTTGAGTGCCTAATGGAGAATCAGGAGGGTTATTAGGCAGGGTAACATTTTCTATCTCTCTGGCTTTCTTAACATCTTTTTAAGAAAGGAAAGTCTCCATTTTTACAGGAATTGAAGTTGGAGGGGGAATGCATTGGGTAGCAGACGAGATACAATGAGTTGCCTTGTAAAGTTGCCATACTGCTTTATTAAATCTTGAGAATTTATGAGAGCAGCAAATATATAACTACAGAAGAACAGCCAAGCTTTCAAGTGCTCCTCTGCTAAATCTGCAATAACATTGTTCTGTACAAGGAATCTGACCCCCAAAAAGCTGGGGAAAGAGGTGGTATTATCACGTAACAGTTATGTTTGCTCACATTGCAAATTCTTGGGTAATGTCAACCTTCTAAGAAGTATTTGGGTGGGGAAAAGCAGCTCTGTGTTACAACTAAGAGATACTAGAAATTATAATACTAATTTTTTTTTTAAGCATTTGGGGTACTCTATAATAATGTATAGTAAATAAACAAACTATAAAAATATAGTGTAAAAACATGCCTGTAAAACTAATAAGGGTTATATTAGTAGGAAGAGCCTTCCAACTTGCCCTCCTAGTGGAGGTCAGAGCACCACAATAGCCATCCTGCTATTGTTATTCTGGACAGACCAAAAATCTCTGTCCAGGACCCTTTTCCTTTCTGAAGAGGCTATTATCCCACGGATAGTCTTCCAATTGCTCTTCTCTTCCAGCTGAAGCTGTCATATATTCAGCATCTACTTGTTAAAAGATAAGATTATGACTTTTGGCATAGCACAAAGCAGAGGGTGGTTGTATGAGGTGTTGTATGATTCAAAGGAATCAGAATTCCTCCCTTGCATACTGGCTTCTGTGACAGTAATTTAGTGCTGCCTGAATTGACCTTAAACAGGGCTGTCCAACTTTGGCAGCTGGGGTGGGAGTATACACTCTATAGGGCGGACACTGTGGAGTTGGTCTCCCTGGCATCCCTCTTTTCTGTGTGAGTTGTGCTGGTGGTGCATATTCCCCACACCCAGCTTTGTGCAGGCCCTCCTGGGCCTTTCCTTACTATATGGTAGTAAGAGAAGGGACCACAGGCCTGAAGTTAACTGCTTGTGAGAAGAATGTAGCCACATTTTGGCTCCTTGCAGGCAGCCGGTTGCATACCCCTGGGCCAAAATATTTTGGCCAAGCAGGGGAAGGTACTTTGGTCAGACAAAGACTATGACTCTGAGTTGTGGGTGGCCAGGGTGGGGGTCACTCAGGGTCAGGACAAGCTGCCAAGATCCAAGGGGAGTGCAGAGTCTGTGAGTAGGAAAGCCAGGAAATTGAGAGCCAGGAGATGAGTCAGAGATCCAGAGGGTTGGATTGAGCATGGGATCAGGAGGCTAGCCATGTCAGGTATCCAGGAGATCCAACCAGAGTTGGGTCAGGGAGCCAAAGGGTCTGACCAAACTTGGGATCCATGGGCAAGCCGGGTTGGGTATCCAGAGAATCTGTCAGAGTCAGCAGAGGCACAAGCCAAGGGTGCAGCAGCCTCAGTACAAGGTTGAGCCTTGTTGTCCAGATGCTTCATCTGCCGAGTCAGGGGTTTATATTGGAAGGGATGAAAGGTCAGCCAACCCTGGCTGGCCACTCTGGTGACTTGGAATGGGTGTGTGGCTGGGCCCAGCTGATGGGTTCTGGCCACGTGTCTGCCCCACTGCTCTGCCTAGGACGTGGCAGACTAGGATAACAGCTGTGCCAGGCAAGCCAACACTTCAGGTTCAAGGCCATGGCCTGACTGACTTATCCTATTCATTGCCTTTCTGGAGCCAGCTGCTCCAAGTCTGGGTAGCTTGTGTAGGGGATATAGTGTTCCAATTTGTGGACAACTCTTGTCTAATGAAATAGTTTGCAATAGTCTTACTACCAACAGATGAGTGCATTTCCACATGACAATTTATTTAATTTTAATAAAGGTATTAATAACATATTGCAAGTTTAAAACTATGGAGCATGATTGCTATATTAAAAAGCATATTTTTTTGTTCATACACAGCCTAACATGTTTCAGACCTGAAGTTAAACTGAAAACTATCTTGCCATATTTGAGGGCTGTTCTGCATGAAAAAAAGGGGTAGTCAGGGGTATCCTCAGCATCCAGACCACCATGGAGCCTCCTGCTCCAGGTAGCACATCAGTGATGCTGAGCACAGAAATGCTGCTGGACTTGCCTCGGCCCACCCACTGTGCTTTAGCTCATTGATTTAGAAAGTGCTCTAGGATAGTGGAAGGATGAAAGCATTATTCTGACATCATCGTTTGTCATGCTGTTTATGATGTGGTCTGTCTTATCTGATCAGAAAGGAGGCTACATGATGGTTTATATCTAGCTGCAGGTTTTGTTTGTTTGTTTTTGCTTCTGACTACTTGTTCTTAAATTCTGCATGCAAATAAAACTGTATTTGGAGAATTCACCTTCAATGCTGCACTTGTGTGCCTAGCAATCATTCTGTAAAATTCACAAAATGAGTCTTTTTTTTATTATTTTTGTTCCTTTTTCTTGACAGCTGTCCCCTTTGATGCCAGAGGTCCAGTTTTAGAAGCCAGCTGGCTGTGGTTGGATTTTAGTATTTTCATTTCACTTGGAAGGAAAGATGTAATGGAAAGTGCAGTGGTTTACATCTTAACTGGTAGAATAAGACTCTGTCAGTGCCTGCAATATGAGGAAGCTACAATTTGAATGATTTGAAGCACTGGCTCTTAGGATTAACTCTTTACACCTTTAGGAGAAAAACGCTTTTCTTCAATGAACTGAAGAAACACTGCAGTTGTATATATTAGGGCTGTGTGAAATGGCACTGTTCCATTCTGACTTCAATTTCAAGGTCTGGATGGAACAGTGTTTTGTATCGAATATAATTTCGAGTCAAAACAGCCTCACTATTTTGCTTCGTCGAAACAATGAGGCTGGTTTGACCCTGTTTCAACAGTTTTGCCAGACCATGGGGCTGGGGAAAGGAACTCATGCTAGATCTAGTGCAGGGGATAGTGAGTCAGCCCAGCTGGGCTGCTTTCTGCCCTCCCCCCCCGGCAATCTAGCATGGGGGGTGGCGAGGCAGCCATCCGTTTCGACTAGCCTCGTTTTGTTTCGAGGCTATTTTGACAGCCTTTGTTTCATTTTGATTTTGCTGTTTCAACCTTGAAATGAGTCGAAACAGTGTCGAAGTGAAATGGCCGTTGAAATTTCATACAGCCCTAGTATGAATCTGTTGGGGTCAGCGTGGGGCATCTCCTTAACCCATACCACAGGCCTTATTCCAGGAGATTTACTCCCATCTTCCTCTGCATTCTGTCTTCTACGGTGGTGCCTGACCTTTTCAGCCCAGAGGCCAAATGAATGGTACCAGATCTGGTCTGTGGGCCAGATCTGGCATGCCATGTTGGCTCAGTCAAACTCCATGTGGCTGCATTGGGCCTCAGCTTGATCCAGCTGTGTAGAAGATGAGCCCAATACTTTCATGTGGGGCTGTTCTGGCTGGGGCCAATCCAGGCATACAGCTTTGGTGGTGAGGGAAGGTGGCAATGTTAATTGCCACTACTCCACACAGCCATTTTATGGACCCATGGAGAGACCCCTGGGCTGGATTACATGCCTCTGTGGGCTGGGGTTGAGCATCCCTGGTCTACTACACCAGACAGTAGCGCTATTATGATGGTTTTCCTTTTGCATTCTCAACTGTTTCCTCAGTGTCACCCTTATTAGTTCCATCCTCTCTGTCTTGTGTTAGTGACCCTCATTACTCTATGCCCTCCAGCTTCTCAGCTCCATTCCTGGATGACCTTGTTCCCTCTTATGGATTTAACTACTATCTCTGAGCTGAAAACTTCTAGATCTGTCTCCTTGAAATTACAAGGGTAAAATTGGTGCTTGCTCAGTCTTTGAGGCATTGAGACAGAAACAGAAAGCCTCTGTATTGCTACTGATCTCTTCCTTTTCCTCATTCCTAAACAGAGGAAAATGGGAACTTGACAGCATGAAGGATTAGCTCTCACTGAGAAGATCTATGAGTAGTTTCCATTTACATCCCATGAATCTCCTCAGACAGGAATCCCATCCTAGCCTTTTGGTATCAGTAGAGCCTCCTGGGTACAGCAACTCTTCTCCATTTCCTCACTGAATTCATCTGGGCACTGGGCAGTTACTGAAGGGTTAACATTGACAGTTGGACCTGGAAGTGAGGATTGCAAATGTACAGCAACAAATATATGTCTGGAAAAGGGGCTATTCTTGGAAGTGCAGTAGCTCTCTAACATCTTTAGTCCCTCCCTGCCACATGAAATTCAACATATGTTCCAAGCCTGGAGGGAATGTTTTCTTCTCAAGTATAAGATGATAATTCAGAAACATTCCAAAAGGATATAATGTCATTCAGAACTGCACTTACATTTCATATGTTGCTTCTAAAAGAGTCCAGGCTGTTGCACTGATGCATGGTTTGGTGCTTTATTAAAGGAAAACAATCTGTATGTAATCAGTCCTACAGAGGAATCATTTGAAAGGGCTGTTTCTCTGTAAATTCTGTGGGCAATCAAGGAAAACTGGCATGATGAGATGTTACCTGCAGGCCCTGCACAAGTTTCCTGTGCTGTTTTTCCCAGTAATCTTAATTTGGCTATGTTATCATTAAAAAGCCAAGGCTATGGAACAGCATAATAGACCTTCTATACCAAGTTATTTGTTGTTTGTAAAACACAATACATGGACATGGTGCTTTTTGATCAAATATGACAGGTTCCTACCCTAAGAAGTCTGTATTTTAAATTTTCAGTAACCTGTACAGTATTACAAAGGGTGTTTCTAGGATTTAGACTCTCAGGTAGCATAAACTTTGCATAGGGTTTTTGCAACCCCACACACGACTCTCCCACTCTCCATCATTTAATTTAAAGCTGTATTTCCCTGCTGTTAGTTTATATACCTGTATTGGTAATTTCTGCTTTTGTTAGTGAGACGTTGCAATACGCTTTTCCATCTAAATAATATTTTTATTTTTACTTAATACTAACACCCATTGCCATCTCATTTTGGCATTCGTCTGCCTTAGGACAAAGGTTTGGATTGGTTCAATCCCAATATTTATGGAGTTTAGCAGGCTCTAGGATTTAGATCTTCCTATGGTCCTTGATCAGTTATGAAATATAGAAATGAACAGACATTAGTAGTCCAGAGGCTAAACCTTGAATTCATCATTAATATGAGATGGAGGAGGAAGAGGTTGCTGACAAAAGTATTCTTTCTCACTTTCTATCTAAACTGTATGAATGTTGTTACAGTGAACTGCTAAATAGCTTCCACTTTCCACCTCAAAGGTGGTTGTATTTCAGTGCATGTAGTGCTTTAGGATCCTTTGAGATGAAAGACACTGTAGAAATGAAAGTTGCTATTGTTGCTTTCACCTTCTATATAATTCATTTCTCTTTAGGAAAGTAGTACAAGTTAAGAAAATACTTTGACCTCGTCAGAACTGAGGCACAGGAACATATGTCCCAGTGGTTATCCTAAACACAAATATTCCAGTAGAGAGGAGAAAAGGAGACTGTGTGCCATTCTGTCCTCCTCTGCCTGAGATGAGGCAGTGTATTTATTTAAGGAAATGGTCCTGCTGAACTAGTCCTGGTGCTGATCCAAGCCAATTGGTGATTACTGTTTCCATAGGGAGGTGAAATGAATGTGTTGTATTTTAAAGCAAGCTCTTTAGCTGCTGCTATTCAGAAGTTCAGTCTATTAGTTGTTTATTCAGCTGGACATGACAACTTCTGTCCTAACTACACAGAGAATGCTTAGCTCAGCTTCTCTCTTTTTCCCCCTTTGTCCTCAAGCTAGTTTGTTTAGTCTTTAGTATTTCTTCATAAGTTCTATATGTGATAGCTGAGATCTACTCTTCAATATCATACCATGAGCACGAACAAATTCACTTCCCAACTTAAATAAAAATGCGTTCAGGTATCATTTATTCTTTATATTTATGAACAGAATAGTCCACTGATCGGTTATGATTAAGGAATTCGTGGTAAATGTTTAGTTTATTATTTAGCCTAATACCTTGAGTACCATTTAGTGAAAAGCAAAGAGTGGGATTTTGGAAGGTGAAAGGGAAAGACGACGGTCATATCTGTTGAGTGGTAATTAATATACAGCTGGATCAGGAATCTAACCTAAATCTGAATTTCCCCAAAGAGAAAGGATCTTTAGAGCTATCTAAAGAAAGGACCTTTAGAGCTCCAGTGTGATGGATTCTGGAAGTAGCAACAGGGCAACATTGCAAGGTTTGGATCTGAAATCAGAAGCAGATCTAAAAGTCTGAGGGGAAGCATTAGGGAATTTGTACTTGTGTTCTGGTGTATAAATATCTCTTAGCTCAGGAGTGGCAGGCCAACCAGTGGCAAGGGTTCCACAACTGGCAAGGGCAGCAGACTGGGGAAGGGACAAGCAGCACAGGGACAGATGGGGTAGGGGGGAGAAAGCAGAGCATTAGATCAGACAGGAAGTACAGGGCAAGAAGCAGAAAGTGGAGCAAGAGACTGGGCAGGGGAAAATGGTTGGAGTGACACTAGGGGAAGGTACAGGGCTATTTGTAGCACACCTGCCAAAAAGGTCAGCACCTGCTGTGTTAGCCGTTCTGTTAATACAGCAGGATATTGGTATTAAAAACCAACAGTAATTCTTTAAACCTCACAAAACAGAACCATATGAGTTAGATATTGGCTTTTCCTATCAAAATGTGAAAAAAAATCCACTGCATATGCTATATTTACTTTTGATTACATGGTCATTCAGTACTAAAGCCCTGATAGTCAGAATGAAATGTTCTTATTCCAGTTTTCTACTAAGACATTACCAGTTAAGTTGTTATAGAAAAAAAACCTTATTTTGTCTTTTAATCAAGCGTTTAAAGTATTTCAAATTGAATTAATATACTCTAATAAACCCTAAATGTTTTGCTTAGATTTGGGCCTAGAGTTTTGAGATGATTCTCCATGATAAGAGATATTTGAATATAGCTTGTTAGTAATGGGGAAAAGATAGTTTTAAATGCAAGTTGCAAAGTGAGGGAAATTGCCCTCCTTAGAAGTTATGAGAATACATCATACCTTCAGTCTCTCAGGGTGCTGCAGTTTAAGTGGGATAAGAGATGGTAGCGTATGTATAGGTGAGAGAAGCAGTACAATATGGCCTTTCAGCTTTGAGTATGGTTTGATATGAACTTAGGGGGAAGAAAAGGGGATAAGAAGCTACAATTTGCAGAAGGGGATCAGAAGTCAGCACAGCCTCTACATAATCTCCTTCAGTTTACAAAGGACCATTATTAAAGCTGCCTGAATGAAGAGGGAAAAAGAAACATTTTTTTTACAAATGACGTGAGGAGGGAATGTGTCACTGTCTCCTATTTGGCTTAAAATGTTTATGAATGTCATATAGGGACTTGGCCCTTCAGGGGGAATCTCATTACTACCCTGGCTAAGGGCAGAAGTGTTACTCTTAGAAAAGGAGTTGATGAACACATCTGGGGAGGTAATCAGCTTCATTTGGTGCATTTGGGGAGGGTGTGGTTGGCTGAGGGAACCTTTAGGGAGTTCAGGGCAGTCAGCAGTTCTGGGGAGACAAAGGATCTTCTTCTGAGAGATGTGGTCTGACATGAGTTGGGAATAAGGTGATTTAGGAAGCGTTGTAGTGAAGTTTTAGCTATCCTTGATTTAGTTAGTGGATTTTAAATTTAGCTATTTAGCTGGTGGATCCTGAGCAAGGGCAGGAGTTTAGAGCCAGCATCCTGAATATAGGTTGAAGAGAATAGGAGGAGAGACTGAAACTCCAGATGCTGAAAAAGGTGGGGCTGCTCCAAGGGTATTTTTTATGTATGTGTCTGCTCAGTCTGGAGCCTGGAGTGGGGAAGAAGGGGGCAGAAAGTATATGAATGGAATATATCCGATTTGCCAGCTGTGATGGATATCCTTTGGGGTTTTTAAGGACAGTAGCGATTCCATAAGAGATGCAGCTCAAGCAGTCTTTGACAAAGCGGTGGGCTTCTAACTTGGAAAGAATACAAGAGGGCACTCAAGGATCTGAGGGTCTGTGACAGTGCTGGACAGGCCAGGTATTTCAGGACAGTAAAATGCAGCATCTCGTCATGAGGGGGAGCCCGAGGACACTGAAATGGTAAGCCTAGCCAAGAGACCATGCCTGGAATAGTGAGTGATTATTCTACCACTACTAAATATTAGAGTTTTGGTGGAAAGACACTAAAATCCAAAAGTTGGTACAACTATAGATTAAAAAAAAAAAATAAAAGCATTACATTTTAAAGTAAATGTGCATTTAAAATACACATGAAAATAATCAGTTTTGAAAAATGTATGTGATGTTACCCATAGTGAAAATAATTTGCCAGAATGTCCACTTTGCACAGGGCAGTTCACTGTGTGTGGAAATTACTGAGCTAGCTCTGGTACCAGAAACAGTATCACTTCATTATAAGTCAGGGTATATTAGGGGGGTCAGCAGCATACTAGTGCTGCTGTACTGCTTCTGGTACCTGAGTAGCTGTAAATAAAACAGCTGGGGTGTCCCTACATGGACTCACAGTGCAGTTTTGCTAAACCCTTCAGTGGGAACTCCCCTTTAGACCTCATCTGTACTAGAGATATGCTTCTGCCTAAAACTGTTTTCTAGCTTGCTTATATTGTGCTGAGCTGGCTTGTGGGAAATGGCACAAGCCATTTTTAATTTGTAATTGCAAATTTGTTCGGTGTCAATTGGTTCAGGATAGGTCTTTTTTTTTGGGGGGGGGGGGTTGAGGGGGGGTGGATTCCAACAAGGTGTGTTTAAATGGTTTATGAACTCTTGCCCAGGATTTTTTTGGTTAGAGAAACCTCCTGAAGAAAACTTTCTACCCATAATGACCAAGGAATCTATTGTCCACAGTTGTTTAAACAAAGCAGTTACTGCCATGGTTTCAGCCATGATAGTCTGCAGTTAGTCTTTTATGACTGGTTTTGGGTAAAGAAACATTTGCAGATTACATGTAAGAGAATAAAACTTACTGAAAATTTTGGTCAGATGATAGCTAAGGAAACACCCTCATTGCTTTGGACCCAGGTTATTTTTCCAAGGTAAGTTGTCCGTGCTTTTCTCCATTTTAGTAAGTGGATGAATACTTCCCACAATGGAAGAGCTGAGACAACATCTTAGAACTTCAGTTTTCTATTCCTTTACAGGGTATAATGTGCATAGGGAAGTGTAGGGCCTAGATGTGGTCACTTGTTTTTAAGATAAACAGCATCTTTTGCTACAGTGGCTATATTGGTTACTGAGCCAGCCGAAAAGATTATGAAACAATAGTGCAGGGAGGAACTCAGCTCTTCGGTAGCTATCAGTCTTTCCCTTGAGTTGCTGATGAATCAGTTCCCTGCCTATCCCAGTGCTTACTGACTTCAGGCAGAGCAGTGGGATTTCTAATCATTGAAGTGCTGGAGAGAGAACTGAAGCATCATAGGATCATAAGAAAGTCAGGCTGGAAGGGACCTCTCACAGTCATCTAGTCCAGCCCCCTGCTCAAGGCAGGATCAACCCTGATTAAATCATCCCAGCCAAGTATCTCTCCAGCCTGCTCTTGAAAATTTCCAGGAATGGCATTCCAGTTTCTCCAGGTAACCTGTTCCAATGCTTGACCACGTTCATAGTCAGAAAATTCCTTATTATCTCCAACCTACATTTCTTCTTCTGCTTTGAGCCCACTGCTCCTAATCCTGTTCCCTGTAGCCACAGAGAAAAGCCCATCTCCATCTTTTTCATAGTCATGCTTCAGGTATGTGAAGACTATTATCAAACCCTGTCCCCCACCCCCCCAGTCTTCTCTTTTCCAGATTAAATAACCCTCATTCTTTCAGTCTTTCCTTATAAGTCATGCTTCCCAAGACCCTAATCATTTTTGTCACTCTGCACTGGACTCTTCCCTGGCTGTCCACATCCTTCTTAAAGTGTGGGGCCCAGAACTGGATGCAGTACTCCAGGTGAGGCCTCACAGGTGCTGAGTAGAGCAGAAGAGTTGCTTCCATTGATGTGCAAGCGGTGCTGCAATTGATACAACCCTGGAGCAGGTCTCAAGTATATTCAAGGCCAATAAAACTAATGACTTAAAAATCATCCTCCTGGCTGCTTTTTTCAAATAAACGTTCTACTTTCTGAGCAGCCAATGTAAATAAAGCAAGGTGGGCAAATACAATCTTCACAGTTTTTATTGGTAAATAATTGTTTCATGCATTCTGAAACAATAGGGCAAGCATACCCTGTAGCAGCACTGTACGAAAGGATTTTTACTGTATAAGATGCCTGGTCACATGGACATGTGTACTGTGCTCAGTTCTAGAAGATCAATTCCTGAGATCAATATTTGGTGTCACTATTTTCTCAGTAGAAAGTCACAAGCATGTTTTATTCTTTGAGTGATAAAACTGCACTAGAATTTAATTCTCCTTTACAAAAGCAAAACAAAAAAATAGCAGAGAACTACTAGGAAAATATATGCAAAAGCATTAAGGTAGCATTACAAAATTGTGTGTTGGTAATGGTAATATTAAGATTGTCTATTCAAACTTACTGCATTCACTTAAGCATTATAGCATAATATGTAATCACACAGGCTGTCAGACTACATAAACTGCACAGACTATCAGACTATATAACTGCAACTCATTTCATTTCTCCTGCACAATTGAAAGAGATCCTTGAATTAAGGCTTCTGTTTAGTTTGATTTGATTCTCATCCAGTGTGTGGCCTCAGGATTCACCGTTGCACATGGTTCAAACTCTGCACTGACCCTAGCCTCACTAATCATTGTCTGTCCAAATTGCTAAAGCAGGGTTCCCAAATCGTGGTCCATGATTCATTGGTGGTCTGCAAGGGTATTGGAAATGGTCTATGGATTGCATTGAATCCTACCCCTGCTTTTTGGTTTAAAATATGGTAATGATTATAATGATGTATCAGTGCATGGTGAAAAGTAATTTGAGGATTGATAGCTGTCTGCTGGTCCAAGAAACCTTGGTTGTCACTATTCCAGAAATAAACATGAATCAGAGTTGCAGATCTCTGTCTCATTTCCTTTGTACAATTCACCTTGCTAATTGATTCAGATTGAGGAATTCTGGACCTTCACTTCACTTACCTATGTTAACTAGGTGTGCAATTCTGCTCCCCACCACCCCCATACAGCCGTATCACTGAATTAATTTAGAAGAGCTGAAACACACTCTGAGGATGTGACTGAGCCTATTGGCCTGGCAAAGCTCCTATTTCTCACATGCTTTCTCAGAGGGTACAAGGTTGGTTGGTTAGAGGGGGGAGTTTAAGTTTTTCTGATGGAGTCAAAGCTTTAGTATTGATACTCAACCTAAACCATTTCCATATATTTCTGTTTTTAAAACAATTACGATGAGCCTTTAAAGCCATATTTTATCAACTTAAAATAAAAAGTTAAATACAATTTACAGGAAAGGAAAACTGCCTGCTCTTTCACTTAGTTCTGTGCAGGGCATTCAAATTCTAATCTGAAGAGATGAGGATGGTATAAATACAAAAGCATATGAGCACAGGATGGGCTTCCAGTTTCCTATTGTTTTTCAGTATTTGAGCATTAGGCATAAGGTTTATCCTAATTGGGAGATGAATGGTTAATCTGGAGTATAGAAGACTGTGGAAATTGAATTGTATATCCCAGTGCGGCCACCCTGTGGCATGGGTGCCACAAGTGGCATAGCCAGCCTCTCAGCATGTGATGGATCGGGGAGGGGGGGCAGTCAGCATAGTGACAGATAAGACAGGGAGCAGAAAGAATAGCGTAAGATCAGGCAGGGAGCAGAGGAAGGGGATCAGAGTGGCATTCAGGGGGAGAGTGTGATGCTTAGTTTGTGGTATTTCTGCCAAAAAGGCTGGCTCCTACTCTTATCCAATTCAATTTAATTAATCTATGAAATAAAACAACAGGATTATGAATAGGTTTTTTTTCACGTTTATTTCTTTTATATGTTAAGTGTACCAAAATAGTATAAAAGGCATTAAAGGTGCCAAACTAAATCCTGAGGTTGTATATAGCATCCAACATTTTTCTAATGTAATATAAAAGTGCAGTTTTATGCCATCTTTCATCTTAAGATCTCTAATCACTTTGCAGGTTCTTATTAAGGTCGATTATTTTGTAAGTGCTCATTCATACTTAACTAGTGATCCTTGTGCTTATTGATCAAAATATACACAAGTATTTATAGGACTGAGGCCTTCATCAAACAATCTTATAATATAAGTAAGGACATCTTCACCTACCACTGAAGTGCAGGCATTTCCAGGATGCAGTGTAGCTGCATTTTGGGAGGTGAGAGCAAAACTACCGAATCATTTCTGAACTATCCCATGTAGGCTTCACCGCAGTTGCAAAGGGCATAGGTTAACACTGCTATTCTTGCAAAAAGTTCTTTAATAATCCTATGACTACAGGTCAGTGACTATCAGAGCATTGTTATAATCATCTTGGAAAGACTCAACAACCATAGAAATCTTGATGCTTTGGGACACTGAAGAATGCCATGTGCAATCACCAATATTTCTTCCTGCAGCATTTTACATTTCCCTTGGAGGGCTTCTGTCTGTCATGACCCAAGGGTACGATTTTGTGTGTGCTTCGGCACTGCAGAATTATTTCCCGCCACGAGGAGCTTTCTTTGCACGGTGCAATTCTCAGTTGCAAAGAGAAAACCCCGGTGCAAAGGAGTTCCCTCCACCCACATGCAAATTTGTTCCCCACTGTTGGCTATTTCTAAATTATTCCCACGTGGCAGCTAGCGATTGGCTTGCTAGCCGTATAAGAGGCTTGAGCAGTTTCCGCCCAAGTTGGAGGACTCCACAACCATCTGGAGGAGGAGGAGGATGACTTAACATCTTGTGAACAACTCTAAGCGCTGCGGAGCCTAACAAACCCAGCGTGTGCCTTAAGAAGGCTATAGGGGCCTGATCAACCTCTAGCCTCTCCCCATCGCCGTCTAATCCCCCGACGAACCCTTCCCTGCGCGCTTGTTCCACGGAGCCTGGCAAACTCCGTGTGTGTGTATCCAGAGCTCTTCTCTGAGTTGTTTTCTCCGGTTGATTCGACGGGCTCGCGATTCTAGAGCTTTCAGCCGGCCTTGGACTAGAGTTCGTGAGATTAGAACTCTTGTCCGCTTTTCTTCTTTCATATCTGTAACTGCAACACAAGTAAGTTTTCCTGCCTGCACCTCGACCATCTATGGTGTAAGTAAAATAATCTTTAATCAACCACTACACGTCCGTGCTTACTTTTAGTCCGCCGGCCTGCATTCCCCGACCCATGTGCCAGGGCTGCTGGCCACAGCCTGCCGCGCGCCTCCGAAAGCCTCGGACCGCTCCCGGCCTGCATATGGCGACGAGGATGGGATCAGGGGAAGGCACGCTGGAGCTAGAATTAGTTAAGAACTGCCCTTGGCACAGTGGAAAACGCCAAGTAGAAAACTTCATGGAACTGGAGGTGCATATCGCTTACCACCAGGCGGGCGGAACGGGTGAGAGGTTTATCAGCGGACGCCTTTCGCTGAAGGAAGAAGAGGGAGCTTCCGAAGACGGAGCTCCAAAAGAGAGGGAAGTGTATCTTCACCCCGCGGCATTCGGGTGTGTGATGAGTGATGAGCGGATCCTGTTCAGGCCCCTCGACACTGTGTCCCTCGCCAGAGTCAACCTGGTAGGCGCAGTAAACCCGACCCTCACCCAGGAGTGTGCCCGTTGCTTAAGATGTGCTTGGGAGAGTGAAGAACCAGTGCCGATCGACCGGTTCGCCCCCTTTATGCTAGCGTCTAAATTAAGGGGTCGTGAGCTTCCATCCGAGCTCCGCGAAGATCTGGAGACAGAGGAACGCGCCGCGGATAAGAGGGTGGCCCCAAAACACGACAAGGGGGGAGTGCTAACTGCAACTTTTCGCACTGTAACTGATCTAATGCAGAAGAATTTAAGTTTGAAAGCCCAGCTGCGTATGCCTGTTCAAGCGGTCAAAGAAGCGGCTGCGAAAGAAAATCCTGAGACGCCATGCCAAGATTGCGCCGAGCAAGAGGGAGACCGCGTGGAAGAACTGGAAGAGAAGGGTGGAGCTTCAGAGAAACCCGCGAGAGTTCGGCTGGCGACCCCGCCCACCGACGCAGCGTCGCTTCTGGCAACCCCGCCCACTGACGCAGAGTCACTTCCGGCGACCACGCCTTCTTGTCGACGGAAGGGAGAATTGAGCGGAGGAGTGCATCCGCCCCTCCTGCTTGAAGCAATAACAGCAGTGATGGCTCCCGAAGTAACAGATCAGCCTGTAGCAACAACCAGCCGAGTTGCTACTGCCTACTATGCTCGCACCAGAACTGAACTGCAGGAGTTGTGCAGAGAATCAAGAATCCAACCTGAAGAAACTCTAGCTGTATGGTTGGGACGTTTGGTCGTGGAACTTGGATCCGACCTGCTGAACCAGGAAGAAGCAAGCTTCTTGGTCAGACAAGCTTTGTGGAGTAGAGGACATGTCACTGACATCGACATGGTGGCGTTTAACGTTCACTGGCCTATTCCAATTCCAGCGCTTGTTGCAGGACTGATCGGTCAGAAGGCCCACGCATGGCATGATGGACGGCCAGAACACACCGGCGCAGAGCAACTCATGCTAGCAATTATCGGAGTCTCGTACTGTGCCTGGAACCCCAGAGCATGTGCATTAGAACTGACATCACTCCAGCGAATAAGACCACGGCCTCACCGTCATCTACGAAATCCTGGAACTGTTCCAGTGACCATTCACAGCATAGATAGTTGTCTTGAGGTTTATGGGCGAAAGAACATCGCTGTCCTCCGGATTCTGCTTAACCCAATGGTGAACCAACCCGTGAGTAACCTCCTTCATCAGTTGTCATGACTGCGTATCCTGATGGAGCCAAGATTATCCAGTGATCGGGAACGTCGACACCCGACCGAGGCTCAAGGCTCAAGACATCGCGAATCTGATCTTCCATCATTGCCACAGAGAACACCAGAGGAGTGATACATGTTTGGATTTCTCCTACAGCGTTCTGGACTCAATAAGCGGCAACTTCGGATTTTAGGGGACGCAGGCCAATGGCAACTGGCCTATGAGTTAGGTTTCCATTATCTAGAAGAATGAGACGACGGCTCCTCAACGATTTCATCCAGTTGAGTGTGCAAGAGACGGTTGTCCGGAGTAGCAAATACTTGTATTATATGTTTTAGAAATGATAGTGTAGTTCCATGGAAATTTTGTAAATATTTTAATATACGTTAACTTATCTTTTGAGAGTTTTGTTCACAGATCCGGAATTCAAAGCGCGTGGCGGAGAGAAGCCCCAAGAAGGACAACATCATTGGAAGAAGTGAGGGCTTTACGCGCGACTTCGCCATGACACCCACTGAAGCCCTGATCGTGTAGTTCTTTGTTATGAATCTAATTATGTGTATATGTATTTGTGCTGGTTATTATTTGATTCGATCCCTGAAGGACGAACTTCTTATGTTAGCTGATTTTGTGTTTACCCGTTTAGTTCAACGACCCGTGGTAAGAGCTCTCGATGACCCGAGTGACGAGTGTATGGCATAATTCAGCTGTGGCTTCAGCAAGGGGGGATGTCATGACCCAAGGGTATGATTTTGTGTGTACTTCGGCACTGCAGAATTATTTCCCGCCACGAGGAGCTTTCTTTGCACGGTGCAATTCTCAGTTGCAAAGAGAGAACCCCGGTGCAAAGGAGTTCCTGCCACCTGCATGCAAATTTGTTCCCCACTATTGGCTATTTCTAAATTATTCCACGTGGTGGCTAGCGATTGGCTTGCTAGCTGTATAAGAGGCTTGAGCGGTTTCCGCCCAAGTTGGAGGACTCCACAACCATCTGGAGGAGGAGAAGGAGGACTTAACATCTTGTGAAGAACTCTAAGCGCTGCGGAGCCTAACAAACCCAGCGTGTGCCTTAAGAAGGATATAGGGGCCTGATCAATCTCTAGCCTCTCCCCGTCGCCGCCTAATCCCTCGACGAACCCTTCCCTGCACGCTCATTCCACGGAGCCTAGCAAACTCCATGTGTGTGTGCATCCAGAGCTCTTCTCCGAGTTGTTTTCTCCGGTTGATTCGACGGGCTCGCGATTCTAGAGCTTTCAGCCGGCCTTGGACTAGAGTTCACGAGATTAGAACTCTTATCCGCTTTTCTTCTTTCCTATCTGTAACTGCAACGCAAGCAAGTTTTCCTGCCTGCACCGCGACCATCTATGGTGTAAGTAAAATAATCTTTAATCAACCGCTACGCGTCCGTGCTTACTTTTAGTCCGCCGGCCTGCATTCCCCGACCCATGTGCCAGGGCTGCTGGCCACAGCCTGCCGCGCGCCTCCGAAAGCCTCGGACCGCTCCCGGCCTGCACACTGTCAAAGTATTGCCCCAGCCCTACTGAGTGTAGCTTGTAGAAGCTGACAGGATTGTGGTACAAGGTGATGCAGCTGCAGGTCTGCTAAGGAATAATGGGTCATTAACTGAATTCCTTAAACCCTTTGTTTTCAACAGGGAAAGTTACTTCCATCCTTTTGAGGTTAAAGTACTTATGGTGAAAAATTATCCTGACACCCAAATGTTTTACGGCAGTGTGTTTTTTCTAAACCACTTGAATACAGCTTGCCTCCTATTAACACACAGGCTTTGTGGACTTGAAGTGCTTAATAGAAAATGACAGTCATTAACTGTAATTGTTCCTGTGTTTGATGTGTGCTAGGATGTAAAATAAAAACCATTTGCACTTTCCACTTTCATATTGTTTTGGTTGGAATGACCAGGTTTCCTATAGGAAACAAGTGCTGTTTTGATTAAGGTGCTGGAGACACCATTTTCTGGTATATGTTGCACAAAATGATTTCCCTCTCTCTCCCCCACCTTTTACATTATTCTTACAAAATGAAGGTGGTAATTTTTTAGGTTGAAAAGGTTGAACTTTTCTAAAATCAGTGATAAAAATTGTGTACCTGTTGCCACGGAATAAGCTTGTTTAGGCCCCCATAGCAAACAATTAAAGGGATTTCTTCCTGTTCATTTTCTTCTGAATGAGCTTTTCTAGGCTATTTAGAAACATAGAGAGGATACTAGATTATTTAAATCTAAACTGCTTAACTTGCATGCATATCCCAGAAGGGTGGTGGCCACAATGCTAATACTTTGGATTTATTTATTGCAACACTTTTCATATGAAGATTTCTGAGTAATTTGTGTCAGAAGCCTCAAGGGACCAAATCCACTCCAAGCATGAAGCCCGCATAGTGGGGCAGTGAATGGGGCAACTCTTTACCTCCCAAATCCTCCTCCATGACATGCTACAGTGAGGGTCCTATGGAGTACAATTTTTCACTAGCAAGAGGAGATTAAATCCTTTTCTTGGTAGCCTGTTCCTGTTCATTTGCATGGTTGAACTACATTTCATTCCTGTTGGTAACCTCTGAAGCTCCAGCTTTGAAGTTTGTGGGTTCCTCTAAATTAATTAAACTCTTCAGGTCTCTATGAGGCGATCCTGTAACCCTAGCAGAGTTGTCTTTGACATATAGTCATCAGACTGCTGAATTGGATCCAAACTTTGGATCCTGTGTTTTTTCAAGTCAGCTGCTGATAATCTTTAGAATGCAAGGCCTAATGGTCCAGCAGTTTTAGGTTACTTTAGACCAGTAACAGACCCAGCAAGACTTTTCAGTAGCTTACATGTGCCCTTGCGATAGCTCTGCCATCTGGATTACTGTATCATAATTTCATATGACAGTGAAAGCAAGTCACGCAGACTTTTCAATGGCACTTCTAAATTATGCTTGCTTATAGACAGTGCAAGAAATAATGGGTGTGGAAACAGCAATTAAAATGTTTCAGAGGGCCAGCTGGGCACATGTACAAGCCCTTTGAAATACTCTGAGGGATATGCATGTAGCAAGATAAGGTTAGACAGACATTGCAGCTGGCCACTCTGATATACAGCCAGAACTCTACTGCCCTTGTTTTGTCCTGTTGCTGGCACTTTATCAATGAGCTCCCTTGCAGTGCTTGGTTAATAAAATCAATCTTTCAAACAGCCAGCTGTGCCTCACTTGCAGGACTTGCTGCTCAACTGCAACCCAACATCCTAAGCACAGATCATCCACCTCTAGGACTCCCAAAGTATGGGTGAACACATTCCCTCCTCCTCCCGCTCCCACCTCACCCCCTAACTCACCAACTACAAGGCATGCCATGCTGGATCCTCATTCCCACCCCATGTGGTTGTAGTTACAGCACTTAACACACATGTGAGTTCTCAATCAACAGCATTTGGGAACAGTTAAATTGTTACATGTCCCTGCACTCCAAAATAGCACTTCTTTACATGAAGTACTGTTTTGGAGCGTTTCACTTCCAGTTACGTCTGCACAGGGGAGGGTGTCCACATTCCCCACCAGGACCCCTACCAGGATCCCTACCCATCTCTCTCCCCGCCAGCCTGGAGTTGGGCTTACCTCCACCCCTAGGCTTCTGATGACTCTCTTCACTGGCCTGTGTAGGGGAGAGGAGAGGTAGAATTATAGAGGAGGGCTGGAAGGGACCTCCTTAGGTCATCTAGTCCAACCCCTGCCTGAGCCAGGATCATTTCTAGATGGGTTTGGAGATGGACTATCAGACTCCCAATGGCAGTGGCAGGGCCAGGGAGCACCCCCTCTCCCATCCTCCAGTTTGCTTCTTTGCTCAGCTTTCTGCTCTAGCACCTGTCTCAGCGAGGGAAGGGATGGAGGAGTGAAGAATGGAGTCATTGGTCACTGCAACTTCCTCCAGCACCCCTTGGCTGACACTAGAGGAGACTGCGGCATTCTGAAAAGTTCCAGTCGGGAATGGCACAAGAGCATAGGTGTGCCTCCCAGCTGAAATATTTCCTTTATGAAATGTTTCCAAGTGTGTTTTAATTGGAAATATTTTAGTTGTTATGTCTGTCTGCACTCATGCAGACCTATAGAGAAAAAGCTAACACCTGAACATACATCTTTCCCTCTAAGTTTCCTAGTTTCCTTGCCTCTCTTGAGAGCCCTTTGGGTTTTTATGTCTTTCAAGGAATCTAGGATTTTTTTTTTGTCTGTGTATTCTCCTTTCCATCCATCTTTTCTGATTGTGGTCTGTTCTCCATTTCTGGAGAGTCTCTTGTTTTTAACAGCAGATGGTGGCATCTTTGTCTTTTCCTGTCCTTCCCCATGGACTGTTCCTGTTGTCTGGCTCTTGAAACCACTGCTTGGTTAAGTATCAGTTATTGGACTACCTATAACACTTGCCTGCATTCTGGGATTATGGAGAAGTAATCCTTTCAAACCAAATTTTAAGGCTTTTTGCATTATGTAGCAGATTACCTGATAGTAATTGAACAGAGAGGTGCCCATGCTAATCATAATATATATCTTCCACATTATTTTCAGGTGGGCAATAATTACTTCACCCTAGATAAACAAGTTGGGGGAGGTTAAAGTATTTGCCAAAAGCAGGATATTGATTGAGAAAGTCCAGGTACAGATTTCACTGCCTCAGTAAAATATGCTACCAGTAAGTGTTTAGTTTTAGTAGAAAGACTACTTTAGTGAATGTAATTCATAGTTTTTGCTGGCTTAGATTTCCAACTCTAAATGTGTGTGCTGTAGATCAATTTCACAACAGTTTTAAATTAATACTTCCTCTTTGGAGAGTACAATTCTGATCTTGGTGCAGGGTTGTAAACAAGTCTTTAGAAAATATTGTATTTATTTTTCCTTTGTGCAAACATAGCACACTAAAGAACATTTGTTCTTTATACTATTCATATCTTTTACATGTTCCTGGCTATATTAAGCTTGTCTAAGCAAAGCAAATAACTTAATGAAATAAGCCCATTTCAAATTTACTTGGATTGAAGTTATCTGTGCATATCAATCAGTTTGTGGTATTATGCATGCCCATACATGCATTGAGCTAACTTGTCTGTTTTTGGATTCTTCGCATGTTGATTACATATTGCTAAGCATTTGCCAGTATTGGTTCTTTTTGTGCAAAAGCTTCCTCTTCTGTGGCACTTTTTATGTGAGGCCTTGAAGCAACTTTGGGGCTTAACCTATTAACTACTTCACATTGAAAATTGAGGTTCCATACTGTAGTGCAGTTGTTCCCCCACTTATCCTAAGATTGAGACCTTTTTGACAACAACTGAGAATTGCAACTCTGAGGTTTTTTGAATAGGGTAGGATATAAACATGGGCTACTGGTGCCTCCTAATACTGGGGTGAGGGTTGCACCAGCGACTAATCGCCAACTGGTGTGGGGGGTGGTCTAGATGTGCTGGGAGCAAACCCAGAAGTGCCGCCGGTGCTTCTGTCAAGGGGTGCATGTGCACTCGCGTGCACTCCCTACACAATGCCAATGGGTATAAATCTAGGGCATACATAAATGTTTCATAAACTAGCTGCCCATCTAATAGTCATCCCAGTCCTTCCCTTTCCTACAGTAGCTGGAGTGTGGTATGCCTGAAAAAAGTGGTGTTAAGATGTTATCAAAGAAAGAAGGAGAAAACATTAAAATCAATTTCAGTATGATTGGTAGGGCCCACCTCCTTTTGAATAATTGCTGTTTATTACCTGTTGCTTTCTGTATGCAGGACTGGATATCCCTTCACTGTTTTCATTCCCTACCACATGTCACTGTGACCTTCTCCATTTCTGGCCCTAATCCTTGTCTGTGGTTGAGAATTTACTCAGTCCAGCCCAATGCATGAAAACAGCATTCAGCAACCGCCTTTGTATTTCTTTGATCTGGGACTGATTGTTGAGCCAGTCTCCCAACATAAAAATTAGAGTAGATTGAAGGTTTTTCTGAATTATGGTTGCTTTTCAAAGAATTGCTATAAAAAAGGAATCATTAGTATCCTAAACCTCCTTTCTTCACACCACCTGATGGCTTGCAGGGAGAAGGTTAGAATATAAACTGTTGTCCTTGTTTTGCTCTGTTGTCAGATTCTCTCTCTGGGACGCAGATTTCAGTCAATGACTATGGGCATATTGAAGCAACTTCAGTAGGAAAGAGTTGAGAGAGCTCCACCCACAAATGTTTTGTAAGTCTTGTTAGGTTGCAAAGGAACCTAAGGCACCCACATCCAAATTAAAGCACTCTAACCACTCCGGTATTGTGTAAGGTGGGGTGGCAACACCTCCATCTCCTCCAGGCTATAGTTTGTGAGAGAGTGTTGGCTAATTGCCTAACTCCAGGAGAGGTTTCACAGCTTAGAAACGTAAAGGCATGGACACGGACAGTACAATTATACCTATTTGAAAGGTGGGACAGACTTACAGTGTGGAAGGCTGATCCATTGCAACAGTCCCATGCATCTGCTCCATTCTGCAACTGGTGGTAGATAAACGACAGTGATTTAGCAGCTGTATCATTCAGGAGTAAGTGGCTGTGGTTTAGGTTCTGGGTATTGCAGGAGAGAGCAGATGGACAAAACAGTTCCACTACTTCATATTGATTCATGCATATGAGTGACAAGTTCCTTCTGTTTTAATTAAGCATTATTTTTTGTCTGTCCATACCCTGAGGTGCTTCTCTACAGCCTGGATTTGGGCTCCTTGGCACTTCCTTTTGGCTAGGTTAGATGGCTCCCCACTTCCCCCCAATCTGCTTGCTTTGGCGGATCACATTCGTAGGCACTGGGCTCTTTCTGTGCATTGTACAGGCAGCCTTAGGGTCTAGATCCCCAAAGAGTAATTTCAGTATGAGTTACACATCTAAATACCTGTGGGGATCTGACTTGTGGCTGTTAGTTTGGCTTCTAGTAGGCAGCAGAACATCTGAAAATTAAGTGGTCTCACTGCTGAGCACTGAAATGCCCAGGTCAGTAAGCACCCTAGGGTGCCACCGCATCCTTTGAAGAATGCCTCAAGGTGTGAGGAGATAAGCAAATAGGTGCAGTCTCAAGCTTGTCCCTACCTCCACTGCCCAGCCTCTCTGCATTGAGGTAAGCAGCATAATATATACATTAGTTTTGAAATTGGGTACCCATCAATTCACAAAAGATGTGGAGGAGTGCCTTGAGTCCAAAATGGTTGAGAACTAGTGGCCTAAGTCCTGTTTTAAAACTATTCCTTTTTATTGTTGAAAGAGTTCACATCTCTTTCAACAACTGACAACCCTGTTCACATCTCTTAACATTTATTACAGGCAGGACTGATAGCAGTGCCAGTCATGGTGCCCATGATATGGAGAACAGTTCACTCATTGTTTAATAAGAACAGTTCACTCATTGTGTAATAAGTGTTGGTTGATGATGGATCAAAAGCCTTTTTCCCCCCTTTTTTGGAGAAGTGCAAATAATTCCAGCAGGGATCCACCTCCTTATAACCATGTCATAGACAACACCATACCCATGCAATAAACAAGGTAGACATGATGTTTTTAAAAATAATACAAATATTGTTGATATTCTTCAGGCTGGGCAAAGACAGGGACTGGGAGTGTGGAGGGGAACTGTAGGACTGCCTATGCTAATAGGTGGAGATAAGAAGCTTATGCAGCAGAGTGCATGACTGACCATGTAAGGGCAATGAGAAAGAAACAAACCAGGGACAGGACAAGTTAAAGGGGAAAGGACAAAAGCCTGTGCCCACTCCTTTCAGGGTAGGGACTGTTTCCTATTTTGTATTTGAAAGCAGCCTAGCACAATGAGCCTCTATCCCTAGTTTGTTCTTTAGGCACTGCCATCATAAACCCTGTGGCACTCTGTGTGTGCTCCATCTTTGGCATCGGTCCACAAAAAGGACAGTAACTTATTTGAGCTGTTATTTTGTTTCCCCTTCATTGTTCAATGTGTAACATCTTATGTTATTTTGCTGCATACTGTTTGAATGCTATTCTGAAAACAGAATTAATTTAATCTTTACTGTGACGTTACTGTGGTGTTCATCACTACTCACAGTAGTATCCAAGTACTTCACAGCCTTAAGTTTCATAAGATGGAATAAGATGTGAAATCGAGTGGTATTTTTCTCATTTTACAGGAAGGGAACTAATACACAGAAGGCTTAAAGTCAAATAATATCCAATTATTCTGGGGGGCCATTTTGAGAAGCCTTAGAATACCTCATTTTTCATAGAACTTAGTATTATCATTACTTTATTTTGCAAATCTGACAGCCAGGTCCCAAGTCGCATACCCAGAGAATGAGGAACATGCAATTATTATATCCCCTGTCTTATTCAATATACCATTTCCATCTTCTGCAACAAGTGATGCAAAATCTGACAAACAGAGATGCGTCTTTTCATTGCACAATGGTGGCCCATCCCAGATTCAGTCCACCTTGTACACTGAATAATGCAGGAATCTGCGGGAAAAGCAGTGAGTGATTATGTAATTAAAGTTTGTCTTGTAATGTTTACTCAAAAAGGGACTGAATTAAGGTTACTCAGAGAACTGTAATTCAGGCATTTCCTAACTTTTCAGTGCTTGGTTTTTAACCTTTACAGCATTCTCTTAATACTGTTTTTATATTTAATATTTCCATGTACAAAATCATATAAGGTTAGGAGGATATTTATTTAAGAAGCATAGGATAATAGTACTAATTGGTGGAGACATAACTGCAGTTACCCAGGATATCAGAGGCAAATTCATCCTCAGTTGAATTCCCTTGAAACTGAGCCAAATTTATCTAGTAACTGGAGTATCAATTATGGGAGCTTCCCACAAGATAAAATAGCATTTACACACATCTGTATCACTTAGAAGCCTTCAAAAATTGTTTTGACAATTGCAAATTATACCAGAAGAGCTAAGGAGCAAAAAATATATTTTTTTAATTCATTAAAAAACAAGTAATAAATCCCACTTAATCCATCTTTCTGTTTGGTTTTTCCTCTGCTCAGCTGGCCTGCAGGTGTAGAGAATTTTGGCTGAAGTTCCAGTGCATGGAGACTGTAGTTATTACTAAAATTCACTGGCATACATTCCCCTTGGAATGCTGCTGATGTCATGGAAAAACAGGACCTTAGTGGTAACCCGTAACGACCAGAGCTACAGTCAACAGTAAATGTTACCTCCACCAAGATACTTGATTTTAAAGAGACTTAACTGGATGGTGCCTGTCTGCCAAAAATCGTAAAATTGTACTTACAGTTTTACCATAGTTTTTCTAAAAACACCAGCACATTGATGGGGCCTAGCCATGATTTTCATATGTTTAGTAAATGCAGAAATAATTCTATTTAAGTTTTTAATAGAAGTTATGACTCTTTCCACCATCTAAAACCTTCTGGCTTTTCAAATTACAGAACCACATTAAAATATTAGTTACAAGGGAAATAATAATGTAATTTTCATATTTAAAAAAATAATAATTTCTTGCCAAAGTGTATTTTTACTCAATTCAAAATAGTGCATTGGTTTCTCATTGTAGGGTTGATCCAGATACCTCAGCTGTGCATGCTTTTTTGTGGGGTCTGTTCACAGCCTGGAGTTGTACACACACTTGTGTTTACAGGGTTGCTTTTGAATACTGAACTGCACCTAATAATTTGTTATTGAAGAGGCATTAATTTGTTTGATCTACATGCCTTGACTTGGTTTTCTTGTCTGGGTGCAAGTATGGCAGTACTGCATTTCTGAAAATCATACCACTCTGATGCCGTAGCATAAAGCTGTGATCAGACTTGGATATTGGGGAATAGAGAGCAGAAAAAACGTTGATTCGTTGAAAAGGCATTTAGGCCATGTACTTTTAACAAACCCGTTGCATTTCCTGAGGTGCTTTCTTATGAGAGGAGTTCACTGACTATGGTCCTGTAAGATAGTGTGCCCACGTTATATGGTCTTTAGCCTGGTTCTATACTGTGTTCCAGTTGATTTTTTCAGCCATATCAGGCATGTCCATCATGAGATAGTTGCAGTTCAGGGAGTTCCTTCAGTTGGGCAAGACCTGGTGTAGAAGTTTCTCTTCTTCCTGCCAGCACAAATTCTTCTTCTCCCACTAGACATGCACACATACCGAGTACAGGAGACAATTTGATACTAAGTCCAAAATTAATTCAACGCAAGTCTGATGTCCCCTCCCCCAAAAAGGAAACGGAGAGTTGCAAAACAGAGTCTGAACATGGGGGACGGCAGTGGCAACTGAGAAGTAGCAGTGGAGATACCAGACAGTTCAACCTCCCTGGAGACAGGGTTTTGTGATGTCTCAGTAATCTGGGAAACAAGAGAAAACTATAGAAGAAATGGTAGTGACAAGGGTTGGCTCCTCGGGTGCATTCGGATTTTTACGTTTCCTTTGAACCCTCCAGCTCCTGTTCATGTTTCATCCAATTTTGGGAAAGCTCTGAGGAAAAGGGGCAAGTGGTATTGTGTTAGGGTGTCACCCTGCATGTATAGTTGTGTAAAACTGGATACTCTGCTTAGAATCATTGAGCTAACAGGATCAGATCCCAAGAAGATGAAAACTTCCTGTGACTGGCATATACCATAACACCCCAGTGTTACTGGGGACATAAGAAAGGGCCACAAGAGTCTGTTTCACTCCAGGCCTAAAAAGCCTGAGGCTGAATTGATTCAAACTTTGTAGTCTAAGGTGTGTAGCTTGAACCGAGAAGCAATTCAGTAAACTGAAATTGACGGACAGAAGTTCAGTAAACTGATTTAACCTAAATCAGTTAAGTCTGATACTACATACATCCAGGTTTATCTTAAACCCGTTTTGGCTATTTTAAAAGTGTTTTAAGTGTGCTGAACTTTTGTTGCGTTACACATTTGGACTGGTTTCTAATCGCTTACATTGGTTTATGTGTAAGGTCTGTCCCTAGCCTGAGGGCTAGCTGATATGACAGCTAGCATGGTATGTTTTCCCTTCCCTTAAAATCCAACAAATAGAGCCTGCAGCTTTAGTTATTCTTTTTACAAGTTTGTATCTACATTCTTTTCCTTTTTTGTTTATGGACATCCTGAAGGAGATTTGGTTTCTTTCAGATCATTTTCCAGACAGCTTTTTCCACATAAACCTTTTTTATGTGTTTTGATACAACAATATGGATGACCTTGGTTAGTTTAAAAGCACAGAATTCTTTCCCAGTTTCTTCTGGGTCTGCTATATTTTTTGTATTCTCACCAATTTTTCACTGCCTCAGTACCAGTGAGGGTCACTGGTTATGTACATTACTAGTGATTATATCTTACCCCAGAGTGGGATCCAGTCCCTCTTGATTTAGCAAGTAAGGTTTGTATACAGAAATCAAGAACAGTCCTCTTGTTATGGAACCTAGAAAAGTACTGTTAGGTCACCAGTGGCGTGTTTCCACTTTTAATGGTATTACTAGATATGCCAGCATCACATTTTCTGATTATGCTTGTGGAAGTTAGTATGATTGGCTGTTCCATACAGTATTGCCCAGCTGTACTGTTCCTTCTATTACAGAATTTCTCAGCCTTTATGTTAAAGATACATCGTTGTCAATAGGCTTTCAAATTGCATGATAGAATCCAAGCTACTTAACAGAATCAATAAAGATTAATATTAGAAGCTTAAATTGTGCATATTGCATTTTATTTAACTGTGATGTTGGTATAAGGAAGCAAATGAGTATAAAAATATTGTTTTCCCTTTTCTTACCATTTTCATATGAGCCTGGGTACATTCTTTGCTTGTCTTCCTTTGTGTATCAGCCAGGAGCTTTTCAAAACTTAAGCAGAGCATATGAAACTATCAAAAGTGCCTCTTTGATTCGAGTTCTAGTTTTTGGCTTGTTTAACAATAGTATGTAAATATAAAGCTGTGTTTATAAAGTCAACACTTCACTCCAGGGAACTTTAAACATGATGATGATGATTTAAAAAAAACAACTTATTGTCATGTTCTCTTTTTAAATTGTATTTCCTGTCTCATTTGTTTTGATTACCAGAGAATTTTTATGTAAATAATATCTCGGTTATAAGCCTAGAAGTAATTGTATAGTTGCACAGATTGAATTACATGTTATCAATACTATTTCAGTTTACATCTGAGCTTTTAACAAACATTAGTGAATTGGACCTCGACTCCCACCTTCCCCTGCAAGATAGACAACTTCTATTTGCATCTTGTACATGGATTGAGTAGTGTGAGCAGAGGTTAAATGAAATATCTGCCATGCACCAAGTCAGTACCAGAGGCAGGAATGGAAGCCCCAAGGAATTTGAATCCAAGCCCTTGTTCTAACTATGAAACATGCTTGCCTGACTTCCATGCTAATGAGCACTAAGGCTAGAGACAGACATTATACATAAACTGGTTTAAGTGATCAAAGAAACTCCTGGTTTAAACCTGAAACAAAACAGACGTTCAGTGCACATAAACCAGTTTGAAAATGGCTGAAACTGGTTTGAGATAAACTTGGTTGAATGTAGTATCAGAATTAACTGATTTGGCTCAAACCGGTTTATACAATGTCAGTCCCAGACCCCTTGCTGATTTAAGGTAAACCAGATTCCCCCAGCATCCTGGCATGCTCTCTGACCTGGGCAGAGCTCTCTGCTTCACAGCAGGGCTGGTCTCTCCTCTCTGCTCCCTGGCTGCAGCTCCTGCATTCTCTGCAAGCATCTGCCTGGCTTCTGCTCCCCCCTTCCCCTCTCCAGTCTCTGCTTAGCAGGCATTCCTCTGTCTGTGAGACACCTCTGAGCATTAGCTAGCAGACCACATGCTGGCTACCTCCAAGCTTTGGGACACAGGACAACGGCAGAATCAACAGGTAGCTGGTAATGTCCCCCTGTTTTCTTAATGGGCTGATAAACACTGAGTTAGGGGTGATAAACATTCCCTGCTGGGCTGGTCAGGAGGGGGCGGAACCCCTCCCTAATCAGAGCGTCCTGTGGGAGCCTAGCCGTGCCCCACCTCAGCTCAGCTCTGTGCAAGGGATCGGAGGGGTGCTCTAGCGCCCCCTGGCTTCTAGCCTGAACACAGCAGGCCTGTGCCTGCATTTCTGGAATGAAAAGGGAATACCTCCAAACCAGCTCAAGCTTTGCAGGTTAGACTAACCTGCAAAGATTGAATCATTTCGGGCTCAGGCTTTTTGAATGTCTGTCCCTAGCCCAATAGTAAACACTATCACTTAATTACCAAGGTAATTCAACAAATACTATTCCTGGTTACAAATAAAAAGTAATGCTCAATCAATCTTCTTGGTACCATGGTATAATATGCAAACAGATTTGACAATTGAATGGGAATTTGATTGATTAAATATTAAATGAAATGCAACTGACCAAACTGACAAAATGTTTTTAGGACCCGATCTCCAAACAAACTAGTAAATAAAATTCTGCAGGTGAGGAGTCTCTTTTAACTTAATAAAATTGCTCACCCGAGTACATTTTTCACTTGCAGTGATGCTGGTAGGATTGAGCCCAGAAGCAGAAAATAGCACACACTTGTGGCATGGAAAATTGTGAGGCAGTGACAGCACTGAAATACCTGCTGAACCTAAACATATGGTAGTTCTGCTTCTCCTGTAGATGCTGAGAACCAGAAAATAACTTGGGGGGGGAAGGGTTGGTTTTTTTTGAAAAACTGGGCTTTTTAGTGCATATGAGAGGAAATAAATATTTGGTCTGAAATGACTGTTTTTCAATCTGCTTCTTTAATCCACCAGTTTGACCTATGTATGGCCTCCTATTCACTGAGATTTTAATGCAGCTCGGCCCTGTCTCTGAGGGTCCCAGAATAGGGAGAGGCTATTTTTTCTTTTTTCCCCAGACAGTTTTCTGCATCATCAGATTTTTCTGAGCCAAATGTCTGAGGTTTCATGATGTCAACAGGGCCTCTGGAGGAATTGAGGGATGGTAATAAATGCATTTCTTCTGAGATTTTTTGTTTATTTTTGTTTGTTCTATAATGGGATAATTTTTGGTAATTTGGCCAAGGGCATAATAGGTACTGCTGCCTTGCAGTAGGGGCAGTTACTTATTAATCCTATTTATTAATCTTATCTGAACTAACTGGAGAATTATCACCTTCCAGTGCCAAGACAGCACTTCAAGAACAGTATTTTGAGATTGCATAACCCTCCCTGCCTAAATTGCTTTACTGAAGTCTAATGCCAGCTCAGCTGTTTTTAAAAGGCATGGCCAAGCTGTTTTTTTTCATTTTATTTCAGTTGCATTTTTAGCAATATGCATTAAAAGTGAAATATCAATTGGCAGCATATTGTGTATCTGAACAATACACCTATTAAAAACAAGTGTGACTCCAACCTCAGAAATACTGGAAGGCAGCAAAAGGAAAATACAATGTAGAAAAGTATTTGTAAAGGTTTTAGCCGCAGCAACTTATCTATCAATATCTAAATTAACCTGCCCTGCAATAAAGCCCCCAGAAATGAATAGTATGTGTGTGGGGAGGAAACCTCTACTGGGTCCTCTTGGGGAGGTTCCATCTGTCACAGAAGTAGTGGGATATTACCTCCCATTGTTCTCCAAGCATGGGACATGCTCTCAAAACTGGTTAGTTTAAAGGGATCACTAGAAACCCACTGGCCTGTGTTGAGATTGTCAAAAGTAGAGAAACCTCTATGGCGGTTTCTGTGGTTAAACTACTTGGACAACTAGGACAGAATAATTGTTACCCTAAGTATCCAGATTTGGTCATCCAAGTGCCAAAAATGCAACTTATGCACAGTCTCCTGGAGTTGTAGTCATGCTTTGTGTCACAACCCAAGAGTGTGATTTTTTGTTTGTGTGCGCTTCGGCACTGCTAAATTATTTTCCCGCCGTTTGTAGCTTTCTTTGCAGGGTGCATTTCTTCGTTGCAGCACAGAAATGCACGTTGCAAGGAGTTCCCGCCATTTGTATTTAAATTCGTGCCCCGCTATTGGTCAGTTCTAAATTATTCCTATGTGGCGGCTAGCGATTGGCTTCCTAGCCGTATAAGAGGCTTGAGTGGTTTCCGCCCAAGTCGGAGAACTTTGAGCACGCTACAAAGTGCCTCTAAGGAGATTTGACTTGCGGCTAGCTGATCGATAGACTGATCACCTATCAATTCTTCTCCCCATCGCCGAACAATCCCTCAATGTACCCTTCCCTGCGCGCAAAAGTTCCACGGAGCCTCGAAAACTTCGTGTGAGTGAATCAGAGTTCTTTCAGAGTCCTTAAACTAGGATTTATGCAAAGTATTCCTGGAAACGTTCCAGCCTACACCGCGACCATCTTTGGTGTAAGTAAATAATCTTAAACAACCATTAAGCGTCCGTGCCTAATTCTAGCGCGTCGCCTCCCTTCCCCGACCCGGCGTGTCCAGGCTGCTGGCCACAGCCCGCGGTGCACAAAAGGGCCTCGGATCGTTCCCGGCCCGCACACTTTGTTGTTTGTGTGCAGGGCTGTGCACCCAGGAATAGAATGCTAACCTGTGTGGAAGTGACGTTTTTGGCACATGGATGTCCAGAAATGCTATGTAGACAACCAGATCTGGACATGTATGCGACTGGAAAGGGAAAAAAACATCACCCTCAGTCCTTTGAAAATCTCAGCTCCGGTCTCCATCAGTCCCTATAGCACCTTAAGATTATGTTTCCATTGGAGATGTGCTACTAAGAACTTGGGCATGGGTGTCTTTTGGAAGCTCCACTAAAATGGTAAGGACATCTTCAGCTTTTATTGGCTTTCCCAGTTTGCCCACCTCTGCACCCAGCCAGTAACTACATCTCTGAAACTTTCCCCAGTGCAGGCTCTTGACCATTTCAGTGTCTTATACAGTCTAGAGGGAGCTGGGGGCGGGTGGTACAAGGGAGGAGCCTGAGCTACTCTGTGGAGGAATGAAAAGGTGTTGATCAAGGGGAGATCCACAGCCTCCCTTTATGGGTTGGACAATGAAGGATCTAATTAATAAGAATCAACTCGGGTCAGTACATCATACCCTTAATATTCCCTCAGAAGTCGGTTCTAGAGAGGATTGGGAGGAGGTTCTTTGTTGCTTTGGTTTCCTGTTCGACTGAGGTGATTTTTTTACCATTTGATTGCTCAGAGCTGCTTATGGCTTTGCTGAGTTTGTGTTGCTTATATGATTTTTCATTGTTGCTGGGTGGTCATAATTATGCTTAAGGATTCATTATTGGGACACCAAGTACTCTTTGCATACATTGTTTTTTTTAAATTGTTTTTTAAATCTTAGCTAATAAAGGAACCAAAATGTAATTAAAAATGTGTGGTCTAGGAATTTAAAACATGTTAACTATTCAGAGCTAAAAATAACTTTTAAAAAATGTGGTCCATTTTATTTGGCTGTTTGTTTCTACCTAAAGCAATTGGCCATAGAACAAACAATTAATTTATTCTAAAATTCCCTGGAGAAAATAGTGAAAAATAAAAATAGATGTTGCGATGCTGAGGCAGTAAGTGGCTCAGAAATCTATAGGTTATCTAGCTGATGGGGGAAGGGGAAGGGAGAAGATGAAGAGTCACATGATGTTGGTGTAGGTTACACAGACATATTATATGACTTATTCCTAATGAAAGACAGTTGGCAAGGTAAGTGAGGCTTGTGTCTGTCACATTAGAAACTGGAGCTTTTTTATCAACTCTGCCTGTAGTGACCTTGTGTAACCTCTCAGTTATCTTATCTATCTGTAAAATGAGTGAAGGATAGTTGCCTCTGCTAAGGTAGATTAGGCCTTGGTTTACCTGGGTTATAATGTGCACAGGAATATTAAGACAGCCAGAGAAAGGTCTAGGGCTAGAACACATGGCTTGCTGGTTTACAGGGCATTGTATGAAGAAGTGTCTGTCCATCTTTAAAAATGTGAGCTGTGAGATATGTGATACAAGGCAGGTCTGTATTAGCATTTGGAAAGTAGACCGTTCCTTACCTGAGTTTCTAATAACTCCTGAGTAAATTTAAATAGAAAGACCTAAAGATTGTAATGGACTTTTTACTACCAAAAAGGCTGTTTTGTGTTTCTCAAATTGGACAGATTATCTTTTGTTCTGTGAATGCTTTCTGTTTCTCTGTAGAGCAAAACTTGCAGGCTGCTACCTTTCCTGGTCACTTTCAACTCCAAACCTGGGGGGCAATGACAGGGTGCCAGATTTGCCCGTCACCACTGTGGAGTCTGCGCCAGCAGCAAAAGCAGCCAGGTGTACAGACACTGCAGAGATGCTGTAAGAGCAACAGCTTGGAGGGAAAGACTACCCTTTCACCCCCCTCTCCCCCCAGGGTTTTCCCAGGGCTCATTGTGCCTCTGGCTCTTCTGGTTTGTGAATAGGATCCAACAAAAGTTCAGGCTGTTATTAGAAAATGTTATTTTTTTAAGTTTTAGATTCCATTGTGCATTCTCCAGAGCCAAGGTACAGCTGAAGCCTTGGGAGAGCATCTTACTTACAGGCCTCTCAATTTTCTCTTCATTACCATGAGTTAGGTTTTGTCCTTATTAAGAAAGGTAAGAAAGCTGTAGAACACGGCAGATGAAAAATGCGAGTTGTCAGACATACGCTATCAAGTGACAGAATAAACTGGAACGAGTCAGAAGTTTGAGCCATTTATCCTCTCTTCTACTTCAGTCTCACCCAATAAAGTGTACTACTTAACGATATTAAATACCTGTGGGTTACTCATAACCCAGTCTTGACTTTGCATCGCAGTATTCAAAATAATGGTCAATAACATTAAAATTGGTCAGTTGCTTCCTGTAAGTCTAGTGGTCTCTCTCAGAATTATCTGTGTTCCTCTAAGGGTAGCTTACATCCATTTTCTCCACATTTTATAAGAAATATAACTTTTGCAATATCTCTGGCATAGTATAATAGGTAAAATAACTTTTAAGAAGTACTTTGTGAGATTCATAGAAGTCATGGGAGTGGAATCAGAAATCAGTGACTGGAAAGGTCTTGGTCTCTTAGATTAACTAGTTCACTCTGGAGGACAATACAGGACTGGTCCCTAATGTATAGTTTCCCAGGCTTTTTTCAGTCCAGTATTAAATAACACAAGCAATGGGGCTTGCAGAACTTTTCCTGGTAGTGTATTCTATAATTTAATGTCTCACTGCTGCGATTTTTTTTCCCCCCTGAGATTACATGTCCTTTTTTCTTTGTTCTTAAACCCTCCCTTTACTGTTCCTCATAACTCTTGGTACCATGGTATTGTCAACCCAAAACATTCAAAAGTCCTGATTCAGCTGCTACAGAACATGAGGCTGACTTAAACAGCATGCAGTTTTTAAAAATAGTATATTTGTGGGTTTTTTATTGACCAGCTGTCATCATTAAGGGTTCATATTTTGCATCTTCTTTTGTAGCTACTAAGGTTAAGAACTTTCTTTTTAAGAAAGTGGAGGTTCTCCTATTCATGCGTAACTTGAGGAACAGGGACTTGAAGAAGAATGCCAAATAATGGAGACTTGTAATAAAACCATGAGTGTTGGCAGATTAAACTGGTCCTTTGCCACATTGATGCTTATGCCCTCCAAATGCTTTTAAACTGTTATGTCCCTCCGAGTCATTGTTTAACTGAGTTATGCATATTTTGGTTTTTACAGTTTCCTTTCACTCCAACTTCCTGGTTTTTGAAGTATCTTGAGTTAAATGAAAAACTTGCAGATTCAGAAGCTCACTGGTACCCTGCAGACAATTGTTGCTTCCTGCTCGCTCTCTCTCTCCATTGCATGTGGAACCCCACATTGTGTTGGGCTTTTGCCATGGCATTTTCTGATAAATCATATTCATTGTATTGTATTATGCAGAAAATCACAGAAAAACTTAGTGAAGAAAACATTGTCATGTTTGTAAGTCATTGAATACCAGAAGCCAAAGAACAGTTTATTTTGGATTGAGGGAGTAGGACTGGAGTTACCCTGGTTTTTCCTTTTTCTTAATCCTCCCTGCAAAAATAAATGTTTGTTCCCTGAGCATTTTAAGATGAGAGTTAAAATTCCAAGCGTCTCATTCACAAATTAGGGCTCTGATCCTGAAAATTCTTTACATGGACAGGGTTCTTCAAGTGTAAAGAGTCCCATTGTACCCAATGATGTTATTCCCTACAAAAGGAACTCCTGCATGCCTGGCATGTTTGCACCTGAAGTTTTTTTTAACAGTTATAGAGTATCTACTCTAGGGTGATGACTTCCTGCCCCATGGTTCATTCTAATCAGCAGTTCTCTCCTGCTTGTGTGCTCTCCTCTCTGAGCATCTGAAAAGGGAACATTTTGATTCTTTTGTGTTATGGGCTACAACAGAAAGACAGGCATTATATTGGACTACTTCTGCTACTCGCATTTTAACACTCATAGAATCATAGAACATTAGGGTTAGAAGGGACCTCAGGGCTAAGTACAGATGGTCAAAAAGCCTGAGGCTGAATTGATTTAGCCTTCCTAGGTTAGTCTAAACTGCTTAGATTGAACCAATAAGTAAGTGAACCAGACATTCACTTTTGATTTCAGAAATGCAGCCACATGTCTACAGTGGCCCAGACTAGAAGCTGGGAGGCACTACACCATGGCTCCCTGCTCAGCTGGAGCAGACAGTTTGGGCCAAAACTAACCCTCCTACCCTGTGAGGGAGGGTTTGTGGGGGAGGTGCAAAGCATCCAGAGATGCTAGGGGACTATGAGTTAACTTGAATCTGGAGGGGATCTGGGACAGAAGTTCAATGAACCAATTTAGACTAAATCAGTTAAGTCTGATAATATATCCATCCAGGTTTATCTTAAATTGGTTTCATCCATTTTGAAAGCAGTTTGTGCACTGAGCTTCTGTTGTGTTACAGACTTGAAACAGTTTCTGATCATTTATACCAGTTTATGTGGAACTTCTGTCCCTAGCTCTCATCTAGCCCAGCTCCCTGCTCAAAGCAGGACCACCCTCAACTAGATCATCCCAGCCAAGGCTTTGTCTAGCTGGGTTTTAAAAACCTCCAAGGATGGAGATTTCACAATCTCTCGGGTAGCCTGTTTCACTGCTTTACTATTCTCCTTGTGAGAGAGTTCTACCTAATATCTAACTTAAACTCCCATTGCTGCAACTTGAGACCATTGCTCCTTGTTCCATCATCTGCCACCACTGAGAACAACCTAGTTCCAAGGTTCCCTCTAAGGTGTGTGCAGCTGCGCACAGCCTTTTCAAGGCCACGCACCAGGAGAGGCTGGAGCCTGGCGCAGGCTCCACCTGCTCTAGGGAAGTGCTCTGCTCCCCCGCATCAGAGCCGGGGAGTGGAGCACTTCCCTGGAGCTGGCGGAGCCCACGCCAGCCCCCCGCCCCAGCCTCCATCCCTGCCTTGCCTCACCTTGAGGAGAAGCCACTGCCTACCCTGAGTGAGGCTCCGCTGGCTCCGAGACACTGCGGGACACGCCCCCAGAGGCCATGCCGGGGAGCGGAGCAGTGTCCCGGAGCCAGCGGAGACAGGTGACTATCTAGCCTCCTCTTGAAGACCTCCAAGCTAGGTGATAGCACCACCTCTCTTGGAAGCCCATTCCAGATCCTAGCCACCCTTACTGTGAAAAATTTCTTCCCAATATCTAAGCTAAATCCACTCTCAACTAGTTTACACCCATTATTCCTAGTCAGTCTCTGGGGCGCCTTAGTAAACAGCACTTCCCCTATTCCCCATTGACCTCCCCTAATAAATTCGGCCACAAAATCACCCCTCAGCCGTCTCTTGTGAAGGCTGAAGAGAGTCAGCTCTCTCAACCTACCCCCGTAGGGTCTATCACGAAGGCCACTAATCATGCAAGTGGCCCTCCTCTGGACCCTCTCGAGATTCCCCGCGTCCCTCTTGAAGTGCGGCGCCCAAAACTGGACACAGTACTCCAACTGCGGCCTGACCAGCGCTGCATAGAGGGGGAGCATCACCTCCTTTGTTCTATTAGTCATGCACTTGCTAATGCATGACAAGATGCGATTGGCCTTGTTGATGGCCTCGTTACACTGCCGACTCATGTTCATCTTGGAGTCAATTATGACTCCAAGATCCCTCTCTGCCTCCGAACTGCCGAGAAGGACACTCCGTAACCTATAGGTGTGCTGGGGTTCCTCCTTCCCAGCTGGAGTACCTTACATTTATCTTTATTAAATTGCATCCTATTTCTCTCTGCCCATTGATCCAACCTGTCCAGGTCAGCCTGAATCTGCTCCCTGCCCTCCGATGTACCCCATAACTTTGCCCCAAAGCTTGGTATCATCATCATTGAATAATATCAGTCTGAGAACTGAACCCTGCGGGACCCCACTGCCCACATCCCTCCAGGCTGAGAAGGAACCATCCACCACTGCTCTCTGGGTGTGGTCCCTGAGCCAATTGGCCACTCACCTGACTGTGTAGGCATCCACTCCACAGTCTGCTAGCTTCCCAATGAGGATAGGGTGCGAAACTGTGTTGAAGGCCTTCCTAAAGTCCAGGAAGATGACATCAGCCTCGGTTCCTGCGTCCAGGCAGTGTGTGACCTGGTCATAGAAGGCTACAAGGTTTGTCAGGTAGGATCTACCTGTGACAAACCCGTGCTGGTTTCCCCTCAACATTGTTTCCCCTGCTGGACCTGCACAAATGTGTTCTTTGATTATTTTCTCTAGCAATTCCCAGGAATAGAGGTAAGACTGACTTACCCGGCTCATCCCTTCTCCCTTTCTTGAAAATGGGCACCACATTGGCCCTTCTCCAGTCCTCAGGGACCTGGCCGGAGCACCACGAGTGCTGAAACAGCTGTGCCAGCAGCTCAGCTATGACACTGGCCAATTCTTTCAGCAGCCATAGATGGAAGTCTTCCGGGCCTGCTGACTTGTACCCATCCAGCTCCTCCAGGAGCTCCTTAACTATTTCAGAACTAACCATAAGCGGACTGGTGCCATGTGGACATCTGTCAGTGATCAAGGTGGGGGAATTGGCTTGATTGGTAGTTAGAAATACTGAAGCGAAGAACTCATTGAAGAGCTCTGCTTTTTTCCCTGCATCAACCACCAACTGTCCTGATTTGTCCTGCAGGGGCCCTATGTTGCTCTGAGCTTTCCTTTTGCCCGCTATATACCTGAAGAAGGACTTTTTATTGTCCTTGATTGTTGAAGCCAGCCTGAGTTTAGAGGGAACATTGCCTAGTTCCATCCTTTTTGGAAATACCCTTCAGGTTTTTGAAGGCTGTGATTAAATCTCCCCTCAGTCTTCTCTTCTCCAAACTAAATAAGCCAACTTCCCTCACCCTCTCCTCATAACTCATGTCCTCCAGCTTCCTAACCATTTCTGTTGCCCTCCACTGGACTCTTTCCAATTTGTCCCCACCCTTTTGTGCACTTTGGGGGCCCAAAGCTGGACTCAGTACTCCAGGTACGGCCTCACCAGTGCCAAATAGAGGAGAATAATCACTTGTCTTGATCTGCTGGCAACACTCCTACTAATGCAGCCCAGTGCTGTTAGCCTTCCTGGCAACAAGGGCACACTGTTGGCTCATATTCAGCTTATTGTCCGTTCCTACACAATGCATTTACCATCTGGTTAGATAGCAAAACTCTGGTTAAATTACAATGGCATATAAATTTCAAAACAATCTTACATCTTAAAAAGTAGTTTTTGAGGTATGTCAAGCTGGTGATTATGTTGATTAAACTTGGGACATTTTCTTAATACTATCCTTTAATGTGAAATACAGGTCATATGTCAATATCATTTTATACTGCATCTCACATTGTCTATATTGTTCAATATACTTTATTTAATCAAATCTAAAAATATGTTGACTATACAGAATGTTTCTGGTATAGTAATTACACTATTTAACATGCAGGTGTGCATGAAAACTATTGAACGTAACAAAATTAAAAGAGAACTGTTCCAAGGAGATTAAAGATCAGTTTTGGTTTTCTGTTTTACATTATTTACATTCTGCTTTACATTATTAGGGGCAGGTCATGCCAGACCAACTGGATTGCCTTTTACAATCAGGTCACAAAAGCATTGGACGCAGGTGTCAAGGTGGATGTAGTCTTTCTGGACTTCAGCGAGGCCTTTGACACTGTCTCCCACCCCATCCTCATTAAAAAAAACTAGGCGACTGTGGCATCATTGCCTACACAGTCAGGTGGATTGCTATTTGGCTGAAGGGTCATACTCAGAGGGTGGTGGTGGATGGGTCATATTCGGCCTGGGGGGAAGTGGGCAGCAGAGTCCCCCAGGGCTCGGTCCTTGGGCCTGCACTGTTCAATTTCTTTATTAGCAATTTGGACGATGGGGTGAAAAGCAACCTGTTCAGATTTGCTGATGATACCAAAATTTGGGGTGAGGTGGGCACGCTAGTAGGGAGGGAAAGACTGCAGCAAGACCTGGATAGGTTGCAAGGGTGGGCTAACAAAAACAGGATGCGTTTCAGTACTGACAAGTGCAGGGTGCTGCACTTGGGCAGTAGTAACTGGCAGCACACTTATAAGATGGGAAATTCCCTTCTTGAGAGCACGGAGGCAGAAAGGGATCTTGGAGTCATCATTGACTGCAAGATGAACATGGGCCGACAATGCGAGGTCACGGTCGGCAGGGCTAACCGGACCCTATCGTGCATCCACAGGTGCATCTCAAGTAGGTCCAAGGAGGTGATCCTCCCCCTCTACGGGACACTGGTCAGGCCACGGCTGGAGTACTGTGTCCAGTTCTGGGCACCCCACTTCAAGAGGGATGTGGACAACATTGAGAGGGTCCAGAGGAGGGCCACCCGCATGATCTGGGGACAGCAGGGCAGACCCTACAATAAGAGGCTATGGGACCTGAACCTGTTCAGCCTTCACAAGAGAAGGCTGAGGGTGGACCTTGTGACTGTCTATAAACTCACTGGGGGGGACCAGAAGGGTTGGGGGAGACCTTGTTTCCCCTAGCGCCCCCCGGGATAACAAGGAATAACGGCCACAAGTTGTTGTAGAGTAGGTTTAGATTAGACATCCGTAAGACCTACTTCACAGTTAGGGCGGCTAGGATCTGGAACCAACTTCCAAGGGAAGTGGTGCTGGCTCCTACCCTGGGGGTCTTTAAGAAGCGGCTTGATGCCTACCTGGCTGGGGTCACTTGAGCCCAGTTTCCCTTCTGCCCAGGCAGGGGGTCGGACTTGAAGATCTACAAGGTCCCTTCCAACCCTACTTCTATGATTCTGCAACATCAGAAGATCATATTGTTGCCTCCTTGTAGCCCAGGTGATTAGCCAGTGTTCAGCGCTTGTAGAATTTTTTTTGTATTAGAATGAGAAATTGGTTAAGCAACATTACCAAGTATATTCCTATTTACCAAATCATTCACAAAGGCTTGTTTGTCTGAATTGTGGAAAAAATTAACAATAGCAGGTCATTTGCTTGTTCAGAAATCCCCAGTTCTGCCACTCCAGCAAATCTGTATCCAAGAAGGCTTGTCTCCTTGCTTTCACTAAATCACATTCACAACTTCTTGTCTTTGGCTTTCTGCCTCCAACACACTCAGACAGCAGGGATAAGCTCTGGCTTTTATCATACAACTGTTGCACTAAGTCATTGCCACCATGGTCTCTTCACTACTTAAGGAAACTGATTGATCCTTTTGTTTAACCTGAAAAAAGAGTTAGAACACTGAAAGGCTCTAAATGAGGTCTGTGATTCTTTATTGGATTGAAGATAGTGCAGTCCTTGTTGGTTTAGCTGTGTGAATAGTGACAGCATCTGCTGGCAAATAACCATACCATTTCTCAAAATGTCATTAGTTTAGAGTCTGGACTGCAAACCAAATTACCATGAGGTAAACTAAAAAGTGTTCTTACAGGCATCCACTACAATTACTTTGCTAGGCATATGCACTTGCCTTGTGGTAAATATAAGATTGCTTAGCCCACTTTCATTGAGGGGCATGCCACTCTACATTTACTGTGGGGTAAAATCATACACATGTGCAGTTACTGTGGAGGAGACTATGCACTCTTAAAAATTTGCACTTTAATGTGTCTCACCATGATTTGTTCATGTGCCCATGCCCTTATTTGGGCTTGGACAACATTGGTTTGGAACAGTTTGAAAAGGAGGAGGGGAGCTGCTACTCTCATGGCTAAGTACAGACATTCAAAAAGCCCAATGCTGAATTGATTCAGTTTTTGCAGGTTAGTCTAAGCTGCAGAGGTTAAGCTGAGAAACAACTGGACAGACATTCCCTTTTGAGTCAGGAAATGCAGTCACATACCTTTAGTGTTTCAGGCCAAAAGCCAGGGGGTGCTAGAGCATGGCCCTCTGACATGTAGCCAGCATGGGCTGTGTGTTCGCTTCCTCTTCCTGCTGCCTTCAAGGTCTCTGGGAGTTGCAGTCCAGATTCACAGCAGCAGGACTCTGCAGGGTTGCTCATCACTTCCTCTTCCTGTTTCTAGGTGCCGCTGGGATTGTCCACAGTCACAGCCAGCAATATGTTTTTAGCAGGGCGGAGCAGCTCTATACTTGGGGGAAGGGAAGTTTGACCCCCAACCCCAGACCTTAGCTGGGGTTTGCCCCGGCGCAATGTCCCTGCCTCCCCCCTCCTCCCACCAAACCTTCTCTACTGGAGAAGACAGCACAGCCCAGCCCAGCCCAGGGCTGAAAAGTATACTGGGATGCTGGGGGACTGTGATTTAACTTGAACCAGAAAGGGATCTGGGACAGACTTTTCATAAATTTTGTAGTTTGTCTGGATCTGATTCTGAGTGACATTGCTGGCATAGCAGCACCGGCAAAAATTTGTAGTATGGATCTGATCCTGAGTAACATAGCTATGTAAGCAAAACTTTGTAATCTACAAAGGCCAGGTCTATAATAAAAATTCTTGTTGGTACAGTAAGGGATGTAAGTCTTTTACACCATTTGTGTTATCAAAAGGCCCAGTGTACATGCAGCTTATTTTGTTCCAGAAACAGCTGTAACCTATAGCAGCAAAAGACAATCTCTTTCTACTCTGAGCTTTCCCTAAGGCATGGATGTCAAACATACAGCCTGCTGAGACCTATGATCTGGCCTACATCACGCATCCAGCCTGATGTGTGAGCTGGACCCGATGCCGCAGACAGTGCATGTGGCACCAGGGTGTCAGTCTGGGCTGCACAGGAGCCAGTGCCTAGGGCCAGTCCAGCCCAGCGTGGCTCCCTGTGCAGTGCATATGGCTGATCCAGCCCTGTGTGCCACATTCAGTATGCACTGGGTGCTCCAGGGCTTGCTCTGCACATGATTCATGGGGCTAGCATGGGGCATGCCTTACATTGGGTACCCTGCTACACTGGCCCTGATTCTGGCTCTGGTGTGTGCAGACAGCCTGAAACCTGACCTGGGCCAGCCCTGGAGCCAGCGCATAGGGCTAGTCTGGTGGGGTGCACCATGCACCACATGCCCTGTGCTGACCCTGTGCAACACATGCAGAGTGAGTCCCAAAGCAGGGGTGATGCATGCTGTACACAGCATGGGGGTCAGCACAGGGCACACACTCAGTCCAGCCTGCAGTTCAGCCCAGCTACCCTCATCCAACCCACAGAGCTGGATGAGTTTGATACCCTTGCCTTATGCTGAAAAGGTTTGCTAACATGGCTTTATCAGTAAATCTTTTCAGTTGTAAACTAAGCCTGATTCTCGCATGCTGGCAACCATTTGTTTCTTTCAGCATAGCAGTAATACTATGGGCTAATGTGCACATCTCTACCTCTCCTACTGGAAACTACTCCAGCTTTAACCCTATTTCATCTAAAGTTAAAGTTAGAGAATTTCACTCACCAGGTCAATATCCTTCTTCTCCCGTCCCCCACCTATTTTCTACCACGTATTTGCATTTTCACAGACCTGCATTTTTGCATATTGGCTTCTAATCTACCCAGGAGAACACCCAAACCAACAGCAGAGTCTCTCCAACACCTGAAGAAGGGTGTTTATGCCCAAAAGCTTGCAAAGAACATATTTTCCAACTATCTAGTTGGTCTAATAAAAGATACCACATTTACCCAAAGAACCTTGTTTTTATATTGCAATTTCTCAGGCCATAGCCATCCATAACAGTATAAGAGAACACTCTTGTGGAAAATTTACTTGTTAAACATAGTGAAATATAGAAAGAGTATTTAAGTAAAACATTTATCTTTATCTCATTAAAATAATGCTCTTTTCCTGGACTCTGCCTTCACACACAGGAGAGGTGGCAGCAATTATTAAACTAGGGAAGTAGTTCTTGCTGGTTGCCCCAGTAGGAATGGATTTGGTCTAATCCCATTCCTGGTGGTTCATTTTACAAAACTACTAAATAATATAAAGCACAGGCTACAAAGTGCACAGGATTTTGACTTGTCAAGCAAGAAGCGTGTGTTTTTTCATCCTGTTAGATCAGCTGAGTTAGTTCAACACTACTGAAAAATTCCATTATGCCTTCATAGTCTAGTTTACAGAAGCTCTAAGGCCTTATTTACGTTATGAAAAATGGAAAACATTTTAAAAGCACATTTTCTAACCAACTAATGTTAAAATCCTAGCATAGATAGAGCAAGTTCCATTTTAAAGCATTAGGTTGAAATAAGCCTTAGGCTCCATGCTAGATTTGACCCCTGTATTCCAGTATGGATTCAGATACAAATTGCTGTACGTGTTAAGTTAGTGTTGGCTTATACACATTAGCAAACCACCTTTTTTCCTTAATGTAGGCAGGGCGAAGATCAAGGTGATTCAACGTGTGTAAAGGATGGAAGGCAGGTGTTTACACAGCTGGGAATAGCAGTCTTTCGCTTTCATGAATCTTTGAATTTTCCCAGAGATTAAAAAAAAAAAAATCCTAAAAGTACATTTCATTTGGTGTGTGTCTGAACTAACTTAATGGGAAATGGTAGTTCTTGGTATTTTGGCTTTTTTGGAATGCCAGGAGAAAAGTGATTAACATTTAGAGTACATTACTGTCTATGTGTGACATAGGAGAAATTCAGCAGTCTACGAAGTTGGTGGTATAAGAAGAGTGAATGCTTCTCTCTCTGTATGGAATGCATTTCATATCCTACAGCTGCTGGTCATCTGGTTTGACACCTCAGCAGCAGCAAGTTTTAAGGTATGATTGATATGGCAGGGTTTGTTCTCGTTGGTTATTCCAAGTACATGTGGTTTCTAAATGCATGCCAGCTGTTCTTCATTCAAAAAGCTGCTGTGCTGCTGTGTTCAGGCCAAAAAAATTAAAGTGGATGAAAATATTACTTTGAAATTGCGGAATGACAGCAGTTTCTTTCTATGAATGTTATGAAACTTCACACACAAATGGTCCCAGTATTTTTGTTTTGGTTTTATCCACAACGCTGAGTATAGTCCCACATTGATAACTATAGTTTATCAGTGGACAAAGAGCTTTTATTTGGTTGCAAGTGTCTGAAAGCCAAAGATACAGTTGATAACAGTCATTAATACCTTCCAGCATAGCAACAGCTCAGCTCTACCCAACATTCCAGTGGAATTTAAATTGTGGACACCTTACATGATTTATCTTCCAGAGAGAAAGAAAAGAAATAGTTGTACGAGGAATAGGAGAATGGGAAGGGAATGGCGCGCAGTCCTTGGTGTGTGGCAGAAGAGGGACAGCATAGAGATCCTGCTATGAGGGAAGGGTAGGAGCCTGATGGCATGAGAGTGGAAGGATTCATAGAGTTTCTGACATGAGGTGGGAATCCTTGAAATAAATTGGGATGATGGGAGTGTTGAGCTTTCCGTCTTCTATTCCTGCCACTTCCAACTCAATGGCTCAATGTCTGGTTGGCAGCCAGTATCAAGTGGAGTACCCCAGGGGTCTGTCTTGGAGCAGTTTTGTTCAATATCTTCATCAGCAACCTGGAAGATGGGATGGAGTGCACTCTCAGCAAGTTTACAGAAGATACCAAGCTAGCGGGAGTAGTAGATACCTCGTGGAGGGTAGGGCTAGGGTTCAGAGACATCTAGGCAAATTGGAGGATTAGACCAAAAGAAATCTCAAGAGGTTCAGTAAGGACAACTAGAAAATCCTGCAGTTAGGACACAACAGTCCCATGCATTGGTTCAGGCTGGCATTGGTTCAGGCTGGGGACTGACTGGCTAAGCAGCAGCTCTGCAGGACCTGGGGATTACAGTAGACAGTAAACTGGATATGAGCCAAGATGGCTAACAGCATACTGGGCTGCATTAATAGGAACATTGCTATCGGATCAGGGGGAGTGACTCTTTCCCTCTATTTGGCACTGGTGAGGCCACAGCTGGAGTGCTGTGTCCAGTTTTGGGCCCCCTCTATAGACAGGATGTGGAAAAATGGGAGAGAGTTCAGCAGAGGGCAACAAAAATGTTTAGGGGGTTGGGGCACCTGAGTAATGGGGAGAGGCTGAGGAAAGTAGGCTTATTTAGTCTGGAGAAGAGAAGCCGGGGGGGGGGGGGGGCGTTAATTGCAGTCTTCAACTACCTGAAGAGTGGTTCCAAAAAGGATGGAGCCTAGACTGTTCTTAGTGGTGGCAGATGACAACAAGGAGCAATGGTCTCAAATTGCAGCAAAGGAAGTTTAAGTTAGATACTAGGAAGAACTTTCTCACAAGTAAAATAGAGCCGTGGAACAGGTTACCCAAAGAGGTTGCGGAATCTCCATCCTTGGAGGTGTTTAAGACCTGGCTAGACAGAGCCTTAGCCTAGGATGATATAGTTGGGAGTGGTCCTGCTTTGAGCAAGGAGTTGGACTAGATGAACTCCGGTCCCTTCCAAACCTAATTTTCTATGATTCTTTGATTCTAACTTGCACTTACCTCCTCACCTGAGCCTTCACTTGCTTTATCTCCTTTCTCCCAGCAGCACCTGTCAAAGGCTGTTATGGCGCCTGGCTTGAGAATCACTGGTTTAGCTTTAGTCTTTCCCATTTTAAAACCAACAAACAAACAATATACCAAAATCTACCTTTGTTCCTGCTTCCCTCTGATTCAGGGGTTGAAATACAGGGTGGGGGGGCAGGACTTGAGGAGAGGGGGACTGAGCATAACAGATGAGGGCCCCCCCATAAGAGATGAGAGCCCCCAGCCTGCCTCACACCTTTCTAAGTAGCTCAAGCAGCAGTGGCTCCTTCCGGGTTCTGGCTGCCACTGCTGCGGACTGCCCCCCCCCCCCCCCCCGAGAGTCGGAGCCTAATTCAAACCCTGCTCTGGCTACTGCCTCCTTTCTTTCCTCTTTCATTTTTAAATTCATCAAACATGGTATTTACAACCACTGACTAGAGCTCTATCTTCAATTTCTCCCTTAGATCCTCTCCAGTTAAATTTCCACTCCTTATACTCCACTGAAGTCACTCTAGTCAATTTCTTCTGGAACTTTTTAGGTAGACATTAAAATAAGCATTTAGTCCTTGTCCTTTTTGACATATCAGATACCTTCACACAGTTGATTACATGTTTGAAATCCTTTCTTCTTCTGGTTTCTGTGGATTCTCCCAGTTCTTCTGAGTGCTCTAATTTAGGGGGTTGGTATACTACTGCCTATGGGTCAGATCTGGCCCACCAAACAATTTGGTCTGGTTTGCAAGGCCTTGGTATTGGTGTCATTTTGGCATGAGAGCACTTTTGTAGTAGGTTACATGTGCAAAGATAGCAAGAAACAGTAGTGGAGGAAAGAGGCAGTGGCTAGGTTGGAAGTGCCAACTTGCCTCAGACTGAACTGCATTATTTTGGCCTACTGTTCCAAAAAAGGTTGATGACTCCTCCTGCAATCTATACTTTGGTGTGTCATTTGCACGATCCTTTTCCTCTTATCTGGCTTTTTGTGGAGGTCTTGTAGGATTCTGTTTTTGGTTCTCTTTTCCTTTCCCGCTGTATCTTATCCTGAGTAATCTCCTCTACATTCAATTTCCATCTCTTTGTTGACAACTTGTAGATACAACTCTTCTAGCCAGATCTGTGTTCTTCTGTTCAAACAAAAAGTTTAGTTTGCTCCTCTGACATTTTATGGATGAATAGAAGACAACCTCAAGCTCAACACTGCTAAAATAAAGCTTTTTCATCTTCCCCAAACTTCATTTAATTCTGATAACTGCAACGTCTTTCCTTTGGCTTGGACAGGTGAGATCTTGTCCTGCTGATATCCATGTAGAGTGCTGTTGCAAAGATATTTTCTTACCTGTTGCTTGGACCATGTCACCTGTCTATATGCATTCCTCTGCTGGCCCCCTTTTCAATTTGCATCAAGCATGGCCTGCTTATCTCCCCTTTCATAGCCTGTCCCCACCCTACCTGTTATCTGTCCATCAGCATCAAAAGGCTTCTTCCATCTTTAGTCAGATCATGATGCCAGCCTTCATCACCTTGTTCAATTTTCAAACAAGCAGCTTTTTGCTTTCACCCACATCTTCCCTCACTTGGGAAGATTTCTGGGTAAACATCTACATAGTAGTTCTTGCTCCTTCAATTTTTTCTTTTGCCATGATGTCTACAAACAACACAGTCTAGCTGAACTTAAGTTACCTATTGATCTATGATGGCTGTATGTCATGCGGACCAATATTGTGTCTCTAACTATCCATATCTATGTGACATCTCTTGTCTAACCTATACTTAGGTTTTGAACTCTATGGGGCATGGGCCATGTCTTTTGGTATATACTTGTACAGTATCCAGTACAATGTGGTCCTGCTCCGTGATTAGAATTCCTTGGTGTTGCATGATGATACATATAGTAATCAAAAACAACAATAATAAAGGGTAGTATCCAGGGAGCTCACTGGAGGAGTGGGGGATGGAAAGATTCCTGATGAGTGAATCTTGACTTCTACAAGCAATGAAGTAAGTGTATTACCCTTTAGCATTCACCATAATTGGTAGTAGGGGGCATCTTTACATGTGCTCTAGGGTGGGGGATGCTTTAAGCAGAGCAGCTCTCAGAAGCCACTCTAATTAAAGTGCCTGCAGCGTCCCGTGCATTCAGCATCCTGTGGTTCAAAATGGCAGTGGCGATGCTTTAACTAAAGCTTATTCGATGAGTTTTAGTTAAAGTGCCCTGCCACCATTTTGAAGTGTGGGGATGCTGAATACACATGGCACTGAGACTGCTGGAACATGCTAATTAACATGCTCCAGCAGACTTGGTTAATTGAGTCTTCTCTGATGCATGCTAATTAGCACGTCAGAGCAGGCATTGGGCACACGTAGAGGCATAGGTGGAAAGAGAAAAAGTTATTTGGGGGGGCGCTGAGCATATGCACGCGTGCTTCCCCCCCACCCAGCAGCTAAGTCTGTGGGGGAATGGCATTGTGGGGCAGATCGAGGCCCCTGCAGTGAGGGAAGGGAGTGGGGCAGGGGCTGGGATGAATGGGGCCCTGGCCGGGCCGGGTGGTGGGACAATTGGAGTCCAGGCAGCTCATACATGTGTGTGTGTGGGGGGGGGGGGCTGCACCCCCCCCCCCCAAATCCTTTCCACTTCACAGAGTAGACTGGTATTTGCCTGCTGTGCTGGGCAGTCAGTCATCCACACACCAGGCTGCGATCCTGGCTGCGTGCGTGCTCCTCCCCAACCCTGCTGCAGCCTCCTGGAGCCCACGGCTGAGCTGCCTTGCGGCCCTACCTGCTGTCCTGCCTTTGTGGGGGCCTGAGCCCCGTTAGCCCCGGCCTTCTGCCACTTATGTGTATAGATGCCCTGGGTTACATATTGTAACTCCTATGTTGGATGTTATTAATGGGTAAAAGAGAGAATAATGACACACATTCCTACACATACATTTTTGTAGGAGATGATATTCATTTTCTAAAAATGTTCTTGGCAGTTAGTGAGTCGCACAATCACATTCATCACATATACAAAAAATTTATACAAAAATATATGTTGTTACAGAAGGCCGTATTTTCATCTCTTGAACAACTTACATAAAATCTGAACTGGAAAGGGAATCAAGCCATGGTGTTCTGAATAGGACTTAGATTATAAACTTACCCAAAATTCAGCAAGAATTGTTTCTTGCCTTGTCTTTTATTTTGACCTCCTCTCTGATTCAAATATTAATGAAGAGTGCAACAGGAAGAAAAAAATACATTGAGTAACTTTGTATACTGACTGTCCATGAGTAAGTTTAAGAATTCAGATTGCATTCTGATGGCAATCTGAAGGTGATACTAACAGGCTACAAAACCGCCTTTTCTCAGGCTTGCAATAGTATTCTTACTAATGTGAACCTGATTTGAATAGTTAGTTGTTCTCAGCTCTGATAAATACTTGCCAGCCAGGGTTAATTTTGTTTTTGGTAAACTCTGTGGCCAAAGGTCCTTGCTGTTCATTTAACAGGATTGTGACTGTTTGCACATTATCTATTAATAAAACTGCAACACTCCTTTAGTTTTCCTTTCCCAGGGCCAGATAAAACATTTTAGACACTCAACCTATTTGTCTTAAGTAAATCAGACAGAGTAAACAAATCTGGCAGATTAACTTTGTAAACAGGGTGTTTGTTACCTTTGGAGTTTAGATCAGTGCTATAAAAACTGCATTCATTACCTGGTCTTTTAAATAACTTTTATAGATCAAACTTTTCCTTATTTTGTGGGTTTAGCAAGTTTCACAAAAAACTTTCAGCTTTTGGGCAGCAGTAGGACCTTTCAGTGTGTTCCTGTGAGAGAAGGCTTAATACTTCAAAAGGACTTTCAGGTTTGTGTGTATTGAGAGTGTTTTTAAGTACTGATGGAAAAATCCCTCATTGTTGCTGTCATTTTTGCCCCAGCCATACCCTGGAAAGGCCAGTTCTGTGCATGAGAGTGAAGTTGTCTCCATAGCATTCATCCATTCTTTGGCTTTTGTTGAGATTGTTCATACAAGTCTTCTCTCCTTAGGAAACAAACTGTGACACGCACACTGTACATAAGGGCACTATAGTGTGGTAGAAAACTTTAGGATTCCTTGGGTTAGTTTCTGATCCCACAGAGCCTGTAGTGATTTGGGGAATAAATTCCAGATCTGAACAGCAGGATGACTTTGCATAGTGGTATGATCCTTTAACGAAGAATTGGGGATGATTGGGTTGGATTATTGCAGAGTCGCATTTCATAGGCCTGATCCAGAATGTAACGCACAGGATGGCACATGTACCCTTACAATTAAACACTGCCAGGATAATTATCCTCTAAATACAGGTCAGCCACAGTGGTAAAACAGGGGGAAGGTCAGTCTCCTCTGTGCTGTGGAATACAATACCTGTATGTACCAAGCAGGCTGATATTGTGAAGGGAAAAAGACAGCGGTGGCAGGTGAGGAGTTGCTCAGGGCTTGTCAGAAAAGAGGAAGGACAAAGCCCATCCATTGTAGTATAAACTTCAAATAAAGATAGCACGCTACCCCAGTCTCCATCAGCTCCCCTTTTACTGTCTTTCAGGTGCTTTCTACTTGTTCTTAGCAGGTTTTTGACATTTAGCATTTGGATGTTCCCTTTAGTTTTATGCTGGGTCACACAGAGGTCAAATTGCCCTACCTAAAATCATGATTTTCATAGCTCTGGCAGCTTAATCTGTAAAGGATTTCCATTGTCACTTGACAGCTTTGCACCTGTGATGTTTAATACCACAGGTCTGGTGCAATTGATACCCATAGTCATCAGATCACTTAAAATAATAAACATGCACAAAAGTTTTAAGTAAATATGTTGTTCTGTCCACTGAGTCCTGGGGCTGTTTACCAGTATATGTCTCATTTACTGGCAGTAGTATGATTACCTGCCCTTGAAAGCATGACTAGAGAGAGAATCAGAGCATCAGTGCCTCTCTTGAAGCTGCATAGCCACTGGCTTCAAATCTGAAATCTATTCTTCCACACCAGAAATTCTCCCAAAGGTGCATCTTTTAAGTTTAGAATGAATCAAGACTATTTTCGTGCAATCTAAATTAAAATTTCTTGTGTTCAGGATGCAATTTTTTTGAATATTACATTGCTGCATCTTATTATTATGTGTTTCTATTACAACTTAAAAGTAGCATGGTATTCATGGGAATTCACATTTCAATGATCTATTAATGAAAGAGGAGAGGAGAGAAATTTAAGCACAGTTTTTACCTTTCTGCCTCTAAGTTCTCCAATATGATTCATAGATTCATAGATTCATAGATGTTAGGGCCGGAAGGGACCTCAATAGATCATCGAGTCCGACCCCCTGCATAGGGAGGAAAGAGTGCTGGGTCTAGATGACCCCAGCTAGATGGTTATCTAACCTCCTCTTGAAGACCCCCAGGGTAGGGGAGAGCACCACCTCCCTTGGGAGCCCGTTCCAGACCTTGGCCACTCTGACTGTGAAGAAGTTCTTCCTAATGTCCAATCTAAATCTGCTCTCTGCTAGCTTGTGGCCATTATTTCTTGTAACCCCCGGGGGCGCGTTGGTGAATAAATACTCACCAATTCCCTTCTGTGGCCCTGTGATGAACTTATAGGCAGCCACAAGGTCGCCTCTCAACCTTCTCTTGCGGAGGCTGAAAAGGTCCAGTTTCTCTAGTCTCTCATCGTAGGGCTTGGTCTGCAGGCCCTTAACCATACGAGTGGCCCTTCTCTGGACCCTCTCCAGGTTATCCGCATCCCTCTTGAATTGCGGTGCCCAGAATTGCATGCAGTACTGCAACTGCGGTCTGACCAGCGCCCGATAGAGGGGAAGTATCACCTCCTTGGACCTATTCGTCATGCATCTGCTGATGCACGATAAAGTGCCATTGGCTTTTCTGATGGCTTCGTCACACTGCCAGCTCATGTTCATCTTGGAGTCCACTAGGACTCCAAGATCCCTTTCCACTTCCGTGCCCCCCAGCAGGTCATTCCCTAGGCTGTAGGTGTGCTGGACATTTTTCCTCCCTAGGTGCAGCACTTTGCATTTCTCCTTGTTGAACTGCATTCTGTTGTTTTCTGCCCACTTGTCCAACCTGTCCAGGTCTGCTTGCAGCTGTTCCCTGCCCTCCGGCGTGTCCACTTCTCCCCATAGCTTTGTGTCATCTGCAAACTTGGGCAGAGTACACTTCACTCCCTCGTCCAAGTCGCTGATGAAGACATTAAAGAGTATCGATCCAAGGACCGAGCCCTGCGGGACCCCGCTGCCCACACCCTTCCAGGTCGAAGCCAACCCATCCACCATGACTCTCTGGGTGCGACCCTCCAGCCAATTCGCCACCCACCGGACTGTGTAATCATCCAAGTCACAGCCTCTTAACTTGTTCACCAGTATGGGGTGGGATACCGTATCGAAGGCCTTCCTGAAGTCTAAGTATACGACATCCACCCCTCCTCCTGTGTCCAGGCATTTCGTAACCTGGTCATAAAAAGAGACTAGATTAGTCAGGCACGATCTGCCTGCTATGAACCCGTGCTGGTTTCCCCTCAGCATAATTTTTCCTGCCGGGCTCTCGCAAATGTGAGCCTTGATAATTTTTTCAAAGACTTTGCCAAGGATGGAGGTGAGACTGACTGGCCTATAGTTGCCTGGTTCCTCCTTCCTCCCCTTCTTGAAAATAGGGACCACACTGGCCCTTTTCCAGTCCTCTGGGACCTGGCCTGTACGCCATGAGCGTTCAAATATTCTTGCCAGTGGCTGTGTAATGACATCAGCCAGTGCCTTCAGTACCCTCGGATGGAGCTCATCCAGGCTGCCAACTTAAATGCATCCAGTTCTTCCAAGTGACTGCAGTATCTCAGGGTCAGTGCTTGGTAGTATGGCGCCCTGCTGTTGTCTCTCCCAATGAGAGACTTGTCTTGCCCCTCGTTTAGGAACACTGAGGCAAAGAACTCATTGAGGAGTTCAGCCTTGTCCCCCTTGTCTGTCACCAATTGCTTTTGCCCATTCAGTAGCGGTCCTATTCTGCCCTAGGCCTTTCTTTTACTCCCTATATATCTAAAAAACAATTTATTGTTGTCCTTTACTTGGGATGCCATCCTCAGCTCCATGGTAGCTTTGGCCTGTCTAACTGCCTCCCTACAAGCATGAGCAGAGGAGGTATATTTGTCTTTGGTGATCTCTCTCTGTTTCCACTTTTTGTGTGCTCCCTTTTTGGCCCTTAGGCTGCCCTGGATTTCTGCGGTCAGCCAGGGAAGCCTCCTGGCCCCTTTCCCTCTTTTACCCCGCATGGGGATCGTCTCGCTTTGTGCCCGAAGGATCGTTTCCTTAAGCCACAGCCACCCTTCTTGGGCTCCCATCATTTCAAAACTCCTACTCTGCAGAGTAGGATAGATGTGCCAGTGTTGCCTTTGAAACATGGTGGCAAAAATTGCAATAGATTTTTAACAGTGAAGGAATGAAATAGATGTTGCTTGCATTGAACACAGCAGAACTGCGCTAACTATGAGAACTGTAGTTGCCATGTGCATGATGGCAAAAGCAGGTCCTTAATACTCCACCTGTTCCTCTTTTTTTGGGGACAGAGGGAGGAAGAGCAAGGGAGTGTCCTAACTTGCCTTCTCTAGGTTCTAAAAATGGAAGTAGTTTAATCCCGATATATTTTTGATACTTGTCATCACCTAGCAAGGTAATCAGTACTGAACATGGGACCAGAAAGAAATGTTTCTGATATGTAAACTACTGCACAACAAGCTCTGTTTTTTTTTTCTTTTTTGTCATTCCTCTGGACCTTCCTCTGGTATTGGTCACTGCTAGAGGCAATATTTTAATTAGATAAGGTGGATGGTCTGGCTCATCCAGTTTCTACGATAAGGAGAGGAACGAAGGACTGTGGGAGGGAGCCAAGGGGGCTGAATGATGATTCTGCTTACAAACTGACATTTCATTATACTTTCTCTCTTCTGCATTTTGGTTCTGTGTATTGTCTACTGTGGGCCAATAAATAAGTCAGAAGTAGACACTGCTGCATGACAGCACCTTCTATTTTTAAATGTTTTGGTTTGATTTAAAAACCAGCAACAAACATTTCATAGGTATCATATACAGATTCCCTTTTCTAGACTCTTTGCTGGGACTAAATGGAATGTTCTTACATACCAGCTGTGGAATTCACATTAAACAACATTCATTTCAAAATCTTATCACACCATCCAAATATTAAGTTATAAATAGGCTGGTTGATGGGGGTTGAATCTATTATTGCTAAGTACTGAGTGCCTTTCATTTACACAGTCTTTAAATTAGATCTTTTAACAGACACACACTAAAAGGGACCATGAATCTTAATAATCTCAGACAGCTTTTAGAAACGTTACATTGAGATGAATCCACTTAAGTAATGTATTATTTTGTATACTGTTCCAGAATAGGTCAATTAGTTTTATAGACATAATGGGAAGTCTGCCAGATTAACATGCAGTTACCACAGAAGCAACATTTTTGCTGAATGAATTTAATGCTATGAAACAAGTTTATTCCGCACAGCTCTAGCAACAGTTTTGATCTGTTGAATCCTTCTCCTATTTTAGCTTTTCCACAGATCTGCCAGTGTGCCTCAATTGTTTACTTGTTTTGCAGAACTCCTTATTGCTGGGACACAGTTTGGTTCTGCCAATACCTCTTTCTCCTGACCTTCAGCAACACTGACCAGACTAGTACTTGGCCATTCTTGACTTTGCCAAATCACAACTGCCATTGCAGACTATTGTGCTAGTCCTGAGCTCTTGATTTACACCATACAGTCAGCACACCAAAGCTTTCCTCTGTAGCACTCTTTTAATTCCCATTCTAAGCCTTTTGCAAGCAGACATTATCAGTTATGCTAAATGGTGCAGTTTGTTTGGGATTAATAATTTAAAACATTGCTTAAAATGAGCTTTTCAGACATGAAGAGTTCATGAACCTCCTGCCCCCTTTTACATATAGATTATTCAGATCCTTCCCTGATTGTAGTTGTTTATGGCCTTGTTATCTGTACTGACTAATACATGGAGAGCAGGTAGGTGAAAGAGGATGGAGGAACCTTAGGATCCTGTCATATAGGACACTTAGTACATGTTTAATCTGCGTGGTATTGAAGTTTGAATGTGTTCACAGCAGTTGCATGTTAATGTTTACTGTGGTCTCTAACATGCCCAGCTCGTCCCAGCCCTGGCATTGCCCTGGAGTCTTGAACTGGCTCTGGTATGGTTCCAGGGCTGGGACTGATAAACAGCTGATTGTCAGTCCCAGCCTGGGGACCCTCTGGGGTTGTAGGCACCCAGTTTTGAGCGTGATCCTGGGGAAATCTGACAAATGAAAGATCTAGGATCCTTCCTCTTGATATGTGTGGCTTTTCTTGTCTCACCTAGAAACTTGGTACCACGGAGTGGTCCTCAGGTGAGAACCACAGATTTCCTTGGAGCAACACAATGAGAGCTGAACATGTTACCTAATAAAATCTGGAGATGCTCCTTGTGCAAAAAATCATAACTTGGTTACAATATGAATGTATTTAGCATGTGCTTTACTGCTTGAACATGTTGTCTCTTGTGTTTTAAGTGGATTTAACACATGCTAAATGTGACATGGCCCTTAGAGAATGGAGACTCCCCATGTGAAGCATGAAGATTTAACCTGGGGATTGAAAATACAAACACAATGTTCATGGCATTTAATCCAAAGAAGAGAGAGGCTATATAGAGTTTAGGATTATAGATGCTGGAGATAGGACCTACAGCATCTTTCTAACTACTGCATTACCATGAATTCTGCCCTAGGTTTGCACTATGTCAACTTGGCAGCTATAAAGTTTACTATACTGTGTAATGAACTGTTCATCTGCATGTAAGGCAGCTGACTTCTTTCTGTAAGCCAAGGACTCACTGCCACACCCAACTCCCTTTTGAGGCAGTGTTTTATTCTTCAACACAAGACTTAGTCAAAATATGTAACAAAATGGTGTTTTCCCACCAGGTTTCAAAGTCTGAACTCCAGTAGCTTTCTCCCACTGCTGCCTCAACCTTTTTGCAATGAAACTCGGGCAGTTCCCATTGTGATTGCTAAATGAACAAGGTCACTGGTTCCTGGCCCTGAGGCCTTTAAAAGGGCAGGTCATCCTTTTGCATATACATACTTAGTTCTACCATCTTCCAAAAGACAGAAGAGAAAAGGCAGAATTATATACATTCCTATCTACTCTGCCTTCAGGGAAGACCTCTAGATAACTTGAGAGACTAGAAATCTTGTGAATGCCTCTCTAATTCTTCTCTCATGTGTCATTTCCTTTTTTGCAGTGGCTTTTTTTGTTTGACTGGGTGTGCTCCTAGGTAGCCAGACCTGTATTGTGAAAGAGAAGTTAGGCACTTTATCCTGTTACTCATTAACCTTGGTGGCCTCTACCTCTTTCTCATGCCTTTATCGTAGCTTGTTTACTCACTTCTGAGGAAAATCTCTGTGGCATCTTATCAATTTTTAAGACATTTGAGTAGGTTTCAGAATGAAACTTCTGGGTTGATATGCAGGTACTGTGTTCCTTTTTCTGGCAAATGCACCTGTATAAACAGCTGTCAAGGGCAGATGGAAGCCATTAGTGATGATGGTGGATTGGAAAGCTGATAAATATGTTTCCTATGTATGGCTTACTAAAAAAGTCTACCTGACAAACCTTTACTTATATTTCTCTGATTGGAATCCTTTTTTCTTCCAGCTGCGGGGAGAGGATTGAATGTAATGCCCATATGTACTAGTTTAATTAGTAATGGGCCAGGGAGCAAGAGAAATCTGTTCTCTGATCACCATTATGAACAATGCAGGAAAATAACTTCCCAGGCCAAGTTGCATTTGGGCAGAAATCCAGATTTTGAATGGATGAGAAATAGCAATTGCCTGAATCTTGTTGACTTTACAAAGGAAACTTTTGATAGCTTTCAGACATCTTAGCTTTCAGACCTTTGTTACCAGAAAATACGGAAGAAAATTTTTGCTTTTGCTTTTAAAATTTTGTTTTAAAATAAAATGCACTATAATTTGTTGTCATCTTTATGCAGAAAAACTCTAGTATCTGCTATGCCTTGGGATACCAATGGACATATCTGGTTCTCTTTTGGCTGAAACATGGCACATTAACAGTTCCAGACAGTTATGTCTTTTTTATTAATAGAATGCTTCCATTTTCTGAAGCCGTAATACGTTTCCCCAGGCTGCCCTGTTCATAGATTCATAGAGTTGGAAGGGACCTCAGTGGGCCATCTAGTCCGGCCCCCTGCCCCTGGCAGGTAAGAAAAGAGTCACCAACCCTGGGGTCATGTGTTCCCAGCCAGGGGCCTGTCCAGTCCCCTCCTGAAGACCCCCAAGGGTGGGGCGAGCACTACCTCCTTTGGGAGCCCATTCCAGATTCTGACAACCCTGACCGTGAAGAACTTTCTCCTAATGTCCAGCCTAAACCTTCTCTCTAGTAGCTTATGGCCATTGTTCCTTGTCATTCCAGGGGGTGCCCTGGTGAACAGATTGTCGCCTACTTCATGTTGCTATCCCCTTATGAATTTGTACGCTGCCACAAGGTCTCCTCTCAGCCTTCTCTTGGAGAGGCTGAAGAGCTTAAGGTCCCTTAGCCTTTCCTCGTAGGGCCTTCCCTGCAGGCCTCCAATCAGGCGAGTGGCTCTTCTTTGGACCCTCTCCAGGTTGTTCGCATCCTGCTTGAACTGCAGTGTCCAGAACTGGACACTACTCCAGCTGTGGTCTGACTAGTGCTGCATAAAGGGTGAGAATCACTTCCCTGGACCTGTTTGTGAAGCACATACAGATGCACGACAAGGTGCAATTTGGTTCTGTCAACTGCTTCATCACATTGGCGACTCATGTTCATCCTGGAGTCAGCAGTGACTCCAAGATCTTTTTATGCCTCAATGGATCTGAGAAGGTCACCCTCCAGCCTGTAGGTATGATGGCAGTTCTTCCTCCCTAGTTGCAGTACCTTGCACATGTACTTATTGAATTGCATCTTGTTGCTCTCTGCCCACTTCCCCAGTCTGTCTAGGTCAGCCTGGATATGGTTCCTCTTCTCCAGGGTGTTAGCTGCACCCCATAATTTTGTGTCGTCTACGAATTTGGACAGGGTGCTTCCCACCTCCTCATTCAGATCACTGATGAAGATGTTGAACAGTACCTGCCCCAGAACTGAGCCCTGAGGGATTCCACTGCTCGCATCTTTCCAGGTTGATACCGACCCATCCACTACCATCCTCTGAGTGCGACCCTTGAGCCAATTTGCTACCCAGTCTACCATGTAATCATCCAATGCAAATCCCCTCAGTTTATTTATAAGGATGGTATGGGATACCTTGTCAAAGGCCTTCTTGAAGTCCAGATAGATAACATCCACCTCGACTCCTGCATCTAAACAATTGGTGGCCTTGTCGTAAAAGGAAACTAGGTTAGTCAGGCAGGACCTGCCTGCTAAAAACCCATGTTGGTTACCCCTCCACATCACATTAGCTAGCGGGCTCCCACAGGTGTGCTCCTTGCTAAATTTTTCTAGGATTTTCCCAGGGATAAAGGTAAGGCTGACTGGTCTATAGTTCCCCGGGTCCTCTTTCCTCCCCTTCTTAAAGATTGGGACAAAGTTAGCCCTCTTCCAATCCTCCGGAACCTGAGCTGAACACCATGACCACTCGTATATCCTTGCCAGTGAATCAGCTTTGACCCCTGCAAATTCCTTCATTACCCGTGGGTGGAGTCCATCCGGTCCTGGTGATTTGAATATGTCCAGTCCCTCCAAGTATCTTTTTACTGTGTCAGCACTGATCATTGGTTGACTGATGTTCCCTTTGTTGGTGTCCGTGATGTATGTTGAGGCTTCATCTAGGTTCCCATTTAAGAAGACAGAGGCAAAAAACTCATTGAAGAGCTTTGCCTTGTCCCTGCTATCCGTCACTAAGCCCCCTTGCCGATCCTGTATGGGTCCTATGCTACCCCACACCCTCTTTTTGCTTCCAGCGTACCTAAAGGGCTTTTTATTGTCCATAATCCCTGACACTAGCCCGAGTTCTAGAGTTGCGTTGGCCTTCCTGACCGACTCCCTGCAGGTGTGGGCCAAAGAAGTATACTCCTCTTTGCTAGCTACCCCCTGCTTCCATTTCCTGTACTCCTCTTTTTTTGCCCTTAAGGTATCTTGGATGCCCCTGGTTAGCCAAAGGGGCTTCCTGGCCCCCTTGCCGTGTTTCCTCTGCCATGGGATTGACTCACTCTGAGCCCAAAGAATAGTCTCCTTGAGGAATGTCCACCCATCCTGGACCCTCAGTGCATCCAAGTTCTTAGCTCCTAGGACCCTGCTAACCAATCCTCTGAGTCTATTAAAGTCAGCTTTTTTAAAGTTCAGCACCCATACCCTGCTGGGTATAATGCCCACCCTTCGCTGGATAGTGAATTTAATCATTTGGTGATCTCTGTTCCCTAAGTTGCCTTGAATCTGCAGGTCCCCCACCAGGTCATCCCCTGTGGTCAACACCAAGTCGAGCAAGGCATTGCCCCTGGTGGACACCTTACCTCATGTGTTAGGTGGAGGTCCTGAATACAGGTTAAGAACCTGCAAGAGCGGTTAGATCTAGCTGACTGCTCCTCCCAGCATATGTCTGGGTAGTTAAGGTCCCCCATGACTACTATATCTCTAGACCACAGAGCCTCTTCAAGCTGCTTGGAAAATTCCTGGTCTAGCTCGTCGTCCTGGTGAGGTAGCCTGTGGTAAACCGCCACCACCAGATCCCTTTCACCCGGAGCCCCTTGGATCCTAACCCACAGAGTCTGCTTGACCACCGTCTGACCCTAATTTGATTAGGGAAGATGTGTACTGTTCTTTGACATAGTGAGCAACTCCCCCATCTTTTTTCCCTACTCTATCTCTCCTATATAACTTATAGCCCTCTATTCCCACCACCCAGTCATGAGAAGAGTCCCACCAGGTTTCAGTTAGTCCCACTAGGTCAAAGTTGTTGCTTGCTAGCAAGAGCTCTAGATCCTCCTGCTTGTTTTTGCTTCTGGCATTTGTGTATATACACCTAATTCCCCTGGTGGCTGTCCCTGGTCCCCCCTTAAACTGCTGTCTAATAGGATCTTTGCTACATACCTGGGCTGATCTTGTGAGTGTCTCTTGGTTCGGTGTTCTGTGGCTCCCTCTGTACTTGTCCTCCCCTTCCTCCGTACTCGTCCTCTTCATCCTCCCCTGTTATTGTGTGTCAAGGCAGTTCAGATTAATTTATTCTCCATAGCCAAGTAAATTCTTGGCTTCTCTGCTGAAGTTGCTAATAGGAGTTGCTATTTTTTGTGATCACAACAACTGTCCACTGGGAGTTAGTCAGCAACCCTCAACTAAGTTTATGTAAGCCACTGAAGGTGCCGGTGAAGCAGAAGGATTAGGAAGAACCCCCTGGGTTGAGTATATTTCCTAGCTTTTGCTAGTTCCTAGATTTTTCAGGCAACTGCATTGTATAGTCCTTTTCAGAAATGTATTAAACTCCATCTTAAAAACAGTTAGGTTTATTATTCTCACTACTTCCATTTGAGGGCTGTTCCACAACCTAATTTCTCTGATCGTTATAAATCTTTTGCTTTCTAGTTTAATTTAAGTCACGGCAAGCTTATACCCATTTGTTGTGCCAGTATTGTCCTCTAGCTTTAATAACTCCTCTCCCTCTCTAGTGTTTACTTTCTGATGTTTTTATAGGCAGCAATCTTATCATGTTCCAGCCTTCCTTTTCTTGGCTAAATAAGCGAAGCTGCTTAGAAGATAGTAGCCCTTTTCTGCATTTGTTTGCCATTTCAATTAATTTGTAAGCATTTGAATAGACCGTTTGACTGCAGGGTATACTTTCCTGAATTGGAGCTATAGTACTGTGAAGATTCAGATAGAACAATTAAGAATTAGGGGGTTAGGGGTGCAGGTGGTCTTTTCCTCGCTCCTGGTTGTGGGTCATGGGCTGAGGAGGGAGAGACGGGTTGAGGTAGTCAACCAGAGACTGTGGTGCTCGTGTCATCATGAAGGGTCTTTGATGAGGGAGGCAGTGGGCTGCTGGGAAGAGACAGCCTCTACTTCACTCCGCTGCGGAGGAGGCTCTTCTCAGCAAGACTTGCTGACCTGCTACACCGGGCTTTAAACTGAGCCTGCCGGGGGATGGGAGGAGTACTGCCACTGCAAGCCCACTGGGCAGTTTTTGTAAACCCAGCAAGGTAAGGCACTCAAGGGAACCCACACCTACGCCAGCCACAGAGCGATCTGTAGGAAAGGCAAGGGCCCCCAGTGGGATACTTACGTGCCCGTACACCAATGCCAGGAGCCTGGGGAACAAACAGGAGGAACTGGTCCTCCTGCCAAACCAAAAGGATTACAATCTCATAGGGATAATGGAAACCTGGTGGGATTCCACCTATGACTGGGCCTTTGACTGGGCCACAGTGGACAAAAAGGGTAGGAGGCGGGGATAGCTCTCTATGTCAAGGAAAGCTACATGTCCCTGCAAGCTGACATTGGCACCCAGGGGAGACAATTAGAGACTTTCTGGGTTAAAATCTGTGATGAACAAGGCGCAGGGGACACAATGGTGGGGGTCTACTATAGACCTCCTAGTCAGGATCAAGAGTTTGACCAGGAATTCACTAGGGAACTAGCTGAGGCTGCACACTCCCAGTGCATGGTCATCATGGGAAATTTCAACTACCCTGACATCTCCTGGGAAGAGCACTTGGCCACATCCGAATGGTCACAAAACTTCCTTGTGTGTGGATGAGCTGTATCTGACTCAAGAAGTCTGTGGACCGACAAGAGGCAAAGCGCTGCTCGACCTGGTACTGGCAATGGAGAATGACTTAATCAGCGACCTAATGATTGAAGAGAATCTGGGAGACAGTGACCATGAGCTGATCACCTTCACCATCCACCATAAAGCTGGCAAGTCAGCAAAGCAGAAGTCATTGACTTCAGGAAAGCTGCCTTTGACAAGCTCAGGAGGCTTGTTGGCAAGGCCCTAAGAGACCATGACCCAATGGGAAAGGGAATTCAGGAAGAGTGGTTGCTCCTCAAGGGAGCAATCCTGAAAGTACAAGCAATGTCTATCCCATCTCAGGAAAGGTAGCAAAAGGGCACAGCAGCCCCCTTAACTCTACAGGGAGCTAGTGGACCTCCTGTGACTAAAAAGAAAGGCCTATAAAGGATGGAAGCCTGGTTCCACCCCAAAGGAGGAGTACTCTGCACTGGTCTGGACCTGTAGGTTGCGAACCAGAAAAGCCAAGGCTGCGACTGAACTCCAACTGGCTACACATATCAAGGACAATAAAAAGTCCTTTTTTAGATATGTGGGGAGCCGGAGAAAAAGCAATGGTAACATTGGACCCCTGCTAAACCATGTGGGTCAACTGACAGCTGACACCAAGGAAAAAGCCAACCTGCTCAATGGGTATTTTGCGTCGGTTTTTCACCAGCCCCGAGGGATGGCCCTTCACAATACAGTATGGGATGGCCAGGGAAAGGGACAGGGCAACATTCATCAATGTTGGCCATGTGAAGGAACACCTTGAGAGGCTGGACACCTTCAAGTCAGCTGGCCCAGACATCTTACACTCCAGGGTACTTAAGGAGTTGGCAAGCATAATAGCTCGACCACTGGAATGGATCTTCAAGAACACGTGGTGCTCAGGCGAAGTGCCCAAAGATTGGAAGAAGGCCAAAGTGGTATGTATCTTCAAGAAAGGGAGGAAAGTAGATCCAGGGAACTACAAGCCCATCAGCCTGACCTCCATCCCCAGGAAGATCTTGGAGAAAATTATCAGAGAGACCGTTCTTGACAAATTGGCTGAACACGGATTTGTTGCGGGTAGGTCTTGCCTGACCAACCTCATCTCCTCCTACGACCAGGTGACATATCACCTGGACAAGGGAGAAGAGGTTGACGTCATATATCTCGACTTTAAAAAAAGCTTTCGATCTGGTATTCCACGATTGTCTTATAGAAAAACTGGCCAATTACAGCCTCGGCTACATCACAGTCCACTGGCTGGGGAATTGGCTTTGAGGTTGGACCCCGTGAGTGGTAGTTGACGGAAGTCAATCATTGTGGTGCACCGTGACCAGTGGGGTCCCCCAAGGCTCCGTCCTTAGGCCTGTTCTTTTCAACATCTTCATTAATGATGTGGACATTGGTGTCAGAAGCGGACTGGCCAAGTTTGCTGATGACACCAAACTTTACGGTAAAGTGTCCACACCCAAGGACAGGATGGTGATCCAGGCTGACCTTGACAGACTCGGAAAATGGGCAGACAAAAACCTGATGGCCTTCAACTCCGAAAAATGCAAGGTAGTCCACCTTGGGAAGAAAAACCTGCAGCATGCTTATAGGCTTGGCAGTGCTACTCTTGCTAGCACCACGGCCGAAAGGGACTTGGGGATCATGATTGACCACAGGATGAATATGAGCCACCAATGTGATGTTGTAGCTGGCAAAGTGAGCAAAACTCTGGCTTGCATCCATAGATACTTCTCTAGCAAATCCCAGGATGTCTTCCTCCCACTGTACTTGGCCTTGGTGAAGTTGCAGCTGGAGTACAGCACACAATTCTGGGCTCCACAATTTTAAAAAAGATGTGGAGAAGCTTGAGAGAGTCCAGAGGAGAGCCACGTGCATGATCAGAGGGAAGGAAAGCAGGCCTTATGATAAGAGGCTGAGCGCTACGGGACTCTTCAGCCTGGAAAAGTGCAGGCTCCTGGGGGACCTGGTGGTTGCCTGTAAGTATATAAGAGGTGTACATCAGGATCTGGGGTAACGCCTGTTCACCAGAGCACCCCATGGTATGACAAGGTCAAACAGTCACAAAGTTCTCCAAGACCGTTTCAGGCTGGATGTAAGGAAGAAATTCTTTATAGTCCGAGCCCCCAAGGCCTGGAACAGACTGCTGCCCGAGGTGGTGCAAGCACCTACTCTGGTCTCCTTTAAGAGTCAATTGTATGTGTATCTTGCTGGGATCCTGTGACCCCAGCTGACTTCCTGCCGCTGGGACAGGGGGCTGGACTCGATCTTCCCAGGTCCCTTCCAGCCCTAATGTCTATGAAATCTATGAAGATGGAGGTTGCTCAACTGGATCTATATAGCATAGGGTCATAGGAAAGTTGGGCTGAAAGGAACCTCATGAGGTCATCTAGTCTAGCCCCATGCTCAAGGCAGGAGCATCTCTGACTATCCATCCCAGCCAAGTGTCTAATCTGTTCTTGAAAACTTCCAGTTTTTCTAGGTAGTGTATTCCAGTGCTTGACTATGCTCAAAGTCAGAAAGTTCCTCCTAACTTCCAACCTAAATTTCCCCTGCTGCAGCTTGAGTCCACTGCTCTTAGTCTTGCACCCTATGGCCACAGAGAAAAGCTCGTCTCCATCCTCTCTATACTTACCCTTTAGGTATTTGAAGACTGTTGTCACCCTCTCCCAAGTCTCCTCTTCTCTAGATTGAACGACTCAAGTTCTTTAGTCTTTCCTCATAAGTCTTGCTTCCCAGGCCCCTAATAATTTTTGTTGCTCTTTTCTGGACTCTTCCCAATCTGCCCTTTTTTGAAGTATGAGGCTTAAAACTAGACACAGTATTCCAGGCCTCACCAGTGGTAAATAGTGCTGAAGAATCCCTTCCCTTGATTTGCAAGTGACACTTCTGTTAATAGAATCCAGTATGCTGTTGGCTTTTTTGCATATATTCAGTTTATGCTCTGCTGTAACTCCTGGGTCCTTCTCTGCGGTATTGCAGTCTGTCCATTCATTCCGTAGTCTGTATTTATGCACTTATTCCATGTCAAGTGCAAGACTTTTCACTTGTCCTTGTTGAATCTTATCTGATTGATTATGGACCATTTCAGTAGACTCTGCAGGTAATTATGGACCCTAGCCCCAACCTCCAGAGTATCCACAATTTCACCCAATTTGGTGTCATCTGCAAATTTGCTATGTGTGCACTTAGTCCCATTGTCCAAATCATTAATGAGGATATTAAATAGTACTGTATACCAAGGATAGATCTGGGGAACCCCACTTGATACTTCCTCCCAAATAGACATTAAACCATCGATGACTACTCATTGGGTGCATCTACATGTGCTATTAATTCAAAGTAGGCTTACTGCCCAGTAAAAATACTGCACAGTAATCCTACCAGGGAGCAGATTTTCTTCCAGTGGGAGCAGCCAGGTACAGGGCTGCTGCCATGCTGCTCTGCCCCCCTGCAGCAGTCAGGGGGAAATCCAGGCTCCCCTTGGGTGCTCGCCCAGGGGTGGCAAATAGCACAGGCTCACGAGAGCTCTGCTGGCTGCAGCAGCAGCTGTCTCCTGGCCTTGTACACATCGGAGAGGTTCTGATGTACACAGACTGGGAGACTCCTGTTGCTGCAGAGCTCTCCCACCCTGTGCATGTGATAGTCCAGGGCTGGCTGGAACTGTCCTGTTCTGGGGCAGGTTCCAGGCAGCTCTGGGCTGTGCGGGGAACTCTCCTCATGCAGGGAGCTCCTGGCCCCAGCTCTGAGAGTAGAGCTGGGACATTGCCCCCTGCCCCCCAGTAGCTGCCTGCTTCCAGGGTGGGCTCTGGGCAGGGACAGTGTCCCTTTGCCCCAGCAGCAGACGGCTCCTGGACTGGCTCTGCGATTTGGAATGGAGTCTGGTAGGTTGCTTCCTGTCCCCGGTAGCTGCCTACTGCCAGGGTGGGCTCCGATTGTGAGTCCGGCTGGGACAGTGTCCCCTTGCCCAGCAGCAGCTAGCTCTCAGTCCTGGCTCCGCAGTCACAGTTGACTAATTGTCTGCACAGTAAGCATCTGCATGTGTAGACAGTGATGCTTTACCGCACAGTTAATTAGTCAACTGTGTGGTAAAGCATCAGTGAGTATGATAATCCAAGCAATTATGTATCCCCCTTGCACTGCTTTAATCTAGTCTGTATTTCCTTAGCTTGTTAATGAGAGCACCATGAGAGATGGTGTCATAAAGCTTTCTAAAATTGAGGTATATCACATCCACTGTCCTCCCCCTACATCCACAGAGTCTGTCCCCTTATCATAGAAAGAAATCAAATTGGTCAGGCATGACTTGGTCTTGGTGAATCCATGCTTGCTGTTCCTGATCTCCTTGTTCTTCTCTAGGTACTTCATAATAGATTTCTTGACCTGCTCTGATGTCTTTCTAGGTATTGAGGTAAGGCTGACTGCTCTGTAGTTCCCTAGATCTTCCTCCTTCTGTTTCTTGAAGATGAGCACTATATTTGTCCTTTTCCTGTCATCTGGGACCTCACCTGACCTCATAGAGGATAGCCAATGGCTCCTTACCTCAATGGATTCCTTCAGTACCCTAGGGTGCATCCCATCCAGCCCTGATGCCTTGAAAGTATCTAGCTTCTCTAAATAATCCCAAACTTGTTCTTTCACTGCTCTAGGTTGTTTGTCTCCTGTATTTTTGCTGCCAACTGTGCTCATCATCTGGTAGCTTCCTCTATTTATGAAGACTGAATTAAAAAGGGTATTAAATACCTCAGCCTTCTCTGCATCATCTGTAAATATGTTGCCTTCCACATTTTGTGAGAGACATATGGTTTCTCTGGTCTTGCTTTTACTTTTGACATACTTGTAGAATCTCTTTCTATTGCCTTTCATATCTCTTGCAAGCTGCATCTTAAATCATACTGTGACCTTCCTAATTTTCTGTCTGCATGTCCATGCGATTCTCTTACACTCTTCCCATTACTGTGATCATGTTTATTCTATATGCATCCTTTTTGAGTTTCAGTTAATTTAAGACATTGCTGTCTAGCCAGGCTGGTCTTCTGTTGCACTTCCCATTCTTCCATCCTGTCAGTATAGGTTACCCCTGTACCTTTATGAGTGCTAATAGATGCCCTTTCAAAGGAACCCTTTTAGTGATTAATTCAAAGACCTTAACTAACTAGAAGTGCATAAGAACATATGTTTTCAAAACAGAAATCTTACCGTACGAATTTGTATTCATAAAAATTGTGCCATTTTATGATATGACTGTCGCTTACTATGTTCAGTTAAAAAAAGAAAAAAGGGTTTCTGGAAATTAAAATCTCATGCCTACAGCTTTACTTCAAACAGCCAGGATATGCTTTGTATATGTACTGACTGACTAGTATATGCTATTCACTTCAGCATGTATAATCATCCTGATGCAGATACAGGGTATTGATAAAGTACCTAATAAACTGCCTGTTAATCTGTAACATACAGCCCAGCCTGCAATACTTTGTATCCACTTTTAATATGGAGAACATTTTATTTTCCAGATCGCTTTGAATTTCTCTTGTGTTGGGCGAGAAAAAATTAAATGGCATGCATGCAGATCAGACATGAAAATGTTGCTGTGCTCCTTTACACCTAATAGGCAATGAAACATTTAGTTTTCTTAAGCTTACACAAACAAACATGCAAAAACAACCCAATCAGATAGATGTCTTTTATTAATGGGGAGATTGGAAATGTTTTTTATATCCAAGCATGGTGTTACAAGTAACATGTCAAATGGCCACGTTTAAATTATCATGGGATTCTTCTGTGCCCCAAGGTTGCTGTTCAATGAGCAACTTCTTTGTGGCTCTTGTGCCATTTTAATTGAAAGATAAACTGATTTAATATCTGGCATCTTACAATTTGTTGCAGGATGCTCACATATGACACACAACAAATGTAACATCTACCAGGGGCCAAGTAGGCCAGTATCATTTGGACAAATTCTATTCTTGGTGAAGATCCGAAAGACACTTTCTATAAGAATAAGGGCATTAGCTTTGATGTTTAGCTTAATTTTGATGATAATGCCTCCTTAAATTCTCTCTCAGTCTCCAATGGCAATGGTATTTTTCATTTTCTATTCTAAATTGTTATGTGGTATCTTGTTGCAATAAATGCACAATGGAACAAATTCAGCTTTGGTAATTCTGCAATTAACTTTATTGCAGTTACTTTGGATTTATGCTGGTTGAAATGAATTCAAAATCTCACCAAGCATATTAATCTGAAAAATTAACAATAATATACATTTATACAGGTTTCAGTATCCTGAAGGATCCAGATATGTTTTACAAACACTCCAAATATTATTTCCCTTGTATGTGTGTACAGGAGCTGCTCATCTTCAAAATACAGCTATTTATCCATTATATCTTTACCAGAGTCAGATAAGAACAAAACAAAAATTCTCGTATGTGCTGTAAAAATTGGAAGTACTTAATTTTCCACCTTAAAATTTAAAAAGAGTAGAGCATTTTTGTTTCCAAGGTTTACTAAAGATGTAGCAGTAAGAATATCAGAAGAAAATATTGGCTTGCCTAACTGTATAAACTGAAAAAAGTCTTGTTGCTTTTTAGTTTACTTCCACAGTTATTATTTAATGTGGTTTGTGTCCCTTTTCCCAGAAATCACTGTGTGAATCATCTGAAATCACTGTGTGAATCATCTGTCGCATCAAAATTTCTAAGCCTCACCTGAAACCTGTTCTTATCACTCTCCTAACAACATCTCTCTGTTTGTAATGTCCGGCTTATCCATGCAAACATGATGGCTTTATGAGGAAATGAGTCTTTGATGTAGATAAAGCTTGTAAGGAGACTAATAGGCTGTGCAAACTGAACTGCCTTCTTTTCCTCCCCTCTACCCTTTCCCAAGGTTCCCTCTGAAATTAGAGGTAGAGCACATGGGTGGGTTGATGGGTGGGGGAGATTTTCACAGCAGTTGCCTCTTCATTGGATAAATAGAGTTAATCTAGGATCATGTTTACACAACGGAATTTGAGGAGCCCTAATGTAGATAAGGCATTGCTACAACCAAGGAGATTTAGTTGAGAGGGTGGCAAAAAGCCAAAAGCCGCCAGAACTTTGTACTTTACTAGCCGTTGGTGTTAGCCTCGGTTCTGCTGAATCAGTGTAAATCGGGTACGGTGAAAATTGTTCTGAAAAATTCTGTAGTCTAGCTGAAGATTTACTAGAGCTGAAAATCCAGCATGTTTCACTTGCACTAACTGAGCTGTGATGTTTTGTTCCTGCCAGGAACACCACTGCAAAAGATACAAGGAGTTAAAATATTTTTTTTTCCCCAAGTCATCATGTCTGGCTGTGGAGTGACCTCAACCTTCTTCTACTCCCTTTGAGTCATTGTGGATACCCACGTGCTCTAAACAGACTCTGAGGTAATTTGAAGTGCCAGAAATTGTTTGCCTTTTTCAGGTGTCTTGGATGGCTAAATGCATACAACCTTGACATTGTTGTTAAGGGCACAGTTACACCCAGGTACTGTAGGTATGGTAGCAGATTAACCACTCCAACTACTGTAGTGTGTGTAATCTTTCTAATCTTGAGCTAGTGGCCATGGTGCTTTTCTCTTTCTGCACGTAGGCAGAGTCTGGCCATAGGATTGCTCCTAATGCTGTTTTGACAGTGACAGGTTCAGACTGTAACGCATTTATTGTACAGGGTGCAGGCATCACATAAAATGTTATGTTGACACTCCTACACGTGAGCTGAACTAGTATGAAAACAGTATATTCAAACAGCAGCATATCCTCCAATAGCATATTCAAATAACAAAATACATGATTACAATGATCTTTTAGGAAATGTAGGGGTAAGGGCTTTTATGCAATTAAAGTCGTACTTTAAGTTCTAATTCCGCTTTCTGACTTAAAATAACATAGGAACAAGGAATGATCAGCTGTTGGTCTGTCAAATCTGGCAGACTGCTTCTAGAAGTGGTCAAATTGAATTTTCAGAGAAAGGAGAGAGAGAGAGAAAGTGCAGTGTTGGTTGGATACTGAGGCCAAGGGGGGTTCTTTCTTGATCATTGTAGCATGGAGTTTATGCCTGAAGCATGAGATTTTATTATTACCACTGTACCATGCTACTATCAAATGTTACTAGTCAGAAAGCTGTCCAGGTCTTTTTCAAAATCTAGCTTCAGTACTGCACTCTGAAGGTGAACTGGAAGTTTTCTTTTCTTTGGTTGCTGAAAAGCATTGCTTTCAGATCTGACACTGCTGTGAAGGATGGTGTTTTCAAATAGGCTGTTTTTGTTGGCCAGATTTGGGCATTGTAGAGAGAAGAGCACATTTTCTTTGGAAACTTTAAATGATGAAAGCCATTGACACCTTGGTGTGAGGTGAATGTTTCTACAACACTGTCTGAGAACTTCTTAAGTAGTGCCTGATGTCTTTGAATGACAAAAGCAAAATTCATTAAACTGTCCTGTCTGCCCTAGGTAACTGCTCCTGGGCTTTCCGCTTTTTTGTTTGTGATGGGATTTTGCTTATTGTCTCTCTGTTGGCATTTCCCGTTTCCTTCCTTGGAAGGAACTGATCTGATGAAAGAATTGGCCTGATAAATGGAGGCACATATCATTGGCAAAATGCCATATCAAACCAATCTACAGCCTGGGCCAGTTAACGGAGGCAGGATTTGCTGCGAGAATTATCTACAACCTGCTTATGTACATACATAGCTTTGTATTGTGTTAAGTCTTGGCAGTACAAAAAATTGTGGTGGCTTATTTGTATTCCTATGTGCAAAATAAAAAAGCCCTTCAAGTGGAAACATATAAAGTGTAATTATCACCAGAGGTGTCTGTGAGCCTTTTCTGTTCTCTTCTTCTGTCCTGATAGGCATTGTCCTGGTCCCCTGTTCCATCTCCTCCCCCTGCACCTCCAACAGCTTTATCCTTAACCTAAAGAAAGGATACTCCACTCCCAATATTGTATACTTTGCATTCCCAACTAAGAAATACAGCATAAAAATGTGTCCCAGGCTTTAGCTAGGTATAATGTGCAGATTGCTGGATTTTGAGCACTTACAGCATTTTTATCACCTGCAAGCCAGTGACACCAGTTAGTCAGAAGTCACAACAAAGACTGGGTGTTGTTTTGAGAATGTTAATATGAAAGTGCAGGAATGTGGATTCTCTGAGTATTTTGTTACTTCTTCCAAAACCAAATCAAATGCAGCATTTCAAGCCAGAGTTAGGAAAGATGAAAGTGCTCTGCATGTGTACATAGATCATCTGGGTTTATCCTGGGAATCTTGAAGACAATAAATGTAATCAGCATTTAGGGAATTCTCTGCCATCTACTTAACTTGTTAAATAGCTGGAAGCATTTGGGAGAAGAGAGCTTGGAAGAGACTTCTAGATTAGATTTTGCCTGGCATTGCTTTGCAAATAGTAAATCTTTTTAATGCCATCCATGTGTTTAGTGTAGTTGGCTTAAGGTAGAATTTTTATGTTGGGGAGGTGATCATTCCCAAATAACAACAGGATTGTGCAGTTATAAGGAGGGGGGTGGGGGGGGGTGTAAAGTGAGCTGAAAAGACCTTTGTCTTAAGCAGGGAATATAATATTTTGCATTCTTTTTTGGTTAAATTTTGGTTTGATTCCAGTATTCTTATTCACTCAGTGGCATAAACACCTTTTTTTTACATACAGTACATGAATGGAAATCTGAATTGGACTAAAAGCAGGTGTTCATGTCATACAAAAGGGAGCTTTGGAACAATATAGGTTATTCAATTTATGTTTTTATTTAATTTATACGAAGTGCTTGTAAAGGTTTGAAATTGAAACAGAATAAGTTTAGCTATACCCTGTGCCAAACACAATCTTCTTTTAACTCTGCTGAAGCCAGAGAGCTTTTTCCAGGAATAGGCCTGAATTTTATTCTTTAAACTGGTTGGTTGATAGCTTGCTTAGAGCCTGATTATGCTTAGTGATTATGCTTCAGGATTAGAACTCATTGTAACTACTTTCTGAGCCATCCCATTGAAGAATATTGTTAGCAATCTTACTTTGTGAAATAAACTATTACTCAATGTGGCTAAGTACAGACCATCAAAAAGCCTGAGGCTCAGTTGATTCAGTCTTTGCAGGTCAGTCTAAGCTGGAAAGTTTGAACCAATAAGCCAATGAACAGACATTCAGTTCTGATTCAGGAAATGCAGCCACATGCCTGCAGTGGCTCAGGCCAGAAGCCAGGATGTGTAATCAGCATGATCTGTGTGTTCACTTCCTCTTCCTTGCTGCATATCTCTGGGATTTGCAGTCCAGTACTACAGAAACAGGACTCTGCAGGATTGCTCATCATTTCCTCTTCCTGTTTCCAGGTGCCTTTTTGATTTTTTTAGTCCACAGTCACAGACAGCACTAAGTAAGTAGGGCAACTCTGTACTCAGTGGAAGGGAAGTTTAACCCTCCTCCCTGGCCCCAGACTCCAGCAGGGGTTTGCCTTGGGGGTGGGGGCAGGCAGCGAACCAGCCAGTGCGTCCAGTGAGTCACCCATCACATCCAGCTAGAGATCAGAGCGGCGGGGCTAGCCCTGTTCTCTGGAGCACACAGCACAGGGCTGCAAAATGCTGGGATGCTGGGGGACTCTGATTTAACTTGAACTAGGAAGGGGTCTGGGACAGAGGTTTCATAAACTGGTTTGATGTAAATCAGTTAAGTCTGATACTACATTCACCCAAGTTTATCTTGAACCAGTTTCAGCCATTTTGAAACCGATTCATGTGCACTGAACTTGTATTCTGTTACAGGTTTAAACCAGTTTCTGATAACTTAAACAAGTTTATGTGTAACTTCTGTCCCTAACCTGTGTGTGGAAGGATGGCCAAATTGGGCCTTTTGCTAACAGGGTAGGAAGCGCACATATGTCCAAAGCTTCTGTCTTTAAAGAATCTTTTATTAGCCATTCCTTATCTCATTTCACTGATTTGTAAGTCTTCCAAGGGCTGTGGTATGTTTAAAACTCAGGTCCATGGGAAAATGGGAAAATTTGGTTGAACATCCTGAACATAAATGGACTTGAGAAAAGCTTTGCACCTGCGTCAGGTCTGTGCTTGCACTAGTCCCTTAGCTGGCTGGAACAAGTTGTTTTTTTTTTTTAATTTCTCAAGAGTGCTCCTTTGAGCTACTTTTGGAGTAGTGCTGGTATGTGCCAACAGGAATCCAAGTTAGCTTGAAAGATGGTGGCTGTGTTGTGAGACATAGGTGATAGTGAACTTAATTAGTATATTCCTGTTAGGGTTACTTAATCCTCTTCTGTGTTGAGTAACAATATAAAATTGTTTTTTTTTTTTGTGGTGGGTTTAAAGTAACTGACCCAACTGAAAATCTCAATTATTTTTAATGATGTCAGAGAGGTGGAGCCCAGGTGGAATTTGCAGTAATGTCAGTATTTAGAAAGCATCTGTTGATTTGTAAACTGAACATGTTAGAGAGAGATAAAGAGAGAAATATGGAACTTTTCCTTGTCATATATCAAGTCTTTTTTATTTTTTATGGAAATGGCAATTTTAAGATGCAGTCAGGTTCATGAAGTGAAATATCAGGAAGCCTCCCTGAAAGGTATTATTGAAACTCTGAAAAATGCACCAGTTTAATTGAAATGAAAGATGCACTGAAGGGATATAATCCCATTTCATTCATTTAACATCTGATCATCCCAGGTTTCCTTTTAAAGAATAGCTCTGAAACAATATTTGCACCATATTATTTCTTGACATCTATTCTTAAATGTTCTGGTGTCCATGACTGTCCTTTAGGGGCAGCATATCTCTTATGGGAGACTGAATTGCTTCCTTTTTCCAAAGCTTTTATTCTCTAAAACTCCCACTGGCTAGTATCCAGAAAGAAAGATTTGTTGGTACAGCCCAGTGTCTACAAATGTGTAGTGATATAAATATCCATTAAACTGTTTCATGGTGGCCAATTCTGGTAAACTCCCATGGCCAGAAATAAGCACATGGACTTGTGAAAATCTGCCCTTGGAAACAAGTGTTCCACAGTGTTAATTAAATTTTAATGGTTAGGATCTTTTATGGTAGAGTATCTCACCATATACTAGCCCCCTACGCTAGAGGGGTGAAAGATGCATTTTTTTAAGGGAGGAAGTAAACTAATCTTTAAAAAACAAACAAAAAAAAGAAATAAAAAACCTTAATGGTATTCAGTATGGAGAAGGTTCAGCATTGGCAAAATGGGTATTCGATGGTGTCATGAAAGGTGTTTTCTTGGAGCTATTTAACAGTGGAAATGGAATCCTAGAAGATACAGTTCATTCTACATACTTCTTATAGCCCTTCATATTGGGAAAAAATGAAAACAATTTAAGCCCTTTATAGTGTTTGTGGGAGCAAGAGAGGCAAACATCTCCCTCCCATGCAAAGAAAACAACAAAACAAAACAACCCCCCCTACCCAAGCCAACACCCTTCCCCTCAGAACACAGCAAATACAGGAGAAAAATTTCCTTATTATTCTTGTAAGCATTCCCAAGCACAAAATCGATGCCTGCTTAATTTGTTTATAGTTCAGATTTTATTTAAATAGATATTGCTTTATTGTGTTACATCATCTGAAAGTGCGTTTCACCTGCTTACTGCGCTCTCCAGATATAATCTAATCTGATAGTTCTCAGTGTTTCCCATATTATGACCTTGCGTTAACAACAGGAAAAAGGTTGGTCATGGTCCCTTGAATGTGTTTGCTAACCCTGGGTTGGTGGAGTCACAGTCTGTGTTGAAAGTCTGTGCTCTATTTGGTAGAATACAGAACTGTGAAAGTTTAGAGATGTGGGTTCTGCTGTTGGTTTTGCCATATGCTTCCTGCATAGTCTTGGCTAATAAACTCACTCCCTGCTCTCAAATGTTTTAATCTATAAAATGGGGCTAAGGCCACTTTACAGTAGATGTTAAGAAAATGGATTTTTTAAATTAGTAAAGTGCTTGGAGATTCTTAGATGGAAGACCCTAGAGAGTTACAAAACACTATTAATACATATACTCCCTTTTAACTTAAGGTCTGAAAAAAACATTGAATGATTTTAGATATATAAAGCAGTTCTGTTGAGTAAAAATACTTAACATGAATCTTTTAGGCCTAGGCTTAATACATTTGCCTCTAACTGAAAGTCCCAGGCTCAGTAAAATGAGTTGGTGGATTTTTCCTGTGGGACTGGTAAAATCCACATTTTCTGGAGCTTCTGAAACTAGCAGAGACAAAATACTGGAAAATATATGACAAAGAACAGTCCTGCATTAGTAGGAAGATGGCCTGGAAGATTGTATAGGTCTCTTGCATCTATAACTAAACTCATTGTGACTACTCAATATTTTAGTTCAGTATTTTTTGCCAGGTTGTACTGGACTGAGTCTACAAAGCAACCGAAAGGTAACTTTCATGCCAGTGAAACAGCAAGCAGTATTTCCTTGTTTGGTTTCCTTTGCTAAATGGAGACTGAAACTTCAAGGGTGTAGTTAAGAAAATATTGATTCATTTTTTATTCCAGATGAAAACTTGCAGACATTTGCCTGGAGGGGCAGGGTGGTAAAGTTATCTTGATTGTGTAATAATAACTTTAATCTTTGGCTTTGAAAGTTTGAGAGCACTTGAGCAATCCACAACTGCTGTTTGCCGTTGGCCAGATAATGTTTTTTTTTAACTTGTGTACTGCAGACTGACTTTTGTACAAGCCAATAGTATGGGGATTTCCTAGGCTTACAACATCTCTAGTTTTCCAGCATTATGACCTGGCTTGTGTATAGAAGAGTTAAATTTCAACCCAGACACCTTTTACTGACTCTGGTCACTCCTGAGGTAGACAAAGCCATGTTCATTACCAAAGCCAGCAGAATATCTGTGCAAGGACGCACTATACAGCTGTACCATTTTAAAACACTACACCCCAATAAACAATATCAATTACAGATTTTATGTTCTTTTGGTTATGCGTTCTTCACCAGCCTGACTCTGCTGCAGGTTTCTAAAACATTTTCCTAATGTAGGTTTGCCAGATTAGCCTCTTTGGAGTTAGGGTCTATGGGCCTGATATAAAGTCCAGTGAAGTAAATGGAAAGCTATCCAGAGACTTCAGTGGCCTTTAGATCAGACACTTAAGAAACAGCTGTAAGGGGCCTGATTGGGTCTGACTGGAGTGGGACAGCTGGAGAAATAGTTCACCACTGAGTTAGTGTTCCGCTTTGATTTCCATCATCCTCAGTTTGGGAATTTACTGGGAAAGAAGAGGGGAGTCATATTCCAGAGGCTTTTACTTTCTAGAGCAGCGGTCACCAACCTGGGGATCCCAATCTCCCAGAGCCTCTTTGGGTTGATCCTGGGCTGGGGGGACAGCTGGGTGCACGCACATGAACACACCCGCCTCCCCCAGGCACAGCAGGTCAGTCTGTAAGGGAGGGAAGGGGCGGGAGCCAGATTGAGGCCCAGCTAGGAGCAGGGGAAGGTAAGTAGGACCCCAGACCGGCCAGGTGGTGGAAGGATTGGAGCCCAGGGAGCTCCTTCAGAGGTGCAGGGGGGGACTCCTGCCCCATCTCCGCGGAGGTGGAGGCAGCAGAGGTGGCTGCTGCTGTGCCTCGAGTCCCACTGCAGCTGGCCACATGCAGGCGTAGCTCAGCTCAGCAGCAGGGACTCAAGTGGGGGGAGCCCCAGCCCAGCCAGATCTGGGAAGATCTGGTCATCCAGGGGTGCATGGGGGGGGCGGTTCCCGCTGCTGGCTGCAGCCCAGTTGTGGCCCCAGGGGCCCATGCTCCCCCACCTGTGCTCTGGGCACAGTGGGCATCCCGGCAGCAGCCATCTCATCCCGAGCACAGGTAGGGGGGGCATGGGTCCCTAGGGCGTCCACCGGGCTGCACCCAGTGGGAGGAGTCCCCCCAGGGCCCCCCTGGGCAACCAGATCTTCCCAGACCCGGCTGGGCCAGGGCCTGACCCCACTTTTGTGCCACCACTGTGCTGAGCCGTGCTTGCCTGGTAGCCAGATGAACGTGGCATCAGGCCATGGCCCAGCCGGGTCTGGGACTCGCCGCAGCCCAAGGGTGCATGGGGGGTGGGGGCTCCCGCTGCTGGGCACAGCCTGGCAGAAGCTCCAGGCGCCCATGTCCTCCCCCACTGAGTTGTTTTTTTTTTAGTTTGAAGTAACATAAGCTTATTTGATTCACCAGCCTTTGGTTTAATATGCACTTTATGGATGGTACTGGTTACAGAGAGTTAAGAAATGAGTGTATCCTATGGTTGTTTTGAGGGATATAGGTGGAAGAGCTGTGGCCCTAAGAAAAATGGTTGGTCTCTGTACTATCAGGAGGTAGGGATCTTCTCTTGCCTTCTCCGTTGCAATTCCTTTTTAGCTGACCTCAAGTTCTTGTGCCATAGACTCCATAGAATGGGACTATTGGGATAGCAGTTGTATGTGTCACGTTTTCCATGACCTTCCCATCAAGGGATCAGAAAGTTCCCTAGTAATTCTGTACCTGTAGGACAGTTTTGGAACATATCCTGGTGCCACAGAAGGGAGTAATCTCAGCTCTTTGATGTTTATACTGGCTGTTTTTCCTTTTTAATAATCAGAGTAGGAGGAAATGTGGTGAATTAGCTGCATGACAGAAGCAGAGGAATTCATTAAAGAAACAAAAATGAATTCTGCTCAAGTTTCAGGCTTTATGGTTGGAGGCACAAAGCAGTAATCGTATTTTAGTTGTTTTTAATTATTTTCTTTTGTGGCACCTTCCTTGCCCATGAAACTGATATTTACCTCTGGTCTGGGCGAGTCTGAGAAAATGAGCAATATAGTGGAGGCTTGGAACAAGGTTTTTTCACAGCATAAATATTAACCACTTCCTTTCAACTGTTCTCTCTGATGTGGGTCAAAACTACTGACAGTGTGAAGGAAAAGAGAAACTAGATGATTGAAGCAATTAGATAGGATTTTATAGCCCTTTGCTTGTAAGTCAGTAGGTCAAATGCAACCCCAAGTTGATAGTGACTGAAACTCTACCAGTGCGGTTTCTTTCTGTGGCCTTTATGGAATGAGTTTGTGATTTTGCTCCATTTTATAATTAATATGGGGTGCAGCTACACATGGAATTAATGCAGAGCAATAAACTTCTGAGCAGTTTGAGCTGGAGTAATCTACTCCCAAGCGCAGTCTCTACATGTGTGCCTGGGACAGCAACGATTTGAACCAGGGTGTATCATTTTAAGCCAGGGCCACTCCTGCCTTACTCTGCTCCACCACAGCATCCGGGGGGGCTCCAGCCACAGCTGCCCGCAGCTGGCAACAACTGGCCACAACTACCTGGGCATCAGTCCCATTCTTTTAAGAGCTGCCTCTCACTGTGTTCCCCAGTCACCTGCTTCTCTGGCTCTGAACAGTCTGCAGCCTGCTGACACATCTCTCCAGGACACTGTCCTGAGAGCCTGTGCCCAACGCACCATGGACAGTCCTTGCCCTCCACCTGGCAATGGTGACTAGGGCACCATAACTGCGAGGTGCTTGCAGACCACCTCCTCTACCACCCTGTGTCCCACAGTAGGGCACCTAGGCAGTTGTCCACAAACCCCGGGCTTATGGTACGACACCAAGAACATGTACACAGCAGACAGTTTTCAACAAACCCCAAAATTTATTTCCATCACCAGCAGACCCTCCTCCCCCGCACAACAAAACATTCCCTCCCTCCCAACAACAGCCACCCCTGCAGTCCCATTGCACACCACCAATAAAGCACCCTCATCCCCATGAAACAATTTATAGGTATCTATTTACAACTGTCAGGAGGGAGGGGGGGAACAGACAGCCTTGGGGTCCCATCTCCCATACCACTGGCAGGTGGTTTTCTCCTATGTCCAGCAGCTAGTTCTGCAGAGAAAGGAGAGAGAGGCTAATTGTGAGAGGTTTGCAAAATTTCAGAGAGAACATGCACTGAGAGAATCTGTGCACTGGTCTCCCTCATTTTGGGGGCTATGCATGGACAGGCACACAGGGACCATGGTGAGTTGTCCAAGTGGCTCCTTCTATGGGTGGCTGTCTGGTGAGCCTTCCTTCTCTGCTTCCACAGTGGGGGCAGGTGGATTGCTTGCTGCATGCAGCCTGCTTTCCCTGTACCCTACCCAGGCCGAGTCATGCCTGGCCTCTCCCAGCAGCTATTGGGGTGGAGTTGCTCTGGAGCTATCACTGCTCCTCCCCACAGGCCAGGCACTTTGCTCCCGTGCTACTGGGCCTGTGGCACCCGGGTCCTGGGTGTCAGGGGCTCCTGCCTGGCTGGTCCTGCCTGGCTGGGACACAGACCTGGTGACTCTCTCCCTGCTCCACCCACAGTGAGCCTCTCCGGAGAGGTGCCCTGGGCTATGGCCCCTGTTGCGTGTGGGCTGCTGCCCAAGCGTGCCGCGTGTCAGAATCACACGGGTATTCTGCGACAAGTTGTTGGAGCACTCTGAGGGCTGCCCGACCCGCTATGCCCTCCTGCTGCTGATCAAGATAGTTCTCTGGGACAGATGAGAACCTGGCACGGGGCCCTGAACTTTGAGGCTTTCCCAGGCAAGCCCATGTTTCCCCCACAATGTGCGCTGCCACCTGGAGGGATATCTCTGCCTATGCTTAATCCCTGCAGCTGAGGAGATCACTGCTGCCATCAGTGAGTTTCTTCTCCGCATCTGACTGGCCCTTGGCTTCCTAGCTGGGAGTCTGCAGAGCGCTCAAAGTCCTGAACTGCCTCCTGCCTCCCTGCATGTTGGGGGAGGAGCTCAGCCACACTGTGGGGAAGGGAGGGGAGCACAGGGTTCCCCCCCAATGCAGGGCCCCTGGCTCCAGGCACACAGCTTGAGGGCCAGCTGGTGAGCTGGCACTGATATGGACGGCTGCATAGCCCCTTCCCCGCCCCCTGGCCCTCCTCCCTGTGCAGGGCTTACCAGGCAGGTGTGGCAGCCCCTCCCAGCAGTCAGATGATATCCCTGGCCACGGAGATGAGGCCTCGCTGGCTGACACATCCCGGGGCAGTGAGGTGTGGTGGGTGGCTGGCCAGTGGCCCACTCCCACGCCGAGTTGGAGCTGGTATCTGCAGGGGACATCCCTACTCTGCCCTTCTGGCTGGTGGGACACCTCTGGAATAGCGAGGGAAGGCGGTGGCCTGGGCTGGCCAACCTGCCAGTTGAGACTGAGGCGAGGGAGTGTGCCAGGACTTGGTGTGGGAGCCCCAAGTTGCCTTCCCCTGGAGAGTCCTCCTGGCCCATGGCCCCTGGCTTGGGCTCCTCCAGCCCACCCATGCTGCAGAACATGCGAGTGGCCTTGCCAGGGTCTGTGGGGGCCAGAATCCTCTCGGGTTCATGGAGGAAAGGCTTGGTTCTGGGGGCAGCCCCAGACTGCCTATTTTGGTCCTGGATGCAGATATATTGCACCCTCAGGGCTTTGGCTTTCACCTGGTACTGCTGTCTGGATTGCCAGCGACTGCGCTTCTGTCTCTGCCTGCCAATCTCCTTGAATATATGGGCACTGGCCCCGGTAGCCACTGGACCTCAACGTCCCCCTCAGATGGCAATGAGGTCAGAGGTCTCTTTGCGCGTCTAGTTGGGCCCCCATCCCTGGGTGTCAGCAGCTGCAGGGCCTGGCATGGCAGTGGCTGAGAGCAGGCTTGGCAGGTGGCAGCGGGTTCAAGGAGGCTCTGGCAGGTGGTGGCGTTTGGCAGCAGGCTTGGGTTGGCAGCCTGGGACAGTGGGTGGTGGTGTGGGGCTGCGGCTGGTGCCGGCAGTGTGGCTTGATGTCCAAGGGGCAGGGGCAGGCCCAGGCTGACGGGGCACAGGGGTTCAGCCCCGGGCTCCAGCTGGTGGTGGTAGGCAGTGGAGGGGCTGGCTGGGACACAAGAGTGCTGAAGTGTGGAGCCGTGTGGCTAGGCGGTAGGCAGGAGTCTGGCCCCCTGCTGGGTGGACTGACCAGGTACAGTTTATGCCCTCTGTAAGCATCTACATGTACATTTAATCACAGTAAATTACTCCACTGTAAAATAGTACTTGTTCCTGACAATATTATCTTATGGCAGAGTTAATTACATTACCGTGGCCTAGTACCACTGCACGCATAGACGGTGATGCTTTACTGTGCAGCAAATTAGTTTGCAGTAAAGGGGACATGTAGATATGGTTTCCCCACCAGTGCAGGTGCTAAATTGCTTCCTTGTTTGGCTGCTTCAGGAGAATTTTATAGCTGAAGATTGAACTGACTCTAGGAATTAAACTACTTCCTCATCTCTAGAGGTTGACTCTTTAGATCAGGGTTGAGTCACACTGGCAAGGGCATGTGGGGAAGCTTGAAGTGCTGCTGCTTGGGCATTTCTTTTCTATTGATAAATAAAGGACTTTGCTCTTCAAGATTTTTACTCAGACATATTTCAACATCACCAAACCTTTTATTTGGGCCAGATCAGGTAAACATCTAAACTTCAAAATACTCTTTGAACCAAACTTAGATACCAGACTTTGAGGTTTCCCTCCCACTGTTTATCAAGGGGAGAGGTGACTTTTTTATTGCACATTGGTTAATTATGAAGCTGGTTTGTTTTTTTTCACAGTTCACTTGCTTATCCTAGACCTGGTTTGAATCACAAGTGGGTCACCCATTTTTACAAAATGTGATAAGAATAGGAAAAGAGCAGAATAAAAAGATAAGACTAGGTTTGTACATGTCTTTGTACGTTTAATGTATGTGTGCGAATACCTGATGTGTGTGAACAGATCAGATCATATGAATGGACACAGCCAGTAGGCACGTAACTGGTCAATTACACACACAGATAACTAATTTATGTGCTTCACTATCAACTAATTTATCTGCTTAAGCAGTCGGTTCTCAGAAATAAATTATGATGGGAGTATAGTCCCTTGATTAGGATGCTGATCTAGCATTTAGGAGACATATCTTCAAGTCCCTGCCCTGCCAAAGATTTTCTTTGTCACCACATGCAAGTCCTTTAGCCTTTCCATATCTCAGTTCCCCATTTGTGAAATGGGGACAATAGCATTTTCTTATCCACTCTAGGAGTTCTGTGAATATTAATAGATTAAAGATTGAAAGGCAGGCAGAGGCTACAATGACAAGACAGTGTAAATATCTAAGATAGATGAGTTATAGGCCTGAAGTTTACAAGGCAGAGACATACATATGTGTAACTAACTGGTATTTGCCCAATAAGCCTATGAACATGCACAATATATTACTTGCCCTGGAAATGGTGACGCTTTGTATTTGTACCCACTCCTAGTTTTATTGAATTAAGAAGCACACTACAATGCAATGCGGTGAATCACCTGAGCCGCAGGGCTGGCTTGTTCTGTGCCAGCTTTCTTGGCCTGCAGTCTTCACTCTGGCATTCATCACTATATCTGGTTCAGCTATTCAGAGAAACCTCTTAAAAGCATATTTTATTCTCAAGGTTCTCAAGAGCTTTTATTATGTGTTAAAAATTCTTCACATTTCTCTGTAGAGCTGAAAATTTGGATAGATATAGTTTCCCTTAGATTGGGAGAATAAGGGGAGGGGAAGACTTTTGTCACTGATGACTGGCTGAAAAGCTGCACTTCTGTTAATGACAGGAGTCTTACCAGGAAAGATTTTAAATTGGATTTTTTTTCTCTTTTTTGAGGAGTGGGGGGGTCCATTGCTGAGACAGATTAATCCTGGGGAGTTTTCAGTCTTGGACCAGTAGTGCTATTGCTGCAGTCTTTTGAATACCCATCTGGCAGTGTATAGAGCCGCAGTTGAATTATACAACTCTGCTGTATGGGCAGAAGTGTCTGGGGAGCTTATGCAGAGCTACTATACCTGTTGAATGCCTTGGACTATAGCTTTACAGAGTGGTACTGTACTAGGTTTGTAGGAAACTCTTGGATCAGGCTTTTGGGGACATTGGAAGCAGTAAGCCTAAGGATCAGTGCATCTGTCTGTGTCTTATGCAGTATCTATCCTATTTGGTATCTGGTCCACAATTAGGGTTCCTAGGTACTATGAGGTTAGGAAAGTGCTAACACTATTTTATATTACAGTGAGGAACCAAGACATTAATGACCTATTTGTGGCCTGTGGTGGAGCAGAGAGTTGAACTTGGATATTAATCCCTGGACCATTGCACATACTATCAAACCAGTGTAAAATATGATTAAAATAGTGTTGCCACATTTGTGTATCTTATGCATCTGGTTATAAAAGGTCTTAAACCAAATAAATCCATTGTGTTTTACAGGAACACTGTAAATATGTTTTCAGTCTTCCTTGAGGCATCAGCAGCTCCTTAATTGTGGGTTTGGAAGTTTAATAGCCTGCCACAGTTGTTTGAGGAAAATGTTAGCTTCTTGATACTAATCACTCCTCAGGAGTGAAATAGGCCTTCTTTGTGGCTGTTGCTGAACTCCTATGGGATCTTGACTATAAAAGACATTAAAGGTTAAAATAAACTGCAAAAAAAAGTTTGTAAAATTACAAAGAAAAAGCCTGTTTAAAGAAGTGTTCTTTGTTTAAAATAGTAAGATACATGAACTATTACCAATATTTTTCCATCAGTGCCCTTGTAGAATTTCTGAGACTAGAAGCAACAAGAAAAACATCTCAACTGCTAGTAAATATTTCTTTTCCCCCTTAGCCTCCAAAATTCCAATAAAGTTTTTTAACCTGATATAATTTACTGTTAATAAGTGTTATATAACATCAACATGCCCAGTATAAAATGGTAGTGGTAAGGTTGCTTTGTGGTTAGTGCATCAAGTTTGAAAAATTCTGACTTCCTGGAACCACGGGCTCAGATCCTGGCAGGGACAATTTCACACTCTGTCCTGTCATGGTAGAGTGAGTACTGTACAGTCTGTCTGTCAATCATTTTGATGAGGCCTTAAAACTGGGTCGTATCTGCATTAACTGGATAGTAAAGATCCCACAGCCCTTTTATAAATGTGTATGTTGAGTCAGGTTTTCCTATGCTACATTTTGTACTTTGCTGTTGCTTTCCACTGCGTTTCAGTGATCCTTTATGTAAATAGTACGTAGACCATTCTGGCAATCTTGGGGATGAAAAGCACCTGGTCTGCAGTTACAGAAGTGCATTGCTTTTAATTTTACTTGTTTAAAATGTTTCCTTTCTTTCTTACAATTGCATAAATATCAAGTTTATAGCAAACACAATACTCTAACTTATTTGTGGCATTGTATGTTTTGTACTTCAAGTAATCTATGCATACTAGATCATACATTCCCCATGGAATGAGTTTTTCAGCTACCAGTGTTTTGAAATATTGTTCCTAGAATTTGTTGATTGGGAAGATTGGTTAGGCCATTACACAGATATTGCACAATTATTCTTTATATAGTTAGGGTGACCATATGTCCAAGTCTAGCCAGGACAATCCCAGATTTTTCAGGCCATCCTGGCTGGTTGATAAGAATTGAATCAGAAGCCCCAAAATCGCAGAAGCATGATCCGGCAGGGAGGTGGAGTGGCATAGTATGCCAGGCAGGTGAGCAGGCAGGCACCGCTGCTGCTATACAGGAGGAGGATGGGCTGACTGGAGTAGTGCCCATTGCAGCCCTCTCCCTGCCTCCAGCTTGCTGCTCAGGAGGAGCCGGGTTGGACACATGTGGGCAGGGTGGTGCCTGCTTCAGCACTGTGTGCTTGCCCACGTGCCTGGTGCATCATGCTGCTCTGCCTCCACACCCCTGCCTGCCTCTGCCTCTAGCAGCTCTGCTGACTTGGGGGGAGGAGAGGAGGGGCAGTGCTAGATTTCCTTAGACATAATATGGTCACCCTATATATGGTAGAACTCCAGTCATTCATATCTGCATGGCTCACAACCTGCTTAATACATACCAGGTCACCGAATTAAGAATGAGCAGCTCAGCCATTTGCTGTGTCTTTTACTTCACAGGATACTACTCCTCAGATCAGCTGAAGCTCATCAGTAGTGTGGCATAGCTGTTTGCTGCAGCTCTGTGTACCCCAGCTATTTTGTAAACTCTCATCTTCATGGGGGTGGGAAATGGGATTTAGGGAGGAATTTAAAATACTAAGCCTACAAGTATCCAGGTTCTACTTAGTACATTTTCTGTGCATTTATTGATATAATTTTAAAATGTGTGTTATAGAGTTTTTATAGGCTATTGTATTTCCTTTCTACTGTTCCAGTTATGAGTCTCTGTATGGCCTTAAACCTTCTGCCTCCTTGCAGTGTCCAGACTTCAAACATCAAGTCTCTTATCATGTCCCTTCCCCTGTATTTCCAATTGTCACTTAGACAAACTATGCATAGGTAGGTCTTTAAATTTTTCCTCATTAATCAATCCTTTTTCCCATTTAATTGTTTTCCTCCTTGCTTTGAATTTCCTCCAGTCACTATTTTTCATATTTTATGTATGGTCTCTCTTTTTCAAAAAGGTACACTTTTTTGGGGAGGGGGAAAGGTTTGCTACACGCAGTCTAAACTGTCATTGGGCACCTAACCTCATGCTATGATTCTGGCAAATCTCAAAAGTACATAGAATAGTGCCAGGTTAATACTTGAAAGGGCAAATGCCATGGAAATGCATGGTACTATTGGAAATTGTATTAGTGGTAGATTTGGAATGTACAACCTAATGTAGTACTAGAGAATCCTATAGGTTTTCCATACTCTGTTATGAGATACAAGAACAGGACTAGGCTAACCAATATAATGAAAGTACTTTCTCATATTACTTGAGATGTTTGCTAGACTGATTTCTTGGTTGAATTCCAATTGGAAAATTTTGCTACATTTTGCTTCCTTTTATTCCCTTAAGAATTTGTGGGTTTTTCCATGTTTCCTCAAACTGTTGAAGAGTTTATTTCTTCTAACCCAAAGGTGTCTGCATTTCAGTGAGGGCTGAAAACTTTTATAAACAATAGGATTCTTGTAGATACTCATGCATTACAAACAACTGTTGTTTTCTCATATGCTACTCTCCTATTCTTAGTCAGACTCAGTTCTTCATTCCTAGCTGGCAAAATGTCCCATGATTCTGTTGAGTAGTATCTTGGAGTCAGGGTTACAGGTTTGACATCCACATGTACTAGATCACTTTGTGACTCTTCCAAACAAAAGGCCCAGTGAAGGTGTAAGATACCATATTTGCTTGAATCTAAGATGACCCTGAATTTAAGATGACCCCCCAATAATTAGATTGTATACATGGAAAATGTATACATTTTTACAATTTTCCAGGTATAGAATCAGTGTACTGGAGGGTTGTCTTGAATTTGTCCCCCTGCCACTGCTGTATCAGGGAAAGCAATGGACGGGAAGTCAAATGTGACCCTCTTAGCTTCTACCTCTCCCCTCCCTGACCACCCCCCCCCCCCCCCGTCTCTACTTCCCTCCACCCTGAACTGTCAGATGCTGCTTGGGCTGTTCCCTCCTAGAGCTCAGCCCTTGCATGGCCATGCAGCAATGTCCATGCTGCTGATTGCCTGGGCTGGGAAGGAGTTTCCATGTTCTCTGTGCCTGGGGTGGAACCCAGCCCAAACCCAAGCTAAACTGCACCTGACAGTAAGCAAGGTGGAGCGGAGAAGCTGTGGAGGGGAAGTAGAGGGGAGCAGGAGGCTGCTGTCAGCCTGACTCTGGACCCTACTTGGGATCAGGGCCAGAGTCAGAGCTGCAGCAGACACTTGCCCTGCCCTCTACTTTGTACGTGAATCTAAGATGAGGGTTCGCCCCACCCCATGCTGGTTTGCGGGGAAAAAGGTGTCTTACATTTTAGTATTTGCTTTTCATATTATTAAATCATAAATGTTTCCCTTATTAGTAGGGATCTCCATAAATTGCACCAGAATTGCACCCCCACAGTGACTCTTTGGATGCTTTAATTAGGTTCCTTAGTCTTTTCCATCTGACAAATCATTTGTGGTGTATGTAAAATGAGTGAGTGATGACGGTCCAATTTCTAATGGATATGTTTGTGTATCACAAAAACATTGTAACTGGCAATAAATGCTCCCTGGCTAGTAGTTTCCAAAGACTGAATAAACCTAAAGACTGAACTCCCCATCACCCTTATAGCACAGGCACTCTAATTTAGGGTAAGGTATAATTGCAAGATGGTATGCGAGAAGAAGTTTGCAATGCTTCACGGCAGCATTTTGGATAGTAGGACAGGACTTCAGTCTCCAGGGCTACCAATCCAATACTTTTCCACTCCATTAGATTCACTATACTACATGTGTCAATCTGAGAGTCACAGAAAGTCATTGTTGATGAGTCATTATTGATGCCAAAACGAACATGGGCCGACAACAGTGTGGAGATGCGGTCAGGAAGGCCAACCGTACCTTGTCATGCATCCACAGATGCATCACGAGCAGGTCCAAGGAGGTGATCCTCTCCCTCTATGTGACACTGGTCAGGACACAGTTGCAGTACTGCGTCCAGTTGTGGGCGCTGCACTTCAGGAGGGATGTTTACAACGTGGAGAGGGTCCAGAGGAGGGCCGCCCGCATGATCAGGGGTCAGCAGAGCAGACCCTATGAGAAGAGGCTACGGGACCTGAACCTGTTCAGCCTCCACAAGAGAAGGCTGAGGTGGGATCTAGTGGCCATTTACAAACTAGTCAGGGGGGACCAGCAGGCATTGGGAGAGTCCCTGTTCCCCCGAGCGCTACCAGGAGTGACAAGAAATAACGGTTAGACATCAGGAGGCGCTACTTCACAGTCAGGGTGGTTAGCATCTGGAACCAACTTCCAAGAGAAGTGGTGCTGGCTCCTACTCTGAAGGTCTTTAAAAGGAGGCTAGATGAACACCTTGCTGGGGTCGTTTGACCCCAGGACTCTTTCCTGCCATGGCAGGGGGTCGGACTTGATGATCTGCTCAGGTCCCTCCCGACTCTACCAACTATGAAACTATGAAAAGGTCTAAGATGCACAGTCATGTTTCTCTTTCTTTAAGTCTAGAAGGAAGATGGTTCCTGAACCCATATTTTGCTGTTCTAGGGGATCACTGTTTGGAAAAAGAAAAGTTTAGAACCACTGCACTAGACAATGAGTACAACTTGCTCACTGAAGTGGATAAGCAGCTGAATGTATGATGAAGACTGTAGCACTGTTGCTGGGATAAAATATGTTAATAAAAGCTTTGGAGAATGAAATAATTTTTATAAAAAACTTTTTAATAGATGAGCAACAGTGCTTAACAGCAGGTTTTCTGCATTACAGAACTGTTTCAAAGGTTCTTCTTTTGAAAGAGAGCCAAATACTACAGCACTTAAGTTCAATTTCAAATTTAATACAATGCAGACATTTAAAACACAAATACCTTTAAAGGAAACCACATGGTGAAGGCACAGTTTTACTCTTTCCTTAATGACCTGGAATGCTTTCATTCTGAAGCTAAATTTAAAGAGGGTTTAGACTGGATTTGTAGATCATGCAAGCCGCTTCCTTTTATGTTAAAGAAGCATACTCATTTAAAGCATGTCCATGGTAAAATGTCACCAATCAGACTGAGGAAAAAGATGCCATATTTATCTGTTCAGTGTCTGTCCTCAAATCATAGCTAAACAGCGGTATAGCAGTACAAAAAAAACCAACAAAAAACGAAACAAAAACCCCAAAAAACATATCCTCCTCTCAGCTGGGCATTGTTCAAAAAAAAGTTATAGAATGGCAAGCTGGAATTTTTTCTGCTTCTAGCAGTGGAGGAGAATTGTTAGCTAAGTATCAATTACTGGTTTATAAAGGAATTGACTTGAACACGCTTCAGTTTCAAACAACAGTATAAAAAGTGGCAATTGTTGTTTTAAAATTGGATTTTTCTATTCTATTTCCCTTGTTTCTGTGAATAAGACCCACACAAATATGCAGGGAGAGTGACTATAAAGCTGAACCACCAAAACTGATTATACATAGAGTGCTATCAAATGCACAAAGTAAATGAACTGGAAAATATATGGGTTTTTTTTTTCCTTCAGCTGCTCTTTGGTATGTTACTCAGGTATTATTTGTAACAATATGGCAAGAAAACATTTTAGAACAAAAGGTTGTTTTACTAAGTTTATGGCCATCTCTTTAAGAGACAGAAGGATGCACCTGGATTCAGAGACTCCCAAGGTAATTTGTGGTGCTGGCAGAAAGAAAAATAATTTTCTGGCTTGCTGACTGAGCAGTTTAAAATGTGGAAGGTCACAGAGTAAATGCATATGGGAGCCCAAGACATCATTTTTGCAGGCAAAGTATATAATGCCTCAACTTCAAAATCAACACTGGAAGTGTACTGAAGAACTGCAGCAGCATCAGAAAGAAAGATCAGTAGTGAATCAAAAAGTTTAATCTTGACAGAACTGCAAAGCAGAAGTCTGTACTTAATTTTACTTCAAAAGAACACTGTCAAGTAACGAAGACAAGGCCACATCAAGACTATTATCGTATGTGTAAATATGTCTTGGTTTGCTTAGGTGTTGCAGTACATGCTGCCCTATATAAAAAAAGACTTACACCATTGACTTATGATATGTACCAATAATGAGGTTTTTCAGAAGACTTGTGATATTTCTGGATGCAAAAAGATAGTCTCTACATTCTAACTATTGATATGCTTCACCCATTTTAGACCTGTGTTTAGGGAACCAATGAAAAGGCACATTTTGGGTTAGCTTCTTGGCTCTGCCAGAGTTTCAGAGCAAGTCACTTAGCCAGCTGGTGCTTTACTATCTTGTATAAATATACAATAAAATATGTATCTTAAAAAAGGACAAACAAATGAAACGGACTATCTCTAGAGATAGTGAGCAAGAACAGGCAAAAGTTAGGGTAGGGTGTCACCTTAGAAACCAACCACTCCAAAAAAGCATGAGCTTTTGTAAGCCACAACAGATGTTAGCATCTAAAAAAGTAAGTTGTTGCCTACAAAAGCCCATGCTTCACTCAACCAGATAGTCTCCAGGGTCCCACTCTGCCCTACCTTCTGCCTGACTTCAGACTAACACAGATAACTACCGCCAAGAGGAAAAGAAAATGCTGGCTGAGGTAACAGGAAGGAGAATGTTTTTCTTGACAGAGAATAAAACATGATGTTCACCAAAGCAAGACATCTATATTAACTGGTGTGTAGCATCAGACATTCAAAACCTGGATTGGAACTGCTCTTGGGAGTTGCCGTATGGGTAGGCACATGCATGTTAGCTTTAATATAATAACATACACGTGTTGCAACCACACTTCCAGCTGCAAGGTAAACATACCATGGAAGACCTCCACCAGAAATACATGGCAATCTCCCTGTCACAGCCATGTATTTCAAAATTAGCAGTTTTCCCTTTGAAGCTAACCTTATAAAGGAGAAGTGAAGTTAGATGGCTAAGGCAACACACATTGCTTGCGTCCTGGGGGACAACAGATGTATCTGATTTCAGTACAGTGGGTCAGCATTCATTTATTTGCATATTTTTTCCTAATTACCCATTTTCCAGACCTCTTAAGAGGTAGATATTATTAACTGGCCATATGACTGTTTGGTCAGTCATGAGCCAGGTTTTTTTTCCCTCGAGTAAACAACAAAATACTTTCAAGGGTGCTGTGAGGCTTAGCTTGCTATGGCTCATAAAGCATGTCAGAAATCCTTGGATGAAAGAAGCTTTCAAAACAAGTAGGCACAGCAGGTAAAGGCAATTACAGTAGCACAGACCTGACAAAATGTTGGTAACTAATGAAGAAAAGAATTAAGAAAAGAAATCCACCATACCGACCATCTCACCGGCTAAATCATTCAGTACAGCTCAATGGAAAGCGGGAAAAAGGAGGTCACTGGAGCTATTCTTCATCATCTAACAGCCTACTATAGGGATAGATCTCCCCCTAAGGCAGGGGTTGTCAACCAGGGGTATTAATACCCCCAGGGGTACTTGAGAAGGCCCTAGGGGGTACATGCAGGCAGGCGGGGACGGAGTGCTGCCGCGCAGGCACCACCCACCCAGCCAGACGCGGGGGACTAGGGAAGTTCACATGTGGCAGCTGCCACTGCTCCACATTCAGCTGTTCCCCACCCCCTGCTCCACATCCAGGGGTACACTGCTCTGCATCCAGCTGCCAGGGGTACACTGATGCAAAAAGGTTGAAAACACCTGCCCTAAGGGACTTGCATGTCTTAAACATGACATTGGGAAAGAGGCCATATGATTTGTAAACTAGTGAAAATTAGATTAGGTTTTAAAAATCCTGTCAGTCAATCATTTCAGATGTTATTTGTACTGCTAATAAGTAGAGATCTCCATAAATCACACCAGAAGTGACCCCTGCAGGGGCTGTTTTAATCTTCATTTTGCTGCTTGCTCCCCCCTCACCCCCACAATTGGTGGAGGGACCAGGCTATTTTTTTTTTGTATCCTGCAGGTTTTAGAATAAGGTTTTCGCTCCTGTTCTGTCTTTCTTGCTCTGTCTATGTACCAGAAAAATAAGACATAAGCTAGTGGAGAAATATGCACCTCCCCATGGCTGTGGCAATTACTCACTCTCTGAGGTATGAGATTTGATTGCCTTTATCTCGATTTGCGTAGCAACAGTATTGGTTTTGGTCATAAAGTTATCCACCCTTTCCTAAAGGGACATTGACAGCTGTAATTTGGTCCTAACCTAAGTTCTGCAAAAATAATCTTTTGCTAAACCAATAGAAATATTTTAATTGGTTTTTAAGAATTCCATTGGAAATAGTTTTCTCTAAACAAATAAGCACTCTCTTAGAATATTTGCCACCCAAGTGTTGCTGCATCGTGATAGGATAAGAAACTTAACTGGCTGGAAATTGCTAGAAATTAACCAGCGTGGAACTGAGCAGTCTGCTAGTATTCAAACAGATGAAATGCACAAATTAAAGAGGCGCAGTAATTGATCATTTTAAATCTTCCACTTGTAACAATCTAAATACTTAGCTAAGAAGATCTTTTTTTTTTTTTTAATTAACACTATGGTGCTGACTCAAGAAGGTGCTTAAGTATGCACTTAACTTTAAACATGCATGTAGTCCCCCTTTAAAATTCAGGATCTTAAACGTGTGATTGTACCATTTGTTATGCCACTTTAAAATCAGCTCTCTTCATTGGTTTTGCTTCTGGACTGCAAAACATGGAGAGGCTGAGGCAACACAAAAATGTACCATTAAGAGGAAAACAGAATACTGGGCATATTTCAGATCCCAAGTGTTTTTTTCAGTTCACATTTGTGGCAAAAGTTCAAGGTGAGTCCCTAATCTCTCTCTGATGTATCCGCCGCGTGTTATCTCTGTGCTGAGTACAAGCAGTCAGGGAAGCATTAAACTTATTCAAAAAGGGCCTTATTCTCTCTCTGTTCTCTCAGATTATGTTGCTTCTTTGTTTGAAAGGAGATGCAGGGCAATCCTTGGTCTCTATCTGTTAAAAGGCAGTTGTGAGAAGGTGGTTTTTGGATTGTGTTATGCAAGCAGGCAGGTTTGGGTTTGGTGTCATATGATTCAGTCAGAGTTCTTTGTCCAGGAGCCTATGGCAAAGAATACTCTGTCCTCACCTCCTGATCTGGGACAGTTATCCCTGCCAGGTTCAGTTATGCTAGTTTGGTAGATTAGACTTCGTTGCAGTAGTGCTGTTTGTCCAGAATTTTGCATTAGACAAGTGGGTTAAAGTTGTGGCCCAGAGGCCTCTACATTTCATTGGAGCAAGGAATGATTACTGTGGTTGAAGGAGATCAGTATGTAGGTGGCCTTTGGCCTGCAATATGTAGGAAGTATCTGACCATGCCGAATAAAGCATGAGTGTGCAAGTACAATGGAAACTAGAGAATGGTAGAAGTAGCTTAAGGAAGGAGCTGGCAGAATAGAAGGGGGAAACAAGACATCGAGATAGCTATTTAATTTATGTAAGTTAATTTAAAGAAAAAAAAATCTGGTTTAAATAGTGAATGCTTGGTCAGAACACAACAGATTGGTCCTGGGATAGTGAATCTTACCATTCTAAGTCATTGCCACCTGGTGGCTGTCTTGTAACTGTATGAAATGTGTAGGCAATCTCAGACCAGTGTCAGCAAGAACTGATTAATTTATCTCTGCAGCGGAACATGGAATTTTTATGGAAAATGTAATCCCTCCATCCTAGAAGGTGTGTGGTTTTTTTTCATGATAGAGTTTGGCAGCAATATGATAACATAACATATGGAAAGTTTGCACCCTCATTCTCATGATATAATTATTCTCTATAGTCTATAGCAGTGGTGCTCAACTTTTTGGCCCTGTGAGCCAAATGAGTGGTACAGGAGCAATCTGTGGGCTGGATTGGACCCCACGCTCCATTATCAGGCCCACACCCCTGGATCCAAACTATGCTGCCCCTGCCCAACCCTGTGTGGTGGAATTCGGGCATTGGGAATTTGTACTGCCTCCACCCAGCCCTGCTTGCTAGGATTGGGGCCCCAAGACCCCATGCTGCCCCAGCCTAGCCCATGTGCCAGGATTGGGCCTTGAAGCACCCTGTGTGCTGGATCTAGCACACAGGGCCATAACCCATGGGGCTCCCTGCAGACCAGATGACAAGGTGCCAAGGGCTGGATCTGGCCCAGGGGCTGGGGGTTGAGCACCTCTGGGTACAGGGAGGACTTTATTCTCTAAGGTTAAAAAGGATTTGAAATAATGCGATCGTGCATATATAAGAAATTTGTGATACGGTATACCCACCCACCCACACACATGGAGGATTGACAGCAAATACTCAGAGGATGTATTATCATAACAAAGGAAAGAACCTTTTTAGTTAAGGTAGCACACGGTTCTCCAGCTGTATTTACATATTCCTAAAAATAATTTGCTTTTTGTTTCATCAGTATTTCCTGTTCAAGGTGGGCAGCTAGATGTCTGCTAGTGAGATTTCCCTGACTTTCAGAGTTTGTGTCTATGTGGCAAGTCTGTAAATAAGGTAATATTTCCATCCTACCCTACAGCACTCCTTCTTATTACAGGCCAAGGCTCCTACAGAATTCTCTCAAACATAACATGCCACAGTTGTGTCTGAGAACATGGCAACATAGTATAAAGACACTGAAATTGGGATTTTTGGTATAGTAAAGCTCATTTAAATGAAACCATATTAAAGAAATATATCTACTGAAACAAAGTATATTTTCAGTTTCCTCAATTAGTGCATATAATATCACATAGATAATCCTTAAGAAGTTGATCCCCCCCCCCTTGAAAAAAATAGTGCAAGAATTGTGTAGTTATCAGGAGAAAACTCCAGGGATACTGAAAGATAAAATTTAGAAGGACAGAATAATAATCCATGATGTTTTAGCCTTGAACCTTTCCTGCAGTGACACTGCTAGGAAAACTAATGGTTTGGTGGTGTGTACAAATGAGCAATAGAATGAGAACACTGTTTTCACTTGCCACTTCTGTCTGAGTTTGAACTCCCCCCTAGAAGTAATGAGAGAAAAGTGGCTGTACCCCCCCTCACCTTCCCTTCTTCATGGTGAATGTCCCCAGAGCTCAGTGAGACTATTGCAGGAAGGTAGAATTTTACACCTTCCTGCAGTGGCAAGAGTAAATCTGTTCCTTAACTTTACTTAAGCTCTCTTTGGTAGCTCTGTGTGTGTGCCTCAAAGGAAGCATGGTGTCAAAGGTAAATACGCGCTGTTGATTTGTTCTACTTTTATTACAGTGTCAAGGGGTAAATATCCAAGTGCAGTCAGCATGTGGAAAACCCCTGACTTTCCAAATGCTGCAATCTTTGTTTCACAGAGGTTTTGCTCAGAGTACAGCCTTCTTGTAACTCTTAAACCTCTCTGTGTCAATTAATCATTTTCATGCCCTGACTCATTCAAGTCTTGAGGAAATAGCTTCAGGTTCTGGCTGCATCACACTATAGATCAAGCAGGTTGGATAATAAATAGGCTTGTTGTTGGTGTATAGAGAAATGGGAAGTATTGCCAAAAGTGTCTAAGCATGCTGTGCTGAGATGCTGGCAGGCTGTTGCCAGAGGCTGCTGCGGATCAGTCATGTATTCAAAACAGGATGTTAATTGAAAAGCCTTTTCATATGTATTATGAAATGTTTGTTTTGAAATTACTCAGGTCCTATAAGAGGTATTCATTAAGGGGTTACTCCATTTTCTGTCCTCTTTATGACCGCACTACAAGGAAAACGTATAATGTAATAAATATATGGCTGTATTTTGTTGGGGTTTTTTGCTTACAATTCACAAGTTAAATAAGGTTCAGCCTGGTCAGTAAATGGAGGGGAAACCTCCAAGGGGAAGACATGCCACGTTCTGTAGAAACTTTTGCTGGCAGTTTGGTAGGTGGCACTCCTTTCCCTGAGTCAGTCCTGAGCCAATGTTACTGCATAAAGGAGCACTGTAGTACTGGAAGTAGCATCTGTCTGATGAGATGCATAACCATGGTCTTAACCTCTTGTGCCCTGTAAAATGCCCCTTAAACTTTGCACACGAGACTTAAGTGTCCTAGACATGTTCCAATGGAGTATCTGCATTGTTTTCATAAAATGCCCCCTGCAGTTTAAATTGGTTTACATATTCCTCCTTACCGCTTAAAACTCTTAACATAGTTTTGCTCTTTCCTGTTAAAGAGCTGATGTTCTCAACTACAGAGATGGCTGCAATTTTGTGATAGGTAAAGTAATCCTCACACCACACGGTTTGTAAAACACATTGAACTTTGTATAAAAGAAGCTATACAAGTAAATGTAAGAAATTGCTGTCATTATATCATTTTAAAGGGCTAGGGACAGACATTCAAAAAGCCTGAGCCTGAATTGATTCAGTCTTTGCAGGTTAGTCTAACCTGCCTAGGTTGAACTGGTTTGAAACTGTACAGACATTCCCTTTGGACTTGTGGGCGGAAATGCAGGCACATGCCTGCAGTGACTCAGGCTAGAAGTCGGGGTGGGGGGGTGCTAGAGCAGCCCTCCCTTCCTTTGTACAATGCTGAGCTGAGGTGGGGCATGGTCAGGTCCTGGCAGGGTGCTTTGATTAGGGAGGGGTGTAAGCCCCCACCCTGCCTGCACTGTCCCAAGCTTTTTCTCTCTCGCTGCTCAAGGGGCAGGAGTGTTGCCAGCTCCCAGCTAGCACATTGATGCAAAGGGGGTGTGTGCAATATGTGCATCTGTTGCTGATACTGAGCTTTTCAATCTCCCTCTCTTATTAGTTCAAACTCTTCATAAACAGTTTTTTTCCAAGGAAGGAATGAGGGACATTACCAGCTACCTGTTGACTAGCTCTAAAAAGCCCTAAGCGTGGACAATGTTCTGTCTACCTGTCCCAGTGAAATTGTGTGCGTGCGCGCGCACACACACACACACACACACACACACACACACACACACACACACAGCATTAGCCAGCATACCACATGCCTAGGGTCCACGGGGCTGGGGTCTGCTGTGGGATATGGGAGGGGGGGATCCCTGCTTGACCAGTGAACAGTGAGGCAGGGGGAAGCCAGGCAGACCCTGCTGTCTCCACCCGAGCTCTGGCTCAAGAGCAGAGGAGCAGGGCCAGCCCTGTTCTCTGGAGCAGAGGCACAGCCCAGCCCAGCCCAGCCCTGGACTGCAAAGCATTTGGGATGCTGGGGGACTCTGGTTTAACTTAAACGAGGAAGGGGCCTGGGACAGACATTGCATAAACTGGTTTGACCTAAATTAGCTAAGTCTGGTACTACATTCAACGAGGTTAATCTTAAACCAGTTTTGGCCATTTTGAAACTGGTTTAAGTGCACTGAACTTATGTTCTGTTACAGGTTTAAACCAGTTTCTGATCACTTAAACGAGTTTGTATGTAATGTCTGTTACATTAGTTTTCTTTATGTGCTACTGAGCTCTTTTGCTTTATATGCCAGTGTTGTCGTACTGTAAAGATGAATAAGCCACTGGAACAGATCCTAGAAAAAGAAGCCTGCCTCAGCTATTGGACCTAATAGTCATGATTGAGCACTGCCAAAAACACATGCACAAAACCTGGGGAGACAATCTAGGCTTCTTCTTTGGTGTGGGTACATTGCAGAGTATCTCAGAGCATTTTGATGTCATATGGAGTCTTCACAAAGTGAATTCATGAAGCACTGGGACTCTTTTTTCCCTTTAGTCTCATTTCTAGTGGCCTTGTGGTAAAGTGGTTTGATGTGTTTGTCCTGTCAGAGGTACCTTTTGGACTTGTCTTACAGCAGTGATTCTCAGTCACTGTGATTTCAGTGGTGCTGTGGGGTGCTGTGCAATGTTAGCACTATTAGGTGTACTAACATGATTCACAAGATAAACCCAGGGATTTCAAATAGGAATCTATAGTGTTAAAAACATTCAGGCCTGTAGTGGTCTTTCTGAGGTTTTTGCAATGAAAGAATTGTTCTTTTATTTTTCTCTAGTCAAAGAACAAGTGTAAATAAACAAACTAAGTGATGTTCTTGTCCGTGATGTGGGGTACCTTGAGCCTAAAAATGTTGAGAACCACTATCATATAGAGATGTTGCATATCTAGTGCATATCATTAGTGCATTCAAGATGATGAATATTTTAGAACACTGGAAGCAATTCAACCATGGTGTAGCTATCCTCGCTGCAACAGAAAGATCCAAATTTGGTCCATCTTTGTTTCAAAAATGAAATGATCTTTAAGCTGTGCTAAAAAGAAGTCAGAGAACAAACTAATGTAGTCACACGGTGTGACATTATAAAGATTTATTGCTAATTCTGTTAGCTCTACCAACAAATGATCCAGCATTTGAGTAATATCATCCAATTCTCTCTCCTGTTGACTGCAACAAGGATTATATAAAACAATACTGGAAGAGCACCCCTTAATATTGCCAATTGGTATAACAATATAGGCAACAGCTGTGATGAAAAAGCAAAATCATCAAATTAGCATTCCAGCAGATAGTCACAAATAAATGGTATTGGACTTTGAATATTCGGGCAACAAATATTCATGTATATGAACATCTACATAGTGTCATTGAGTAGCAGCTATGTAGACATAACAGCACAGGATAACAGTGCACTGCATAACAAAATTTGGAGTGGAAAAAGATGGTAGATTTGAACCAGAGGGTATAACATTAAAATTCCTAAATAAAAGACTGGATTATGAATTTAGGAGTATTAAAAACTGCTGTTATCTATTAAAGTAATCTTTTTATGCAAGCCTGAATATAATGTTTTGAAGTTTGTTAATAGTTAAACCAAACAAAGACTAGTCTTGTGGACCACACACTGAACTGGGAGTGAGGCAATCTCAGTTAGAATCCAACTGTGCCAAACAGTTCCTTTATCCTTCCTTTAGTCTCTCTCTGCCTCAATTCCTTACCTGTAAAAGTGGGGACAGTAATGTTTTCTTAACTCTAGAAAGTGGAGAAGATAAACTATAAACTTTGTGATAATTAACAATAGTTATTGTGCTCATACAAGTTTCTAGCTAGAATATGATTTGTCCTTAATATGCAAACTGGTTGTGTATTTCAAAATCTGAAATAAAAAACTGTAGTTAAAAATTGCCAACTTATGCACCAGGCTCAGTAATGAGACGGGTTTGCTGAAAGGAAAAGGAAACAAAAGACACAAATTGTGGTGAGCATCTCTAAATCCAGCCCTGAATTCCTGCTGTACCAGAAAGGCTGCTGGAAACAATGCCAGTCGCATTGCATTCTGAACAGCTAGCCAGGTTCTCCTCCAGCACTCCATGGATTTGCTAGACTACCTTCTGGAGAAATGCTGGAGATGGGGGACAGAAGGTGTTGTCTTGACAGTTAAAAAAAAGTCTCCAAGGTCTTAGCTGTTGGAGTGTGAAGCTGTAATAAATGTGTCACATGGAGAGAAAGGAATGTTAGTTTGTCTAATGTTGGAAATCAAAGACCTAAAGGGCCTGAAGGAGTGAGTGTATGTTTATTATAGATGACAGTGGATTGCTGCCAAAACTAACAAGGTATAGCAAGCCTTTTGTGGAGCTCTAAATGAAGAATAGGCAAACTAAGTCTGCTTAATATAAAGCATGGTTAACCATGCTGTCTTGTCCTGTGATTCCCTCAGGTCACAAAAGCTAAGCAACATTAGTCCAAAAGTGTATTTGGATGAGAGGTCACCCATGACTGTAGTGGCCCACTAATACAGGGAAACCTTTGCAGGATGTTACAGGAAAAGGAGCTAATAGTTCAGTAAAGGCATTCTTCCTTCTAAGCCGATGCATTCTCTTTATCCAGGCATGGAGTTAGGACCTTTTTGCTAATGAAGGTGCTTTGTTCTCAAGCTTTTACTGCTGCTACTGATAATTAAGGGGACTTTTTGCCTCATTGCTGGATCTCTTAAGTTTAATTTGGATGGTTTTTTGTTTTTTTAACTGCTTTCCCTTTCAGATGCTGCTCTTAGCTGCCTCCTTCCATTCTAGTATGAGTGTTCGGCAATGTGATACTTTTGTGTAGGAAAGTGGAGATGCCATTAGAAGCAGTCTCTAGAGCAGAAATCCTACTGCTAGGGCAGGATTATGCTGTCCAGGCCAGGGGTTACGTGCTAGAGGCACCTTTCTGTTGTTGTGCTGAAAACGAGCAGTAATGTCCTTTGTTTATGTGGACTGCTGGTGGCAGCGCACGCTAAATTGGTTAGTATAAAATACCCTCTTGTTATTTGCCAGTTATAAAGAGACTAAGTCAAATGAGAAATCCTTGAGACTAACAAGTGAAAGGATTTTAAAAATGTATTTTTTCTTTCCCTTTTGATACTGTCTTTTTCAAAATACTCTTCAGTTGGGGTAGTGAATTTAGACTGACCAGATTCACATTTTAATGCAGGTTGTCTTTTACAACCCTATCTAATAGTGCTTGGATTCACAATATTACAGTGGAAAGATTTCCCCTAAAAACTGTTTTTAGTGCAAAAGTTATATAGAGAACATGAAAATATTTTTTTGTTGCTTCTTTTCTTTAAAGTCAAACCAAAACAAACCTTTGTCCGGCTCTCTGACTGCTCACTTTGGGAGTAGGCCTCTTTTTAAAATGGACATACAGTATAAGCAGTAGGAAGAGAAAAAGCGCATATGGCTTACCATGATGACTAACTTTGCCAGGGGTGAAACAGACTGGTTGATATTTTCTACATACAGTGTGAAATAGTTGCATTTTAAGTTGGCATCTTCCAATTAAAAAGTTGATCTTACTAGGCCTTTCTTCAAGATGAAATTATTTACTTTAACATATGTAATGTATCTATGAAAACAACAGTAGGTGGCAGAATAGCTACATCAAAGGTCAGTATAACTCAAACTTTTCAGTGAACTTCAAATTTGAGACAAATAGATGTATCCATGTGAGAATTCATCAGTTGCTATCCTTGACTATTCCGTTAATGGTGGATGCACAAAGTTTCAAAACAGACGGTGCAAGAAGATTTGCTTTAGTTTTTTTAAGATTCTTTGCTCTGTTCTATAAAACAATTAAATACTTTATTTAGTAGAATGTTTTCAAATTGTTCAGACTTGCAGTTTGCTGTGGAACGTATGTTTTTAACCACAGCCTATAGTAAATGCTGTTTTTAGGGGTTTGTGTTTCTATATAACTACATACATATAATTGTTTTTCTTTTAAAGAAATCTGTATTTGAGCATGTTACCAACCAATACATGTGCTCTGCAGACTCATCTTGCTGTTGGTTTTGTGAAGATATAAAACTGTCCATGAAAATAGGCTTGTAAATAATGACCACAATTCTTTGACAATCAAAGAGCAAAGAATCTAAATAAGATGAACCACATATGTGGGGGGTGAAACCATGTGCTAAATTAGATTTTTCATGCACTTTACACCAAGTCTCTTGCAAATATCCCACTCTCTCCACAAATATTTCTCTCCTGGGATTGCTTTTAACAAAATTTCCAAAATTCTGAGGAGTCTCAAACAATACCATATAAAATAAATAAAGCAGCAGCCTGCTAGGTAGTTATTTCCTTTACCTTTTCCTCCAAAAACTACACTGAATTAAGGCATAAATTATCTGTCTACCCCACTGATGGGTTAAGGGTCTAGAATAATTTTTAGACTACTGTAATCAGTTAGAGGGCCCAATTAATGTTCCTTTAAATCACTCCAGCAATGGAAGAGAACCTTGAAGTGAATGTACCTGTCATTTGCGCATACTCTAAGGCCTACACATTACCAGAGTGGTGAAAATTAGGCGTAGGATTACTGTACCATTCAAAACAGGAGATTTTCAGCCCCTACTTCTGTCACTGATTAATCCCTTCATATCAGACCTTAAACTTGTGGTTGCTGTTCTGCGTAGAAAAGCTGTTTGTATGCTTCTTTACATAGCTGTAAAACTTACTAAAGTATATTTTTCTTCTTTGTACCTGTATTACACCAGCCTTATAGGAAGGTATGAAATGTAGTATCAGTAATTTCTTCAGATTTTCTAAAACATTTATAATCATAGCCAAAGTATGCTGATGTGAGATAATGATACCTTTTTATCAGCACTAGTTTGGAATGAACTGCGTACTTTTGACTTACTTTGTCACTTATGTGTAATAGAGCAACTCCAAGCTCATACAGATAATCTTTATACTATAAATACCACATATTCATATATTTACATGCACACACAGAGTAAAATATAACATCAAGTTGCATGGAAAGCATTTTTTTCTAGTATTCATGACAGTTTATCTACATCTGCAGAGGTAGATCTGCTTTCATTGCTGCTCAGTGTTTTGATGCAATCATTACTTTAAGGCCCTCCTCCTGGCTCCCTTCTGTTGAGTGCTCAGCTCTAAACAAAGCATGTGGGTGTGGACTGTTGAAGTAGGTGCTAATATGAGAAACCAATATTTTGTACTATGAAATTAAGTTACAGAGCTATCATGGATGGGACAGGAATAGCCCTAAAAGACAGAAAAGGCTACACTAATTGACTGGAACAATGGGGAGAGCTTGGGTGTCATAAATGACCATGCTGTTGGCCAGACACTTTGTAATGGGATTTTCCTGAGCATTTTAATGTTCCTCAGAATGAAGTGTACTACAGATCTACATCAGAGATGAAATGTTGTGCAGAGAACAACTTTAGTTGTTAGGAATTGCTGTACAAAATCAGAGGGTTATGTGGTCCAGTTTGCTTTTTCAGCTGCTGCGTCACTTCTGATAGAGTCTTCACTCAGCAGTGAGGTCCTGGTCTCTTTTCTTGAGATCTTAATAGCTAAGTTATAACTTACCATTACATAGAAATAGTTCAAAATACTCCTTCCAATTTACATTACATTGAATCTAGCTACATTGCATTTCATCTCCTATTTTGTTACCTGTTAATTTAGGTTTAGTAGGTCCCATTGATGTTTATCACAGTTTACTCTGGCAGTGAATATGCTAAATATTTTTTTTTGTCATTTACAATTTTTACTGCTTCATTTCTCAGCTCCATTGTCCAGTTTATTAATAAACACGATAAACATTATCCTAGTATGGACTCTTGTAGCACTTCACAATGAAACTTTTGCCATCATAACAATTATCAGTTTATTCCTTAATTTGGCTTTTCTATCTCACAATCCATTTCTGATCCAGGCCAAAACTTGAACGCTCATTTTCTTGTTTCTTGGCTTCCTATCAGGCCAGGCCTCTCTTGGTCTGCTCTCTGGTACCATGTAAACCAGTATAGCCTGTTCCATGGTTGTGTTGTCAGCAACTAAGCTGGTGCACCCCCCCCACCCCCCACCCCCTGGGCAAGCCTGGGAGAGGAGGATGTGTAGACATGCAGCAGGACTAAAAACAAGACCTGTCAAAGGGTGGATGAGCTCCCTGCAAGCCAATGACCATCCACACCTGGTGAGGAGATGAGCGCTACCAGTTCACTTTGTCAGAAGAATCACCAATGATGCAACAGCATCTAAGGTGCCCCAACGGTCGCAGTGCCCTAGGGACTAACTTGGCTTGTTGGTCAAAGGTTTTTTCAAAGTTTACATGTCAACTGGTTTGCCTTTGGTCACTATTTTTTTGAGTCATTCAAAATGTTCTATTAGATTATTGAGGCAAGCTTTTCCTGTGCATAACAGGCATGTTCATTGGGTAGTGTGTCAACCGAATAAATTGGTACTAAATAAAACTTACTATAGCTACTGTCTAATCCTCTGGTACAGTAGCGGTTTTAATATGAGAGATTGCATAGGTTTTTAGGAACTGCGCATAAGTTTCATCAGTGCTCTTGGGTGTGTACCATGCAGGTCTGGTGGCTTGCTGCTCCTAAATTTATCCTTGCATCTTTCTTTTCAATGCATCACTTCCTGGCACAAAAAGAGTAAATACATATTTTCCCAGTATCATCAGTAGTGAAGACCAAGGCAAAGAAATCTCTCAGTTTCTCTCCATGGTACTTCTCACCCTTAATTGCTCTTTTTATTCTCAAGGGAACCAACAGATTAATTGATTCCTTGCTTTTTTTCAGACGTATGTAAAGCACTACTTATTTTTCTATGCCTTTGTTTGCTTTTCAAATTCCATAATAACCTTCTAGATTTCCTTTTTACATATCGACTGCTTAAATTTATGCTTCATTGAATTTCCATTTGATTTCATTTTCTGAAAATAATTTGTCTGTCTCAAATAACCTTTTAAACCTTGGCATTTAGCTGTATGGGATTACCTTTTGCCTTCCTGCTTTCTTTCTTTGTTTAGGGGTGCCTGTGGCATCTGAAATGGTTACAGTCCAATTTAAGGCTCTCTGTCAAAACTACACATTTTTATTTCTTGTACATAATTTTTGTATAGCTTCCTCATTCTTTGAAATCCCCCTTTCTGAAGTGTAATGTTATGAGGCTAATTTCTGATGCATTCTTTTTCCCCTTTTGAAGACTTAGAATTTTGGTCACTGTTACCTGGTAGCACAACGCTATGGTAACTACTTCTTGAATCAATTTCTCTGTAATATTGGGATTAATCAGGGACAGGCTTCTCACATGCTGTAGCCATTTCAAGAGGTAGACATTAAGGATGCTGAGAAATACTTCTCTTTGTCTTGCCCTGTTGTGACATTAAATTAGTTTTTAATTGTAAAGTTGCTCATAATTAACTTTTGGTTAGTCTTAGTTGCCACTTTGAACTTCCTCACTAGTGTGCCCTTAATATCCTTTTCTTTGAGCTGCAGACCATTATTACATATATTTTTGTAGTATACTTGTATTCTGATGAGTTTGACTTGTATTCACACAAATCCCTTCCCCTCAGATACTGTATTTCACTAGATTCTATAGAATCTATTAGGTATGTGTTACTCTTCTACCTCTGAGATCTGCTCTTTTCTTCTTGCATTATTTATAGCCAATGACTATAGCACCCTATTGACTGTTGTCATTCCATTGTTTTTCAGTAATGCCAAAGACCTTTTCCTTTACCAGGTATCCAGGTTGTGGACATATTGGTCTAGAGGCAAAAGGAATCAAAACTCGTGGGAGAGTTGGTATCTTTTATTAGACCAACTAGATATTTGCAAACAAATAATTGTATTTATTTGGAAGCTTTTTGGGTGCACACACCCTACATCAGGCATAGGAGAGAGCAGAGATTGTAAAAGTTCTCCTAGGTAGAAATGAAAATTCATATTTCACAGGAGAGCCGAAGGTGTGGTAAAGTCTCCTGTTTGGAAGTGTCTAGTTGGTCTAATAAAAGATATCACCTCTTCCACGAGTTTTGATTCCTTTTTCCTTTACCATGCACTCTTGTTTGACAGTTGTTTTTGAGCTTTTCACATTGATGTGTTTATATGTATAGTATTTATTTTTTAATGTGCCTATTTTAATTTAACAACTTATTTGTTACTTCTGTGTTTTCAACCTGGCCCTATCTGAGTTCAGTGGTATTTTTTTATCCTAAATTAATTGTTTCATTGTGTACACTTTTTCCAATTCAGTCGTGTCCTTGACCTGCTAGTTGCAATTTTACCAAAAAAAAAAAAAGGCAGTGTCTGCACAGAGAGCATTCCGTCTTCAATGGTTTCTTCCCTGTCACAGGTATTAAAAAGAGTTGAATGCCACGTTTTTCCATGAATATCTATTCTAATTTATTAGAAAATTTACTCTGGCCTATATTCAGGCAAGTACTTAAGACCATTGAAGTCAATGGGGTTTAAGTACATGTTTAGGATTAAGCATGCGCTTAAGTGCTTTTGTGAATAATAACACTTTCATGAACCAGGGCCTTTAGCTATGTTTGTGCCTCTTTTGATGTTTGCTTTCTGCAAATATTTGTAAACTTTGCTGTGTATGTGATTTATTCACTCTCTTTAGGCCTAACATGCTTGACAATGTCCAGTGAACCAAGACAGAGTTCATTGTTAGATGCTATCTTTACTGTCTCCTGCTGCTCGTGACTTCCTTTTTGAAGGAGGAGGTAAAAGATTCTATATGATGTGTTGTTTCCTAAGGAGAGTGGCCCCAACTTGGTCTTTGTTTTGAATGTAATGTAAATAACTTAATAACCTGTCAGTCTAAGAGTATATTTTGAAAGAATTGCTTTCTAGTCATGAGTGCATACCCCCCTCCTAGTACTTGTATTAGTTTCAAGGTTGTTCAAAAAGTAGATGCAGACAGAAGAATGATTTAAAAACAAGAAAATGTACACATCTGTAGGGCAAAACAGGATACCAGGAGCAAAAAATGTGTTGTTCCATTATTCTATGTATTACTTTGTACTTATGTTATTATTGAGGTCTGCACCAAACTCTTAGTAAGTTAAGAGAAGTTCATTTCTTATTTCGCAAAGCTTTTGCGATGGGGTGTCCTTTGGAAGAAGACCAGTAGTCCTCCTCGTCATATTTTTCTAAAAATATCTGTTCTGTTGACTGAGCAATGTTTGTTTGAAGTTAAACGGTGCTGTACCAGAAAAATATGCGGGCATTTTGTAAAACAGTACTAAAACTAGAGAAATATTTTATCAGCACACTATAGTGCACTTTCCAGTCAGAGGCAGTCGAAACAATTTAGTGACACCTGAGGTGTACAGAATTTCTGGATAATTGATGACGGTCTGTGGGTCCATTGGCCACCCCTCAGGACATTGCCGCCTCCCCTTCCAGGGAAATATCCTGCCCTTCATTCAAAGTCCCTTAATAGTTTCTGTTGTCTGGAACTGGGAACTGAAGGCACTTTGAGTACCCAAATGAAGTTGTTTAGATTCACTGTACGTTCTGTAAGTGCCTCTGCTAAAACACTAAATTACTTTGTGTTAGCAGTGTTGTAATTTATAACACACTCTTCTCCGTTAATCAAGCCGTTACAATGCCGGGAGCTCTAAAGTCTGAGCACAGAGAGGAAAATCAAAATCCAGAGTTCTAGTTCGGCCCCTGGCTCTCTGAGATCTTGAGCAAATCACTTGGAAAAACTGGTGTTTTAAGAAGTTCTCTGTAAGTAATAAATAATATCATTGTAATAGTACGTGAGGGAGGACTCTCCTGCCATTCCTGACTGCAAACCCATCTACCAATTAGTCAAGCCATTGTATTCCATATATTGTTACAAACAGATAGTCTTTTTTTTTAAAGTTACCCACTGAAAATGACAAAATAGGCGTATACAACTGGGTGTTTTTTTTTCCAGTCAGCATCTACAATGTAGTAGCAGAACATTAACGCCCTGTTATATTGGGTAGTCAGATTATGTGAACTGTCTCTCAGCATTGCACAAGCTACTTGAGGAAAGATATAGGTTGGACATTAGGAAAAACTTATTTTCTGTAAGGATATCTAGAACACGTTCCCAGCAGGGGTGGTGCAGTCACCATCCCTGGAGGTGTTCAAGAGGAGGCTGGACAAGCACCTTGTTGAGCTCGTTTGAGCCTAATAACCTCCTTCCTGTCCATGGCAGGGGACTGAACTTGATGATCTTACAGGTCTCTTCTGGTTCTTTGATTCTATGATTCTACGATTCCTGTTAGCTTATAATAATAAACAATGGGCAAAGAGAGTGAAGCCATCACCAGAGCATTTTCAAGAGAAATGCCAAAGAAATCTGTACAGCTCAAATGTTTTGCCAGTTTGACTGCTGACAAGAGATGATGAGTTTAAAACTGAGCAGTGTCAAATGGTGTGTGACAGAGGATTTTTTTCAGCAAATTTACTGAACTGAAAAATCGTCTGTATGATACCATCTGAGTGATGTGTAAGCTGAGGAAGAAAAGAGCACAAACTAATTTTCTCTCTAAGACAGCTTTAATTTGTATTTCTTTGTGTAAAAACACTGTTTGACAGGTTGGTTTTTGAAAAGTTTCAATAAAAAGATACTGTGTTAGCTCTGTTCCTATTCCTCTGGTCATTTTGAGAAAGGAATGCATTTCAACAGCCCTTCTCTTCCAGCACAACCACACAAAGTCACTTTGTTAGTCTGGCTGGATGATATCCTCTAGAAAGTCTCTCCATTTTTATCCAAAGCTGTCAACTAAGAGGCCTTCATTCAACTTCTTCACATTGGGAAGGAGTGTGCTGTCTAACTGTCTGTTTTCTATGTAAGGAGAGGGTGGGTGATGATTCTGGACTAGAATGCAAGACCCTTCAGTTATGTTTCACAAGATACCTGTGAACTTTTTCCTTCGCTTTTGGTCTGTAAAGCTTTGTAGCCTCTTGATTTTTCAGTCTTCTCTTCAAATTAATTTGGAAACCTTAGCCCAAGATCCATGATCTTTTTTCCTCTAAGCCATCTTTAGTATACTATGCCTTACCCTTCATGGGTAGCCCCTATTCTTCATATACCTTTGGTATAGTTGGGAAACAGTGCAAAAGCCCTTGCTTTCCCTTCATTCTGCCTGGCATTTTGGGGGTTCTGCTTATAGCTCCCTCAGTACACCGCAGATTTCCCAGCAGCAGCTTCTGTGGATCGACAGTGGCCATGTACAGGCATTAAGAGTAAAAAGAAGGCACTGAATAACGTGGGGCCCCTGCAGGACATGCTTGGAAATCTGGTGGTCGCACCAAACGATAAAGCTGACCTCTTTAACAAATTCTTTGCCTCCATTTTTCTGAACAGGGACCAGGACATCCCCCCCCCCTGGGATTCTGGACAGACCCAAGAGGGGCACAGCCAGGCCTAGGGTCAGTGAGGACATAGTCAGGGGACTTCTGGTGGGACTTGACATGTTCAAATCAGCAGGTCCAGATCATCTCCACCCCAGGGCACTGAGGGAATTGGCAAAGGCCATTGTGGGACCCCTAGCACAGCTTTATGAGCATTTGTGGTGCTCTGGCAAGGTGCCAGAGGACTGGAAAAGGGTCAATGTGGTCCCCATTTTCAAAAAAGGGAGGAGGGAGGACCCAGGCAACTATAGTCCCGTTAGCCTTACCTCAATCCTGGGGAAGCTCTTTGAGAAAATTATCCAGGAGCACATCTGCAAGGGACAGCAGGGGAGATTATGCTTAGGGGCAACCAACATGGGTTCATTAGAGGCAGGTCCTGTCAGACCAACCTGGTTGCCTTCTATGACCAGGTCACAAAATCCTTGGACGCAGGTGTCATGGTGGACATAGTCTTTCTGGACTTTAGGAATGCCTTTGGCACTCTCTCTCACCCCATTCTCATAAAAAATTAGGAGACTGTGGTGTCAATGCCTACACAGTCAGATAGGTCGCAATTTGGGTGGAGGGCCGCACCCAGAGAGTGGTGGTGGATGGGTTATTTTCGACCTGGAGGGATGTGGGCAGTGGGGTTCCCCAGAGCTCGGTCCTCGGGCCCTCACTGTTCAACATCTTTATCAGAGACTTGGATGAGGGGGTGAAAAGCACCTTGTTCAAATTTGCAGATGACACTAAGATGTGGGGAGAAGTCGGCACGCTAGAAGGGAGGGACAGGCTACAACTAGACCTGGACAGGTTACAGAGGTGGGTGGATGAGAATAGGATGGGTTTCAATACTGACAAGTGCAAGGTACTGCACCTAGGGAGGAAGAACCAGCAGCATACCTACAGGCTGGGGAACTCCCTTCTTATCAGTGCAGAGGCAGAAAAGGATCTTGGAGTCACTGTTGATTCCAAGATGAACATGGGCTGCCAATGTGAGGACACGGTCAGTAAGGCTAGCTGCACCTTGTCATGCATCCACAGATGCATCACAAGTAGGTCCAAGGAGGTGATCCTCCCCCTCTATGCAACATTGGTCAGGCCACAGTTGGAGTACTGCGTCCAGTTCTGGGCACCGCACTTCAGGATGGATGTGGACAGCATCGAGGGGGTCCAAAGGAGGACCACTCCTGGGGGAAACATTCCTGGGCTTTGCCCTGTTGCTCCACTCCCCTTCTGAACTGGTCCCCTCCCTTCTGCTTGGTCTCAAGGGCTGCAGATGCCAGCACAGCAGGTTCAAAGCTGGTGCCTTCTGGCTTCCTTTTGCTATCCCTTTTGCCCAGCTGGCTGGCAAGAGCAAGGGCTTGAAAGCCTTGGGGACTCTAAGAGGCTGCTCTTGAGCCCAGTTCGCAACCTCAGCCAGTTTTTTTCTGCTGTCCCCACCTCTCAGGTGGATGGTAGTGCAGTCATTTAAAAGTCAATGGGGGTAGGAAGTGGGCTGGGGCCTGGTTCCTGGCCCCATAGGCTTTAAATGCTGGTAAACCCAGCTGGGTGACATGCAGGCCAATATAAAACTCCATGGGGCAGGAAAGCTCTCCTTAGGGCAGCAGGGAAACGCTCCCTGTGTTTCCCTAGACTAGGGACTGCCTGATCTGGGGAATGGGATGGGGGCTTTGCTCAGCTGTTCTACTACCCTTCCAGAGTGCCTGTGGGATAGGAAAGGAGTGGAAAGTATCCCTGCCCATTTTCCACACCTGAGGGTCCCTGGTCTGAGGAAGCACAAGGAGCCTTCCCTCCCACCCCGCCATGTCCCCCAGAACAGAAGTGGTCCACCCACTGTTCCCTACCCCTTCCTCAGACCAGGATCCCCTCTCTCCCCCCCACCCCGAGTCTCAGGAAGGTGTGAGGAGCAGGGGAAATGGGGTGACTGCAGGCTGAATGTCTATACTGCCCCCTGCTCCCAGAACCATTTCTAGTGGAAATTTATCAGAAAGTTCTACCTCTGGAAATGAATGTCTGTTCCTGGCCAGTGTAACCTAATCCTTGTTTGACAGTGTATTTGGGATGCAGTTGATATAGTCTACTCCCAAGGTTTGCTTGTCTTTCCTTTGTTACTTCTAACAGTACCCTTGTAAGTTGTGTCTTATTACATTGGAGAGGTCCCTTTTTGTCTCTCCCTACCTCAGTTTTCTGTTCTGTAAAGTGGATATAATCATTCTTACCCACCATGCAGGGAAGTTCAGAATCTTAATGTTTACAAAATCTTATGAGAACCCCTGATGGAAGATGGCTTAGAACATGTTAATTACTTTTTCATCAGGATCATCATGTTCATTTTGTTTGTTTTGAAAAAAACATATATATGTGTGTGTGTGTGTATGTGTGTGTATATATATATATACACACTATCATATATATAGTGTCATATATATATGATAAGAATCTTGTTTACAACAAGTCTCTCAGATACAGTATATTTAATTATAACTATCCTTCCTGTCTTACCCAAGGTCATAAACCATTTTAACATTTTTAATAGTTACCATGTTATGAATTCTGGAGCCTTGGGGAGAGGGTTGTGTGCATCTAGAGAAGAAAGTAAATAAATTGAGAGACAAAGTTGTTTACCTACCAGTTGCTATCATCAGTGGCTGAAGGGTTAATGTAATGCTCTATGCTAGAAGGCCCACATTCAGTTGTAAAGTTATCATTCCTTTGAATTAATGGGTAGTATAAATGCTATGGAGGCATTTTATGTAATCTCTGAAAGCAGTTAGAGTATTTTGCATTAGTCAACCACAACCCTTTTAGCTAATTAAGAAGCAGTATTTGTGAATTTGGAAGGCGAAACCAATTCAATCTTTCGTTTGTAATCACAGGACTTGAAGACTACTCTTAATTGAGAAATCATATATCTATGGAAATGAGTTGTATGAGCTGAGCCACTGATACAACTGAATTTGTAGTACAAACAGACCCAAAGATGGAGGCTAACTTTACCTACCTTAAGTGATACCCTGCAGTGCTCTCAGCTTATCCTGACTGACTTCACTGTGGATCTTGTGAGAGATGACATTGTTAAAAGCACTAACTCCTAGAATTATTTGATCATGCAAGAACCTCAGTTTTCATTTAAAAAGAAAAAGGAAATTAGTTCCTGTGGTTGCAGAGAATGTGACCTCTAATGACGTGAAATAGAAGGCACTTAAAAATATCCTCAAATGTATTATTATTAAAAAAAATAGTTTCATGATCCTAAGCAAATCTTATTATTTTTTTTAAGGCCTGAATCATGATTTTAAGCACTTGCCGTTGGGAATAGATCTTGAATTGAAAAGATAAAAGTAGTGCTTAGGTAATGTGTTTCTATCTTTTCTTTATGCCCTCAGAGAATTGTGAGGTTAAAGCAGAATGAAAATATGATTGGAAAATATTTAAGTTTACTCGCATGCAAAAACTCCTTTGTACCTTTCGTACCCAGAAATAAGAGGTTGCAGATTAAGAGTAGAACTAGTAACTAACATGATTCAAGTTATCTTTTTACCTGCTTTTTCTTTCTGAATCCTGAACCAGGTGAATAATGTGCCATAGGGAATCCATTGCTCAAAACAGTTGTCTAAAGCTAGTAGTTCTTAATGAATTTGGGCCACTGTGATAAAGCTGGCTATTTTTGGGTAGAGACATGCTGGAACTATTAAGTTCAGATTTAGACTTTCCTCAAGTTCAGACACATAGTTCAGGATAAAGGCAGAGGGGGATAAATAATGGATCAAACATTTTCTTGGTGTGTAACTCCCTTTAGGTCAACACAATAAACTAAAACAAATCTGGCAGATTTGCAAAATGTTTTCTGTAGAACATCAATTCTTCAGCTTATCCTGTTAGCGTATATTTTGCAATGAGATGCATATCAAATGTTCTTCTACATAGATTAAATGAAAATGAAATAGCAAACTCCCCTTCTCAGTTTCCACACGCTTATGGATTTACATCTCTCTCCAAACTCTACATGTCTAGCTATTTTGTGCTGTGTTGTAGATAAACACTGATACCGCTGCATTATATACACATTGTGTCATTGTGTTTACCAGTGTGTCAGGTTTGTTCAAAATGTAACAATATGTGGCAATGTTTGCAGGCAAAACTTGAAACAAACTATGTTCAGGCCTCCTTAATGATCTCTGGGAATAGCCAATAGCTAAGGGGAATTTTCTTTGTTAATGGAGCTAATTCCAGCAAACAGTTTTCTAGTTACGACATGTTTTGATGATTTCAGGAAAACAGCATAGCTTAAAGCATGTATTCTAATTGCTGTTGTGCCTGCAGGAATTGCAGAGCTCGTTTCACACAAGACACTCTATAAGACTAGCATATAGCTAAACATTTGATGTAAATGTAGGTTTTATGAGCGTTTTATCTAGATTCAGAAGTAGTTGGGCAACTGCTGCTCAAGCTAGCCCACATGTTGCTCTCTCTACATTTTTTTTCTGCTAAAGTTCTGTGCTCTGAATTCCCAGGATCCTTTTTATTTCACTCCTAATGGCCTACATAGGTATACTAATGTGTCTCAATCCTGATCTGCAACACCCACTGCCATTCCAGTCCAACCACCCACTTTCTAGCTCTGATAAGGTATCTTAATCCTAACCTGCAGCACCCCTCTTTTGTTTCAGTTATAAATTCCCACATTCCTCTGCCAATATCTCTCAATCCTGACCAGTGGCACTGTCTTTTATCTCAGCTCTGATTTCCCACACACCTTTACAAACATACCTCACTCCAGACATGTAGCACAACTTGCTGGTCCAGTTATTGGCCAGCAACTCTACCTGTACAACTCAGCTCTCCTGACTTTCAGTGTAACTTGCTGTTCTTTTTCTGCTCCCTGCACATCTCAAATGATTCCCATTTCCAGAGTAAGAGCCAGCCAGTCTGACCAATTTAAATAAGTAAGTAAATAGATAGGAGGTTGTCCTTCTAAAACTTGACATAAACTCCAGTTTTCTTGGAAAAAACTAACTAAATGCAATTCTTAATAATGGAGCTAGAAATGGGCTGCAGAGGCCAGGAAAATTCTTCTGTGGAACCCACAGATAACCTGAGCCATAAGATAATTTAACCTCTTTCTATAAGAAAAGGAAACTTGGCCGTTTTTCCTGGGTGATCTCTAATCAGAGACATTTGTCAGACATTTATACTGATATGTTTCATTTGCTTTTCTTTGTGCTGTCAGGCTATCTACCTGCACGGTGTGTGCTATTTAGAAGAGTTATGCTGTTTCTGACATGTGTATGCTTACAGAACACAACAGGTGACCCCCACATCCCCGGCACTCAGCTCTTCCCCCCCGCCTATAGAGATATGGGAAGGGAGAACGGGATAGACTGTCAGCAGGTGCTCTCCCGTTGATCTGCCTCCACTCTCTGGGAGCATTCCACCACTGGAGCTGAGAGACCCCCATGATCTGGCTCCTGGAAGCAGAGAGATACATGGTGACTGGGGGCTACAGAGGCAGTATCCTGGTTCCAATAGGGGCACAGGAGTCTCAGGACCACAACTGTGAGATCCCCCATACCCTTGCCATCTAAGCCTCCCAGTCCCTGCATACCTTTCCAGTTCTGGTAGAGGGTGACACAGGGTCTCTAGTCTCCTGGTTCTCACGGAAGGGGGGAGACATAGGGATGGGGCTCTCTGGAGAGCAGAGGTGGACATTGGCTCTGTTCTCCTGCTTCCTGCCTGCCTTGGGGTGGCAGGGGAGCACAGCTGCAGTCCTGGGAGACACGGGATGCAAAGCAGCACTAACAGTTCTTTTCCACTTTTGCCACTATGTTGGGGGAGGAAAGGATTAAAGCACAGGTCACTGCAACCCCCTGTTGTGTCCCCAGCTGAAGAGCATGTGGCTGCATGCAGCCACAGTGATTTTGAAGCGCTCCAGACAGCAGGAAATGGGGGCTGTATATTTATGTCCCTCAGCTGAAAACACTACCTTGTTGAAATATTTCCAAGCCTGTTACACTTGGAAATGTTTCAAATGTTACTTCTGCTTCAGCCCATAAATACAGTGTACATGATGGGATGGTTACATTGTTTTTGGGGGGAAGGAGTTTGGGATGGGCATGCAAGTGAAGAAGTAAGCCATATCACACCAGTTTCAAGAAACCTCCATACTGTGCTGTACTGTAATGCATACTGCACGTGGCACATGTTTTGCCAGAAAAGAGCTTTAGGAATATCTTAAAGGGTTTTTTAAACTTTGTGTTGGGACTTTCAGTGTTAGTAGCCTTTCATTTACAAAGCCAGCTGGTTAGCCATAACTATCTGTGGCAGGGCACTGTGTGTGCCTGCCACTTTAAGGGCCTGGTGCTGGCAGCCACCAGGTGCCTGATGAGGGCAGCCATTTTGGAGTCAAGAGCTGTCTATATAAACAGGGCAGTTCGGCTGCTGGAGGGTCAGGCAACAACATTGCCTGGCTGTAGGGCTGCTGAGATCATCTGGAGGTAAGGGAGGAGCTGTAGGGGATGGTCAGGAGGCTCCTGGTCCTGGGCATGACCTAAAACTGCACCCTGTCAGGAGTGGGTGGCCTGGTGGGGCTCTCAGTGGTGCGGGAGCCCCCAGGAAATGCCAGGCCAGTTACCACCCCAGTGAAAGGTGGGTCGGGGCGCCTTAACCCCTAGCCCCCACCACCGGGTGGGTAACCCCATTTGTGTGAAGGGCCCAGAGGGCAGACCCTGGGAGAGAGTGAGGGGCTAGAGACCCGACCCAAACGAGAGAGTACCCTTGACTGGCCCATGCTGGGGCCAGGACCAGGAGGGTCAAAAGGGCCAGGGGCCCACCGCGAGGGATGCCTAAGAGCCGGGGGCCTGGGGTCCCGACTGGCCTGGAGGTGGGCCAGGGCTGGTAGCCAGAGGTCCTGGGGGGACCACACCCAAGAGGGGAAAATAGTTTCAGGGGACTAGGTAGCCTGAATGAAGGCAGAGAGGCCATCTGAGTGGAGGGATCATGGAGGTGTCCTGTTAGGACGATTCTGGGGCCCAGCGTGGGGGCTGGTGATTATGTGAATATCGAGATGTCATCTGCGAGGCTTGGGCTGTGGTATAGGGGAGGAAAGGAGCTGCAGAGAGCACCCCTTGGCATTGGGGCACCAAAATGGGTAGCCTCCCGCTTAATTGACATCAATTAATTAATCAATTAACATCAAGGCATGGTGGGCTAGAAGGGGGGTGGTTGGCCCAAGAACAGGTGGGCGGGCCAAAGAGATTGGCCCGAGCTGGCCCCCTGTTACACTATCCAACCAGGCAGACTTTGGAGGGACAAAAATAAGCCAAAAAAAGGTCGCCTTTACACTGCATAGTAATATCACAACTTTATTATAAGAACTTTGGCATTTTAGTCTGTCCAGTGCTAGAAGCTCTGGATGGATGATCCAAATAGATCACAAGTTGTTGGCTATTAAAGTAGGCAATGGTGTAGTAATGAATGTTAACTAGTCTTTGAGAAATTGTAATTTGGTTGGGAGAGTAGAAGAGGATCATTCATATTCTGAAGAAGAGAAGGAAACATTTGTTTAGTAAATTGTGATTTCATGTTATTGGTGACTGAAGCACTAGGGCAGAGATTGATTGATGTCAAGGTACAGGGTAGTTTGACAGGGGGGCATGCTCAGTACAATGGAATGTATGGAAAGCCCCACATGGTATATTTATACACATACATACAGCATATGCATATGGCATATGATTGGTAGCTGTTCATTCTCATTTCCTCTTGTGTACGTTTCTGAGCATGAGGTCAGGAGAAGCGAAACTTGATGTGGCTTTAGAGAGTATATGTTTGTCTCTGGCATATTCAACAGTTGGTTATTTGTGGATCGTTTATACCTTCCCCTTTCCAATTGCTGCTGCTGCAAATAATAATGGCTGACATTTTTGAAATGCTGAGCTTACCAGAGAGATGCTGCTTTTTCTGGGTGGGCCTTGATTACACTGCGTGATGCCGTGTTCATTTCAGTGTTTCTTGCTCTAATGGGCTTCTCATTCAGTGAGAATCAGTGGTGTGTTGATTGGAGGCTACAAGCAGTTGTCACCAGGAGAAACCATTTTCTCCCAGGACAAATTGCATTTGTTCAGACATCCGTGTCCATTGTCCCGGGGTAAACCCTGAAAAGGTTCATGGGGTAAGAAATGCTAACAATTTGCCCTGGGAAATCACGAAGTGCATCTGACTGGTTGTCCCAGGATTATATCATTGAATCAGTGGCAGAAAAGCAGCAATGTATTCAGCCTGATTGCAAGTGCCATGGAATGCCATTTCCAGGATATTTTTGTACTGGGACAAATGGACACAACTTGTCTGAGACAAATGCAGTATCTATTCCTAGCCTGATAGTCATACATTTATGCAATTCCTTTCATCCCAGTAGATCTGAAAATCAACAGACTTGTTAATTTTGCCTTAGGTAGATAGAGAAGGTTAGCAGAATTCTCTCTTACAGAATTCCCTGTACCTAGTATAGAGCATACTACAAATACCATAGTGCTAAACAGCTGCCAACTTAACTTTAAAATACATTCGGTGAGGGTAGCAGCTTTAACAGTATAGAGGGAAAAGAATTTTTTCTCAGCAACATCATGGAAAGCACCATGTGATCTTTGGCATCAAATGAACTAAGTAAAACTTAACTACTGTACCTCATAGAGGTTTCAAGAAGACATTAATTGTAATTTAAAAAAATACGCATCTTTACATGTCCTCCAAGGTGGGGTAGGGGGGTGCTTTAATTAGAGTGGCCCTTGGGCACTGTTTTAATTAAAGCACCTGCAGTGTCTGATGTGTTCTGCACCTTGTGCTTCAGAATGGTGGTGGAGTGCCCCCACTGTCATTTTGGAGTATGGGGACGCTGAACACACATGACACTGAGGCTGCAGGTGTTGGGTACGTGTATAGGTCCCCAGCATGATCATGTGAAGAGCAATCCAGTATTATTAGTATTATGGTAGATACCCCTCTGCAGGTTATAGGAGCAGAGTAACAGGTGAGGGAGGAGAAACATCCTACAGTCCTGTAAGCCGTACTTGTCATTGAACCCAGAGGGGTTGAACGGTACTTGGGGTGTTATTAGAAAGAAACAAGAAGGAGCATATACTGGAGTTTGGTTGATTTCATTCTTTGTGAGCCCTGGGAAGAAGAGATGCTAATCAGCTTTGCATACTTACTGCTCTCATATCATGCATCCAATTGTATATATTATGCAAATTTTTGAAACTCCACATTTGTGATGTGATATCCTGCCAAACGGTGCAGCCAGGTTGGCCCTGCCAGCTTTCTTTTTAAGTTTCCTACTCCACAAGTGAATTGATGGGTGTGCTCACATGTAAGGTCACTCATCTCAAAACGTCCATGAGGCAGATTTTGGCACCATCTGAAGCCACTTTATACTGCTTCCATAGTACACAATGACTGGAAAAGGGGTAGAGATGATTCTTACTGCCCAGGGGTCCTCACAGCAGGGAGACTGCTGCTGACCTGGTGTTCCAGCCACGAGGTTGCTCCATGTGCTCCCACGGCTGGGACACCACAACTAACACAGTCTTGCAGCTGTGGGCATGCATGAATCACCCCCACAGTTGGGGATGGATGAGTACCCCCATGGCTGGGGACACTACAGCAGCAGCAGGCTCCCAGCTGTGAGAGTTCATGGGGCATCTCCACAGTTGGGAGCCTTGTCAGCCAATGAGGCTCTTATCCACAGGAGTATGTGCTTGCACAGCTGGGAGCCAGTTGGGAGCTCCCAGGCTTGGGGATGCACATGCCCCCCCCCAAGCTGGGAGCGCCAATCAGCTGATGGTGCCCCCAGCCACAGGGGCTTCTGGCTACATGTTCAATTAATGGCATGATAGGAACCAGCTGCAAAGTTATTACACATATTCTGTGGAATAACTTTGTAGCTTATTCCTCTTTTCATCACAACATTAATTGAATGAATGTGTAGCTGGGTGACCATTTCAGACGTGAGTAACTAGATAACCATGTCTTAAGTGTAATGTGTACATGGGGCCTCTGAGGTCCTTCAGTAAGTGGTCATGTCCCTATTTATAGTGGATTGGAAAGTAAGAGACAGAGTCTATGACTTGCCTAAGAGAGATCACATGACACTAGTATTTTACAGGATTAGACTTGAGACTGAGACAAAATATTTGTAAGAAAGTAGATAAAAAGGAAAGTGGTAGTCAAGGTACCTGGGTTTTAATCCTAGTTTTAGTATTGATTTACGGTGACCTTGAGCAAGTAATTTAACTTTTGAGTCTGTATTGCCATCTGTAAAATAGGGATAATAACACATTAGTTATTTCATAGAAGTATAGTAAGGTTTAAACAATGTTTATACATGCTGTGTACCTACAAACCATTGGATTACTTGTATCAGCCTATTTAAGAGCTACAAAATCTGGGGAGCCTTCAATTTAGGGCTGTGTTACATGTTCATTTTAGGTGGCTCCTGGAGTTCTTAAACCTTGGATTGTCCACACATTATCACCTGAAACTAGTTTTAGGCACATGTTAGGTGGCCTAAAGTTACATCACTCCATGGCAGGTTTATCTCTGATCTGTAGTACTCTGCTCATGTTCCATTAATATGTGGCTACTCCCCACAAATGAGCTACCCAAGTTGCAGTCCTCTAGCATCCTTGGATGCAGTGTCCCCTCTCCTATTTTCCTGTTTTGTGAGGACAAACTTTCTACCCCCTGAACAAACCTGGATTCAGTCATCTTCATCAGGGAGCCCCATTTATACACTGATGCACTGATGAAAATTGAAGTGGATATTTAACCTAAAATGGCTTTCCCACTTCTCTCTTAATACTTCACTTTTACTGAAGTCTCCTGGAAGTTCAAAAAAGTGAAAATTTGGAGGTCCAGAATTACATTAGATAAATGGGGAGGGGGGACAACATCATTTTTTTTTTTTTTTTTGGACCAAAAATGTAGCTGTTGAAGGAGCCATGCTAGACTTCTCATTCTCATCAGATTGGCCCCCTTTACATATTCATGTAAAAGTGTGATGGGCTCTAATGTGCAATCCACACAGTTGTGCCTCCTGCCATGCCACGCATGCATGGAAGGAGGCATAATTGTGGGATCACACATTAGATCCATCATACCTTATTGCTGGTTCAAAGGGAGCCCAATCCTGGGTTCCCCCGCTCCAGCAAGAAACAAACTCCTGCATCTGGGAGCCCCTTCAGTTAAGGGCTCCCAGCCGTTTGGGCATCTCATGGACCCCTGGGGCTGAGGGATCATGGCTGCTGTGATTCCCCAGCTTCAGGGTGTGCGTGAAACCCTCAGGGCTGGAGGGTTGTGGCAGCTGTGATTCCCTAGCCCTGGGGTTTCATGCACCCCTGGGGCAGCCAGAACCCAGCTGGGTCCTGGCACCCAGCATTCACAGCTACAGGACTCTGGGTCCACTTGCTGCTAGGACCCAGCATCAGTAGTGCTAGAGATGGACATTCAAAAAGCCTGAGCCTGAATTGATTAAATCTTTGCAGGTTAGTCTAACCTGGCTAGGGTGAACCAGTTAGTAACCAGACGGACATTCTCTCTGGACTGAGGAAATGCAGGCATATGCCCGCAGTGGCTCAGGCTAGAAGCCAGGGGGTACTAGAGTAGCCCTCCCTTCCCTTTCAGAGGGCTGAGCTGAGGGGGCATCCTGGCAGGACGCTCTTATTATTTCCCCTCTCCTGAGCAGCCCAGCAGGGGATGTTTATCACCCCTAACCCAGTGTTTATCAACCCACTAAGAAAACAAAGCCTCTCTCCATTAACCACTGGAGCTCTTCTTAAACAGCTTTTCCAAGGAAGGACATTAAGCTGCCTGTCGATTAGCTCCAAAAAGCCTGTCTGCCTTTCTCGTCTCCCACAGCACAGAAGGTAACCAACATGTGGTCTGCTAGCTAATGTTGAGGTGTCTGCATAAGGCAGAGGGGAAGGAAGAATAATCCCTGCTTAGCAGGGAGAAGCCAGGCAAACACTGCTGTGCCTGCAAGTCTCTGCCGGAGCTGCAGCCAGGAAGCAGAGGGGAGGAGCCAGCTCTGCTGTGGAGCAAGTGCCCCGTCCAGCCCAGACAGCATGCTGGGATCCTGGGGGAGTCTGGTTTATCTTAAACCAGCAAGGGGTCTGGGATAGACATTGCATAAACAGGTTTGACCCAAATCAGTTAAGTCTGATACTGCATCAACCAGGTTTATCTCAAACCGGTTTCAGCCATTATGTGCACTGAACATCTGTTCTGTTACAGGTTTAAACCAGTTTCTGATCACTTAAACCAGTGTATATGTAATGTCTGTCCCTAGCCTAGAGGCTAGGGCTGAGAGTCCCCTCAGTTGCGGGACTCCCAGCCCTGGCTGGGCATGATGCATCACTGGGCTTGGAGCCCTCTCAGCTGATGGAGTTCCCAGCCACAGTGGAGACTCTGCTACAACTTAAAACTTGATAGCAATCAGCTATAAAGTTAGTATGCATTTTTTGAGGTCTTTATAGCTGGTTAGAGGATTTTATGGCACGATAGCTACTTTTCACGTGTAGCTGGTCTCAAGGTAATTGTGAAGCTAACCAGTTAATTGCATGATACCTGTAATGTGTAGATGGGGCCATAGAGATAACTTCCAGCCTCTACTAACTGGAGCTGTACTGGAACTGATGGCCTCAAACTGAGGGGCTTCTACCTATCAATCTTCTGAAAAATCGCGTCACTTGAAACAAAGCTACTTGTTTGGAACAGAGTATGGTTTAAGAACATGGTTTCTTGCTAAGGAAATTTACATTCACCACAAACTCCCCCATCAGCCATGTGATTTTTGGCTTCTTGGAAAATAAAGCAGATCTTGACTAAGCAGTGACCTTTAGATTAGGACTTCCCACCGCATGCTTCTCCAATCCAGTCTGGACCATCATCAGTTACCTTATTGTGCTTCTACAAATGAAAGGGATAGAGACCTCCAGTCAGAAACTGTATCTTTGCAAAGATTTCTGGAGGGCAAGGAAACCTGTTCAAACTAACCCAGAGTTCTGGGGAACTGGCAGAATGTAACGAAGGGCATTCTGAACCACCCTGGCCCATCGGGAATGTCTTTTGTGCATGTCTGTACAAACAGGTCTTTACAGGCTGCAGAAGCAGAGAGCTGGATGCAAAACGCCTCCAGCCCATAGACCATTTTCATTGAGAAGCACAATATAAGGGTGCTGCAGTCTAGAATTTGAAGGTTACATTTGTGTTGGCTGCTTTCCTTGTTCGTAGAGGAGGAAAAGCAAAAGACCTCAGGCTGTCTCTGGGTGGCAGTTGTTTCAACTTGAAGACATGTAGCTGCCTGAGAACACATTTTTGTGTGTTGTTTTGGTTTTCATTTTTTTCCCCTTCTTGTTTTTCTCGTTAATTTTTTTGTACTTATTTTTAAGCGCTTGGCAAGCTGTGCATGCAAGCTGTTTCTCATGGAATGGAATTGCATAATGCTGTACTTTTCTTGTATAATGCAGAAGAAATTGGAAGTAGATACAGTGACCAGTTTCTGAAAGGTTCCTTGGCTTCCTCCCAATGAAGTCCAATGGCTCTAAGTGTCCTGTGTTGCTTTGTATTGCCCTGATGTGGGAGGCAGGAGGAAGAATTTGGGTAGAACACGGGTGGTAGCAAAGCAGGGATTGTGGCTTCCATCTTAGAAGTATAATAAGATCAGCCCCTTCTTGCAGCAGTAGACAAAGTGCCCTGAACACTAGGTCTACAGTGTGTCAGTACAATTTATACTCTCCTTTAAAAGCAACCCATTAATCACAGTTTCTTAACTATTGGACTGTCTAATCAACGTTTTTATCTGGATGAAACACAGCTGAAAACAGACACAGATAGAACTCAGTTGAAACAAGACAGAGGGGGTGCTTGTGGGCTGAGGGAGCATTTTGAATAGGTTTTTTGGTGGTTTGTGTTCACCTATTCAGGGAATTACAGCCGCTTCTGTTAAGAGTTGAGAATTTGAGCTTGAGAATTTGAGGATAACTTTTGACAGCTCTGTAAGCACAGGGGCCCCTGCTTTGTGAGTGGTCAGGAGTAGCTAGTATTGTCTCTGTCATATCCAAAAACATCCACCTACTTCTTTCAAATATGGACATCACCATGGTTACCCATGCCTTTGTCACATTTAGGAAAGACTGCCGTGCTGCATTCCTAATCAGGCTCTCCTTTAAGCTGACCTGGAGTCTGCAACAGTTATTGAATGTGGCTCCTCGTCTGCTATTTAGGACTGGAGGAAAGGAGCCTAGTGCTTTCCTTTTGTGTCAGTACAGCTCATGAAAGCATTATACTGTAAGGTGGTATATAAAGTCCTGTCAAACCTAGGTCCTTATTAAGTACAGCACTTAAACCCATGCTTAAATTTGAGCATGGGAGTTGTTCCATTGACTTCAAGGATTTACTCTTGTATCTGATTCTCACTGGTTGGCTCTCCAGTGGGGTTGGTTACATTATTTCTTTTCATTTGCATTTTTGTATGTAGCATTTAGGTGCCTTCTGATACAATTGTATCAGGGCAGTATGGCATCACAGAGTAATACAGCTTCAGGACTTAGTGATAAACTCATTACAAGAAAGTGCAGTGTCATTATGTCATAAAGCATAGCATTATCTTGTAGGGTTGGCAAGCTGATCAATTGACCAGTCAAATATTGTCAACTGACTGCATATTTTTCGACTAGGCAAAGATTATGGCAATTTTACAAAAAAACAACAACACTTTTTTGTAGTTTTTTTAGACAAATATGATTTTTTAAAGTTGTTTTTGACATGTTTCTTAATGGAAAATTTGTGCTTTTTCTGTTTATTATTTGGATCTATTGGCAAGTTTTTATAATGTTTGACCAATATTTGACTGGTGAATTGACCAAACTTTATTTGATTGGTCAAATACCCAACCTTATTATCCTGTGGCTTGCAAGACTGGTAGACGTTCTGCATGGGGATGGCAGTCAGCCTCATCCCACAGACTTCTGTGTTTCCAGTGAGTACTCCCTTTCTCCAGCAGCTTGTACTAGCCTGGTTACAACTTCTCCCTTTGTGCAAGGCAGGGTTTAAATTAGGGGAGAGCTCGGGGGGCTGGCCCCCCATAAGAGATAAGAGCCCCCTTGTAAGATTTGAAAAGCATGGCCGGGGGTTGGGGGAATCCACCAGTTTTATTAGGGCATTGTGATAGGCAGCTCCGTTTTTTCTCAAAAAAGAGTCTAAGTGGAATTTGAACCCTGGTGCCAAGGGCTCACAGTTATGGAGCTTAGCCATAAGACTTGATGGCATACTGATAGGGAGGAATTTGGTTGATGTGGTAAAATGAGGGATTTTTATTTTTGAGCTTGAGCAAGATGAACAGGTGAAAAATTTGTTTTGGTACCTAATCTTTTATTCATATAGGTAAAAGCAGGGGTGCCAACTTTTTTTTGGGGGGGGGGGGGGAGGGGGGCTAAGATCATAGACATGTGGAAAATTTTTCACATTTCTGGTGACAGCCTTTTTCCTGAGGGGGGACAGGGCCCTCAGGCCCCCACATTCTCGGCACCTATGGATAAAAGAGAATTTATAATTTCTTGTGAATATGAGGGGTAGGGAGCAGGGATTTTGATGAATAAGTAAGAATTCAAACCTTCTACAGTTGTGCCACGGACATGCTTTTTCTGAACGGTGTCTGACCTCCAGGATCATAAAGTTAGATTCTCTTCATCGAGTAAACGTGGCCTCCCATGTGACAGCAAGACTTGACATCATTACAACAGCCCTGGGTATTTGTTTTCTTTCTATAAAAGTTTGCTGTTGTGGCTGTTATAACAGTGCAACCCCAACTTCCCTTTTTCTATGGCCTTTCCTTCTGGGTTTCACAGAAAGTGCTGAGTGTTTTGGGAAGGTTGCTACTGTCATGGATCTTTACTGTAAATCTCAGAGGCCTGGGTAACTTTTCAGAAATCTCTGCAGCATGTGGCTCCTAATTCTGAGGGTAAATTGTGTTTGAAAAAAAAGTACAGAGCTGAAGAGACTGTTAACTCAGTGTCTAGTCTGTGTTATAGATTGTCAGTAAGAAGTCCCATATTCCCACAGCTGGTGCTAGTCTGGGTAAATGTTTCCCTCATGTGAAGGCTGATGCTAGTCATTTCCAGAGTCAAAAGCACTGTAACAGGTTCACACGAAAAGACTCAAGTTCTCAGCACTCTTTGAGCAGTGCCCTCCCCTACTTTTGTCACTACTCTTTCCATTTCTAGCCTAATGCCTGTCCCATCTGGCGCTATGGTGTTTCCATTCCTGCTGGGCACATATTCCTTCCAGCAGAGCATAGACAGTGGTCACCATTGTTTCAGCCCATTGTCAACTGTATTGACTGCACTTGAATGCTGCTCATTAAAGGCTGTCTGCTTTAGGGGAAGAGAGAGGTGGCCTTTTAGGTGACTGGGATGGAGCATGTTAGAATTTGATCTGCCAGGGGGGAACAAAATTACAGTTGTGGAGATTACTAAAGCCTGTGTCCTCTTCCCTCAATGTGCTGAGTCAGCATCTCAGCCCTGTGGCCTGCCACTCTTATTTCATGATCTCTGATTGCATTACTAGACTGCAGTAAAAACCACACGCGCGCACGCGCACACACACACACACACACACACACACACACACACACACACACACGGCTTTGTTTGGATTGTTGTTTAGTGTTTTTGTGCTTGCCCTCCCTCCTGGATAGGAAACCTTTAATAAGAGTTTTCTTAAACGGGGCTGCATGCAAAAAAGGGAATTTTACTCTATTCTCGTAACAAACAGCCATTTCAGGAGGTCTCCCCCCTCACCTCCCCTCTGTACATTCCTAAAGGCTTTATACCTCTGCTGGTTACTGATTGATGGTTCTGTGCTGAGCTCCCTTTAATTTTGCAATAAACCAACAAGGAGGCTGAGACCACAAGTTTACAAAGAGTGACTTATTTACTCAACTGGATTTACAAGGATGACAAAGCCAGATTTAGTCGTTTCAGTGTGGTCCCGGGGAAAGCAGGAGTACTTGAGAAATTATACTGTATAAATAACCAAACAAAAAATAGCTTGCTTTATTCTTCCATGTAAAGAAATCATATTTCATTGCTTAGGCCAACCCTCTCCCAGGACCTGCCGGGGTTTTCACCTTACAAAGACATTGCATTACACCCAGCACTTTCAAACCTTGTTGCTGGGAAGTAGGTACCTGGTAGGATTTGTATTTTCTGAGGTGATCCCAGAAAATCAGTCTCCACTATAGTCACTTCAGATTGGTGGAATTACGTTGCCAAGCTGCATAAACATTGCTGAAGTGCATGTGAAAAGAGAGAGACTTGGGGCATTCAGTTATATTAGGGCAGTGGTTCTCAAACTTGTTAGATGCCAAGTGCCCCTCTTTAAGAATGCTAGCTCTTAGCTTTCACTCATTTTTGACTGCGTAAATATAATAGAGCAATTCTTCTGTTGCAAAGAACTCAGAAAGACCACAACAGGTCAGAATGTTTTTGACGCAATGAATTTCTATTTAAAATCTCTGGGTTTTATCTAGTGAATCATATGTATGTGTTTGCACGCATAATGGTGCCAATATTCATAGGCACCCTGGTTGAGGATCACTGTATTAGAGATAGGTAAGATTGGTTTGTGATAAGGCCATAGTATTTTGGGGATTGGATCCCTTGTGTCAGAGACAGCAAGTGAGGCAAATGGTTAGAAGCCTAAATATTTCTTTACTGGTGCTTTACTTTTGGCATCTATGTTTGAAAAAAAATTTCCCTTGCTGTTTCTCAGTTTTTCTAGCTGTAATAAACTGGATGTTTACTACTACTTTAACATTGGCGGTTGGGGTACACTGATAGAGATTTTCTTGGCCAATACCGATAGCCCAATATTTAGCAAGCATATTGGCCAATACCGATCTGATAACTGATTTACAGGCAGAGTGGAGAGCAGTGCTGTGCAGGTAAGTTTGTGGAGGGGAAGGGGTAAGGGGGAGGGAAGGGACATGGGGGTGCAGACTGAGGCCCCCACGGTGAGGGAGGGAGTAGGACAGGGGCTGGGGCTGCCCAGCCAGAGCAGTGAATGGGACCCCAGGGCCATGGCAGGGAGTGGAATGGAGCTCTGGGTAGCTCGTCAAAGGGATCAGTGTCCCGGCACTTAAAAATGGTGGTGGGGACACTTAAACTAAAGCTTATCAAATGAGCCTTGTTTCAAGCACCACCGCCACCATTTTTAAGTTTGGGGACTTTTAGGAGTGGAGCCGAGTGGGGTAAGGGTAGAGACGGGCACCCTCTGTGGGCTTGGGGCTCTCCGCCCTGCGGCACAACTTGCTGCCCCCACCACCACTGGGTTGTCGGGGGGCCATGGCTGTTGCAGGGCTCCTGGAGCAAAAGGCATCAGGGCAGTGAGCCCCAACCCCATAGTGGACAGCTAACCTCCACCCTGTGCACAAATCCGGGGGGGAGGGGGGGGCAGATGCCCCCTATGCCTCCCTAAGGGGTGTGCGAAGCAGCAAGGTGCCACTCCCCCTGCACCCCTAGATGGGCTGCCTGCAGCTGCGTCCCACTCCCCGCCCCAGCCCCAGAGTCCCATTCACCCCTCTAGCTGGGCAGTGCCCTGACCCATCTCCAGCCCCCGCCCCTATCCTACTCTCTCCTTCACCATGGGGGCCTTGATCTGCCCCCCACACCACTTCTCTCCCCCATGCCTCTTCCCCTCCATAGTCTTACCTGCAGGGTGCTGTTCCCACACTGCCTGGCTGTGCTCCTAGCCACATATGTGCTGTGGCATCTGGGGGCCCCAGCCAGAAGGCATATTTATCAGTACATTGTTGGCTACGCAAGCCAAAAACAAGACAATAGCCGATAATGTTAGTTTTCCTTTTATCAGTGCCAATCCAATATAGCATCCATATATTGGTGCACCTCTAATTGGTGGTCATAGTGTTGTACATTTACCTAGAAATGAAGATGTGGATTCTGTCTAAGGGAGTTTACAGTCTATAATAGATGGTGTCTAATATTTATCTTCCTAATAAGATCAGGGGGTGTAGGATTAACTAATTTATAAGCATTGCAAGAAGTTCAAATTTTTCCAAGAAATGGCTCTAAGAACTGAATCTATCTATGGTGTTTACAGTTCTGTTGCATTTTGTCACAGGCATGTAGTACAGTTCCTCATTAAACAATTTGCACATTGCAATTGGCTACACTGAAAGGTAAAGGCATAGTGATTTACTGAACTCCATTGGAAAGTGAGTGACTAATTCAGGTTTGTAGCAGCACTAAGCTATCTAGCTAACCTTTTCACCCTTCATTTTAGGTAGAGGGTGTTTTCTGTTTATGCACAATCATTGGTTGGGGAAGACTCACGCTTTTGATTTACCATGAACAGGGAACAGAAAACAATAGCACAAATCTACCACCTGTCTCACATGTTTGGGCTCAACTGGGGATGGAGAAGAAAGCTGTTTGTTTCCTGTTTCCTTGAACTCTGGTGATTTTTCTAATCAGAATGAGAGGGAGTTTTGTTGGGTTAATTGATACTGGACAATGGGAGTTCTTATGCATTAAGATATTACACAACAAAATCCTCCGTATTGAGAGCTCTGTGGGAGAATAATAGACTAATGATTCAAGTTGTACCTTTAAGATGAAGCCAGGACTACTGGTACTGAAGCTCATTATTTGTTAGGAGCCCACTACAAAAGGGACTTTTCTTTTATTCACCTGGGCTTGCAGTCTTTTCTCGTGAACTAAATAGGTCCAGCTTGATCAGTACTGGAATGGCAGATCTCCTTTGTGAACTAGTACCAGTGGTTCAATACAGGACACTCTCCCCACTAAAGCAGCACTGAATTGATGTGCCAGCCTGTTAGGAAACACTGCATAGCAGCTGGAGGTGCCCTCTTCCAGGAGAGACATGTAAGATAGATATCCTGATCTTTCCAGCTTTTTATTCTACAGCCCTTGTTTATAGCCCTGGGGATGTGAGAGAAATTGGATCTTAAAATGAGGGCCAGCATGCAAGTTTTGTGGAGCACTCTATAAAGTGACCCAGTTAGGTTCCCCTTGCCATATAAGTGTGACACCCACCAGAAAACTACCAAGACATGCTTGGCCACTCTGACTGTCTGCCTGAATCTCCCACTTCCTTCAGACTTTGATGACCCGCCCTCACACACTTATGAGTCTTTGCAGGTGCTTCTGAGCCACAGATCTGGATCAGGAGGTGGGTGGGAAGTATCTTTTTATAGCTTGGTGAAGAAGATACTTAAGAAATGTTAATACCCACTGTGGTTGCTGGTATCGCAGTCAAGTGGGGATGGTATTTGGGCTGTCGACTTGGATGTATCTATGTGATGAGTAATACTGGAGATGTGAATCTTTTTGTGGGTGCTGCTCTTACAAATGGGACATTCTGCTTTTAGAAAATACGGGTTTAGAAATATAAAATAACCTTAAATATTTTGAGTGGTAGCTTGTATACAAGTATGTTGTTTGGAATTTTATATTAAACTTATGAACCTATATTTGAAGAGCTGTATTTTCAAATGTATCACTTAATTCTGGGTGCTTCAGTTTGTTCCTGCCCAGTTTGAGATGCGTAGGGCCTGCTTTCCATCTTTTGCCAATTACTCACAATTCTAGTTTAAGCCATTGAAAGCTGAGGTTACTCAACAGCCTTGAAAATCAGGTGCAAAATGTGTGAAGCTGGGGACCCAAAATTGTGCTATCAGTTGATAACAGTGGGAGTGTACAGCTGTAATGAGGGCAAAATCTGCTGAAAGTGTGCTTGAACAAATATAACTGAGACAGATTTTGGCACTGTGTTTTGTATTGATCTATTTTGTACTGATTTAACAATCTGTAGATTCATGCTTAAACTAGAATTGAATCTCACTTTCAGCTCTATAGTGTTAACAGGAATAAAGAATAGTGTCATTTTACTTTTTCTGAGAAAGAAACATTCTGAACTATTCAGAACAGTACTTAAGTGTGGGTTTAACTGCCCCTATGAAGTCATGGAACTTAAACGCAATTAGATGTTGTCCTGAATAAGAACTACAGCAGATTTGCTGTGTAAGAACGTGCCTTTTTGCAGGCAGTATACAGAGTAGAACAAGATGTCTGGGATACTGTTAATGGAGTATGATCCCTGGTGGGGTTTGCAGAAACTGAGCTCTATTGTTGCAGGCAACAGAGTCAGAGAGAGGCATTGCTGGAGTCAGGATAATGATTATAATGATATAATATAATATATAATAATCATATAATCATTCATATAAATTATTATAATCCACTATCCAACACAATGCCACAAAATTCCTTGTTTAAGGGAAAAACTAAATAACCTGGCAGGTACAGGTCCAGTTACATTGTTGTAATTTCTCTGTTTTCTCTCCATTTGGAGCCTGGAGGGTCTGTTTTCTTTGAAGGAGAGGGATATGAAAAATAGTTCTTTTAGTTTAGTTTTAAATAACCCTTATATACAGTAGCTTTTCTCTAAAATACCTTACATAAACAAAATACATGATGGCACAGTATAAAGTTTATCTTGGCACAAGTTTGAGATGACTGCATTGCTCATGGGTACTTTTGACACTTGTGAGTTATGTGGTCATTGCAAACTCATGCCAATAAAAACTTCATACTGCACCACCTTGCATATATACTGTATGTATAGTAAATATTTATTTAATCTAAGGTATTACAAATAATCATGGCAGTTTCCCTTTCAAACTGTGTAATGTTAATCTGAAGCCCATGCTTTCCCTCTCTTGATATCAGCCTCTCTTTACTTTTCAGTACTCTTCTATAAGGCATGTATGCCTTGGGTGTCTATCTTTTATAGTTTGAATACAGGTTTGCCCTGTTAGAGTCACAGAACTCCAGTTCCCAGGTTTGTAACTCTTATCCAGTAGAAAATAAAGGTATTAAAGCAGTAGGTCTTTTAACAAGGTCTATGCCTAGGTCTTTATGGTGGCAGTGGCAGCGGTCTATCGTGCTGTAACCTGATAACCTGCAAACTGAGCTTTCCCTTTTATAATAAACTTTTATTTGTAACTCTAGGGACCAGTCTTGCACGCACATGCATACATGTGTGCGTGCACGCATACGCACCTCCCTCCCCCATAACTTGGATGAATCAGACACACACAGACCCCTAGATGAATAGCCCCATTGAAGAAGATCCTTAGCTTCCTCTTCACCATTCTGCTTTATGCCTTTCTGGTGGTACAAGGCAGCCAGAATGCTAGCATAACTGGTTATCTGGGATTTCTGTCACTGTAAGAAGCCAGCTCTATGTCAGCCTACCACTCAGCACTTGGCAAGGTGAGCATGTCAGTGTTGGGACCTCAGTGCTATTGCACTGTCATTCGCAGCTGCCAGAATAGTGACATTGGAGCTATGATTGCAGGATACAACTTAGAAAATCTATTAAGCTGTCTTTGTGCCTTTCTGCAGGTGCAGCTGAAACATGGTAACTTCAGTGGTAATGTCTACTGAATAGACTTATTTTCATGTGCGTGCATGAGAAGTTTTGGACCTTCAGTAATTGTTGATGATGCTCAATTATGGTGCCAGGCAGTACCTTATTGAGATGCACTCTGCTCAATCCATATGTGGTGTCTCTTGAACTGAAAGTTGTGTAGCTGCCTCATTGCAGTGCTGCTTACATGCCAATAAGTTCTACCTCTCAGCGCTAAGGTGGTTGTTACATTGCCTCTGATGTGAAAGGCAGCATGTGCAAGCCTAGCAAAATTTGTCTTAGTACAGTGCTGCCTGGCATCATAAGTGAGCAGTATAAATATACTCTAAGTCTAAGACATATGCCTATAGCTTTATTTTTAACATCCAAGGGTGGAAGCCAATAATTGGCATTTTGGAGACTTGTACTTTCATACAACACGTGATTAAGCTATAATTGAGCTACACTTGCCTACTCACTCTGGCGAGTTGGTGGCATTTGTACTAGTTGGTGCTTTCTGTCTCTGAATAGGAAAAGAAAAACCCTTTGATGTTTGGAGGTATAAGGAGTATCTAATGGTTCATCCCTTTAATGCTATACAAATATTTATTTCTTCCATTAGATATATCCTAAGTTTTTGTTGTTATCAGATCCTCTTGAATCTGCAAAATATGACCAAAAAAGACTCATGAGATCTGGCCATCTTATGAGATTTGCAGTGCTGCTTGCTTTGTTCAGTAGAAAAGTACTGTCATAACTAGGGCCTGGTTTAAATTGTGGGCCCAGCTTGCTAATATGATGGCCCGACCATGGTGGGGGCTGCCATTTTCGGATCCAGATCATGACACTCCCTCCTCCCCACCCCCAATTGGCTGAGGGGGCAGGTTTAGGCCCAGGCTTAATTGCAGCAGTAGAGGCCTTGCTCCCAAGGCCTCTGATTGCTGCTGAAAAGCCCATGCCCCCTTGCCTTGCTGGAAGAGGCAGTAACAGCAGTAGCTAGCTGGGGAAAGCATTTGCAAGCCAGCAGCACAAACCTATCAGCCCAGGAGAGAGGGAAGGGGTCGCAAAAGGAACAGGGGAAGAAGAGAGCTTGGGGATAGGTAGGGGAAGGGGTGTTTGCTCCTCTGGGTAGGAAAACTAGCAGAACCCACAGCTAAATTCTTTAGGTGAATGAATTATCCATGTGTCTTTACAATTCTAAAAAATTAAGTTTGTTTCAAGGCTTTTAAATTTTGATTGAAATGGATCTCATAGTCCTCTGCAAATAAATGTATACAGATAATTCATATAATATCACTTGCCTAGTTAGTTCCTGTCTTTCCTAAAATGTGTGTGGAAAGGTTCTCCTAAAAAACTACAGTTCTTTACAGCCTTATCTACTCTCTCTCACATCTTCACAGCAGGATGCCTCATCTGTGTAGGGATAATAATGTATTGTTTCATGAAGAATCAGGAGCAGATGTGAGGATGAGAAACTTTTAAAACATATGTTGGGGACAGAGAATATGGATGATTTATTTCTATCCGCAAGATAATGCTTAGGAGACAAACTGACCTGTGTACCTGCCCTTTCATAAGTAAGGCAACTTCTATTGCATGGGTGCTTCCCACACTGGCTTATCTACCATATTTTCTTCCTTGCTTCAAATGAACTTTTTAAATGAAGCCATACCTATATAGACAAATGTGGTTTCCTTCAGCTTGGGAAGATTGCTGCATGCTACACTGAAGTGCCATATGAAAACCAGGCCTCTCTTTTAAAGCATGTTCAATTGAGTACCCAAAAAACAGGTTCCCCAGATTACTAGTTCCTTATAGATATGTATGTTGTGTAGTGTTTAGCCGCAACTATCTCTGAAAGGCAGTACTCCATTGTTCTGCTTTTTATAATATCCCTTTGACAGATTATTGCAGGTTGTGCCAAATTTTCCAGGAGAGGTGAACTTGCTGAAGGTTGGGGGGGGAGGGGGGGGGCGTTGGAGGGGAGGCCGTGATCTGCCTGCATACGTCCCAGTCCTCGTCTAGGCTGCTATCTGCCTTCCGGTAGCTATAATAATTCGTTTTTCTCCCTTCTCCCTATCTGTTTACAGGTTATCTTGACTAATCAGATTACCACATGGTTGAGCAATGGCCTTGCTATCCAGGCAGACCTGGTGTCTCCAGCTGATGACTTGTCCCTGTCTGAAGGTAAGAGATCCGATCCCTTCTATCACAGCTGAAACTTGATACTGACACGCATGCCCACAATCACTGTAGTCTTCTGGTAATATTCAGGGGCACGTGGAAATGAGGCTAAGATAGAGTGTAGTCAGGGTTGAGACATTTTAATACTTTTTTGTAACTTTAAGGGATAAAATATTAACTAAAAGACTCTGTTTACTAGGGGCTAGGAAGGAATTTTCAACCTATGTCCATTTCTGCAGTGTTTTCCTTAGCATTGCATAGGTATCCCACATGCATTAGAGGGCTGTTTTTCCCTATTCTTCTGAAACCAATGCTAGATGAAAGACGCACAGACCATGAGTTTGATCTGATAGGATAAATCCTATGTTCCTGTTCATTTACTCTAATTATTGTCAGTTCAAAAGAGAAACAGTTTGCCCCAAATGAAAAAGAACAAACATTCACTTGTCCTGCATTTATGCTATTGATATTTCAAGCACAATAACTTTCAACTGAACCCCAAGACATACAAAAATCGTATTGTATAATAATTTCCTCCTTTATATTTATTCATTCCTTTCTGTTTTAATATCAGATAATGTATTTTGCATAGAAATGATAAGCAAAAATTGTCCCTTTCATTGTAGTAATGAAAGATTTAACTTTTAACTTCCTTCAGTGAGAGTAAAGAGTACCTTTGAATAAAAATTCATATTGTCACTAGCTCCTACACTAACCAAAGAATTGCAAAGAATCATTGGACACAGTACTCTTGGCTGCAGGTAACTGTGGAGAAATTCCCTATTTGGAGTTGACACTCATGCCTGAGCCCTGTTGTGCTTTGGCAAGTAATGTTTTCCCATACTTGCGTCCCCAGAATTGTATGGATGTCCTCAAGTCAAATATCATGATTGTTTCCTGCCTTTTTTCCCCCTGAGTTCTTGCATATTTCTGCTGGGTCTGGTAGGTCTCTTGCTGGGCCTGTTTCCACTGATTCTTGGGAGCCACGGCCAGACTGTTTGACCTGTGCAAAGGGCAACATGGAATGTTAAAGCAGTACTATACCCCATCCCATCAGACGAGGATTCAAGATATTCTACCAAATGGCATTACAGAGAACAATAAATCAGCCAGGTGTGATGTGACCTAACATTGTTTTGCCATGTTTACATCATGATGTTTAATGGAAGTTTGGTAAAATGGTGTCTCATTGAGATTGATTTGTGGCTCATGTTGGCTTAATTCACTGATGAAGTAGCTCTAAAGCTTCATTTGTTCGAGTGTCATGATCTGCTTCCATCAGGAAGTGTCTAGTGCAGTTTGTAAACTAGTTCAGTAAGAATCACCACCATCTCCTGTCCTTCTGTCTTCTGACTGCTGTATCATGGGATCTTACAAATAGTATCATAAAATGCCAAAGATGCTTGTAGCTGTGCATTTCTTTGTCGATTTTAACCCTCCTCGGTAACAGTTCCCTGCAGGCCAGGGTTTGGAGGGGGGTGGAGAGGAGCAAAACTAGCCCATGTAGAGAGAGTACTGGGAGTACACACTGAAAAATACAACACTTGGTAAAACGAGATTATGGCTTAGGTTAACAATGTAGGAAAAACAAATGTAAAAAAATGTGCTGAAATATGCCTCTTTACTTAGATAATGTATTGAAATTGGCCAAAACCTCATTAAGGATGCAGGCAAACATCATCATCAGCTACAGTATCACTTCAACACTCTCATTAATGATCCAGGCAGGCCAAAATGATGGAATTCTAAAACCAGGCACTGCGACGTAGCATGAGATTAAATTTTTGTAGTGATTATGTAGTCCATTTATGCCTACAGCTGTTGTGGATGTTAATTCAGGAGTGTCTACTCTGCAGTGCTGTTGCTTTAAACCTTTACTCTTGAGTGCCCTGAAGAAGGTGGGATGGATTATTTGCCTGTGTGTATGTGACTGCTTTTTTTAATTAAGTGAATTCATGATGGTGAAATGTGCCAAGATGACAGCTATGGAAAATAAAAGCCTCTATTTAGGCTGAGAACTAGAACAAAACAGGCAATATCTGTGTGAGCTTCTCTTACAGATTCCCATGTTAATATCCCTCAGTTCTCATTTGTAGGTGAGAGAGGGAGTTTAGTAGGGCTGTGTGTAACACCATCATTTTGTTTTGACATCCGTTTCGCCTTCTCAAAGGGACAGTGTTTCGTTTCAAAACACTGTCCCATTTCATTTCATTGAAACTGTTTGGCTGTTTCGATGCTTTTTGATGTTTCACCCATAGGCTATAATGGGGAAACATGAAATGCCTAAAACTGTTATTTCATGCCTGATTCAGATGAAAATTGCAGGGATGGTAGCCCCTTCTGAGGGCATGAAGCCTGCCAAGTTTCAGGGAGATAAGTGGAGAGGTTTCTCAGAAACTCACCTCAAACTGCAAAAAGCAAAATGGGTGATACTTGCTGGCAGCGGCAGCCTCCTGTCATCCATCCAGCATGCAGATTGGGGGGACCGCACCCCTGGGAGGGCTGCAGGGCTGTGCCAGACTCTTCTTGTCATCTGGCCCGGTGACAGGACGCAGGGGAGAACCAGAGCTGTGCTCAGTGGGGCTGCAGAGCCCCACAGAGCTCAGCCCAGCAGTGGGAGGCGGAATGCAGACTTGGCTCTGCCCGCCTACTGTCGCCGGGCTGCACTTCATGGGGCTCCACAGCCCCATGGAGCTCAGCCTGGCAGCACAAAGCAGAGTGCAGCCCTGACTACCTGCCTTCAAGAGCTACACTCCACCTCCAGCCTTCAGGCTGAGGTCTGTGGGGCTCGCATCCCCATGGAACACAGCCCGGTGGCAGGAGGTGGGCAGAGCCAGGGCTGTGCTCTGACCAGCTCTGCCAGCCCCATGGAGCTCAGCCAGGGCTGTGCTCCACCTCCCATTGCTGGGCTGAGCTCCATGAGACTGCAGAGCCACACAGAGCGCAGCCCTGGCTCTCCTCTGCCTCGAGCCATGGGACTGCTTCGAAACTCAAAACGTTTTGAAACTTCTGAAAAGTTTTAAATGCCCTCATTTCATTTCAAAGCTTTTTGTTTCATTTTGATTTTGCTGTTTTGAGCTCAAAACGCATCAAAACAGCTTTGAAACGAAACATTTGGTGAAATTTCGCACAGCCCTAGATTTTAGGTTGATTCAGCTCGGTGCCTCTTTGCTGTTAACATTGAGAGGTTCAACTGTGATGACAGATTTTACACTATGGATACTGATTAATGAAGAATTGGACTGAGAGCCACCTTCCCTCCCACCCTTCCTCTCCCAACCACCTCTTATTTCATCTTGGCAACTAGAAATAACAGTAATGTGGAATCTGGTGAGTAGCCCAAGATCACCCACTTCCCGTGGCAGAGCCAGGAATGGGTCCCAGATCTCATGACTATCTGAAAGCCAGAGTTCCTAACACAAAATCACTCTTCCTTTTCACTCATCACCATCTTAAACTGAATTTGAACCAGTGACCTACATATGAAAAGATCCATAACGGAGGTATTTATTCTGCAAGCAATCCACACTTGCTGGTTTGTATATTTCTAATATATTATTTTACCCATGCCTTCAATCAGTCCTGTCACTGTAGGCTGTTTTTTGTGAGGATAATCTTTTAGACAAAAAACTAAATATGAACCTGCTGTTAGAAAGAAACAAAATGTTACAGTGGCTTATTCTCTGATTCTGGCTGTGCACTAGAGGGGAATGTGTTGGGTCATATGTTGGAGCAGGCAAGAAACCAAGGAAGCTGTTCATTTGATGTGTGACAATGGTTAATTTTCTGAACAAGCTGAAATGACATTGTCAAGCTGTTTTAGGCTCAAATTTTGTCCTCCTGTGAAATAATAAGCTCATGCAGGATGACTTCCTGATTAGAAATATATTGTATCTTTTGTGAGAACACAAAAGGCTTTCTAAAAACAGAACTGACACAATAAAATCCAGCCGCCTCTGTGGCAGCTTTATAACTGTTGACCCTTACACGCTGTTTGTGAATAGTGTTCATAGCAATTTGTTACAATTCACATGTTCCAATGGCAGCACAGATAAAGGAGGAAACAAAAAGTGAATACTTTGGGCAGAATCCTGTTTTACTTTACATTCCCAAATGTCAGTTTTCCAGCTGCTTCACTGCCATTTTTAGCATTTACATGCAATTTGTGATCTTATTCCACGTGCGGTATAGTCACATAAGTGTTCTAAGTCATGAAAGTGTACTTGCCAAAAAACTCCATAACAGAGATGGAGAGGAAGAAGAAGAGGAGGGGGTCCCATGCATGTGTTCGTCCAGTAGTCTGGCAGTTAGGGCATTTATTCAGGGAGCAAGAGATCCTGATTTTCTAGTGCTCCTTCCCCAGAGTAGGTTTGAATTTGCATCTCTCTACCTTCCTGGTGATCTAATTGCCACACCACAGGTTAGACATTATCCAGTCCCTTTTCTAAGGCTTGGGCAGCCAAGAGCTGGATGTACATAGGGTCCAGAAGAAAAAGAACAAGCTAGTAGGTGTGAGGCTCAGTTAAAATGCTGATGCTCTGGAAGGGAGGGGAGCCCTGGGATCTAGCTTGGATTCTTTTTCCCAGTAGGACAAAAAATTCATCATTGCTCTCCTGTCCTCTAGACTGTTGGAGCACTATGCTGGAAAGTCAGAGAGATAGGGCAGTTGTGCGATTGTAAACTACCATTTGGGTGCATAAAGTGAAATAGGATTCTGCCCTTTGTTTGTTATGAAACAATTTGAAGCAGGAAATAGGACATTGAAGTAAATGGGTGTAATTAAAGGCCCTGTCCTTGCATAGTTGCTACCCTAAACAGTTGTCATTTTGGATCTTTAAAAGTTGAAGAACACTGAATGATATTTTACTGTAACCATAGAGAGCTTTGGGGCTAAATTCTTGTTAGTGTAAGTGCTGTGAGGCAGTGAAACTACAGGAGGGCTGTATTTGGTTCTTAGGGAGAAGCTGAAATGGGTAGAAGGAATGTTACCCAGATCCTGAGCTCTTTTAAGTCTGCTTTCCACTACAGTAGAGACTCAAAGAAAACATAGTTTGCTTAACTGGCCAGGAAGATATTCCCTTGCATGGAGGAAACCTCAAGGCTAGGGATAGAGATTACACATAAACTTGTTTAAGTGATCAGAAACTGGTTTAAACCTGTAACAGAACATAAGTTCTGAGCTGGGGTCCATCTGGTGCTCCCCCTCTCACTGCTGCAGCGGCGGGCCAGGGGCGCAGCAAAACACCAGCTGGCATGGCCCCCAAGGCAGAGGGCAAGGAGGGGGTTATTCCCTCCACTGCCTCTGGAGACCACATCAGGTTCTGCCCACCCCAATTGCCACCCCGTCCACTTGCTCCATGCCTAGTGCAAGCAAGCAGGATAAGCCCCATCTTGCCCCCTCAGCCAGATGCCAGAGGGAGGAGCCAATAACCCCCCTCCCTGCCCCCTAACCCAAGTGGCCCTGCTGGCTGGCCTCTGACCAGGCCCCTGACCTTGCTGCTGGCATGGTGAGGGGGCAGGGCCCTGATAGGAGCTGCAGCCTCTGTCCTGGTGTACAGGGAGCACAAGCCTCTTTCTGGTGGGGGGGTGCACGAGTGGGGGTCAGCACTGCTGCAGACTGCATGGGGCAGCGGCACTGAGGCTCAGAGGGGGCCATCCCCCCGCCAGGAAGGGCTTACGCTCCCTGGAGACCAGGACAGAGGCTGCAGTCTCCGTCAGGGCCCTGACCCCTCGCTGCTCCAGTGGCAGGGTCAGGGGCCCAGCCAGATGCTGGCGGGCAGGGCCACTTGGGCGAGGAGGCAGGGAGGAGAGTTATTCCCCTTTCCCTCTAGTGTCTGGCAGAGGGGACATGAGAGTGCTTATCCCACTGCTTGCCCTATGCACAGAGCGAGCAGGGGCAGCGACAGTTGGGGCAGGCAGTTCCCACTGCGGTCCCCTGGAAGTAGTGGGGTACAGGGGGAAATAACCCCCTCCTTGCCTCCTCCCCTCAGGGGCCATGCCAGCCAGCAGTAAGGGGGGAGCACCAGGCAGACCCCGGCTTGGGTTTGAGCAGGTGGGACAAGGAGGGGGGAATTAAACCCCTTCCCCAGCCAGTTCATTTTTAGCTACTGCCAGTGCTTCATGTCCCCCCCCCACCCCCAAACACAACTTCCCTGCAACTGAGGGCTGCTTTAGTGCCCCCCAGTTCCTGGCCTGAGTGACTGCAGGCATGTGCCTGCATTTCCTCAGTGTGGGGGGAATGTCTGTACAGTTGCAAACTGATTCAGTCTAGGCATGGTAGATTAACCTCCAAAGATTGAATCAATTCAGCCTCTGGCATTTTGAATGCCTGTCCCTAGCCCCAGTGATATATAGACAGCATAGCAGGCCCTACCTTCCTGAAATTTGATTTTGGGCAACTATTTATTCATACTTATAAACTATTTCTTTTTAATGTTACCTTTGTGGGGTTTTGTTTGTATTAGCCCTGCACTGGGGAGATGAGTACCTTGATCAAGTAGTTTGGTCACAGTCACACTTTGGCAGAAACAGGCGTTGAACTCAGTCACTAGAATTTCAGTTCAGTGCCTTCATCATAAGGCCTTGCTTGAATAGCAATGAGCAGAACAAACAAGTCATGTAGAGCTGCGATAGTGGTCCAGGAAATACACAAGAAGGAGAATTGGTTAGGTAGTATCTTCTTTTTTAACACCAACTATACAGTTGGGAGAGATTGGACATTTGAGGCACAAAGTGCTGTTCCTTAGGTCTGGGGGAAAACTTTTCTGCCACTTCAGTTCTCTTTAATGTCAGCTTAGATTGCTTGAACAATGCATCTTAATGCATAAGTATAACAGTGGGCTCAGCTTGACCTTTTAATTTTGGTTGTCATTGGCATCTTGAGTTTCTTCAGAGCGTGAAGCAAAAGGGTTCTTCCAATATGTGGGGATAAAAGGAAGGAACGTACCATATAGCCCTTTGTCCATCAACCCCCTTTAGTGTTCTAGACCAATGTTCAACTTTTTTGCTGGTGGGTGCTGGATGAATGTCTTGAGACCAGTCCACTGGCCTGAATGGGCCCCAGGAGCCAGGATCAGCCCCATGCTGATCCATGCTGAACGGTGCCATTCACCTCACTTAGTCTTGCGCTGCCTCCCACAACCCCATTCCACTTTGCAGGGTTCTCTGTGCCTCCCTCAGCCCTGTGCCACCTCCTGGGGCTCAATACCACCTCCCACAGCCCTCTGCTGCCTCCTGGGGCTCTGTGGCACCTCCTGCAGCCCTGCACCAGCTCCCAGGACTCCACGTGCCTCCCTGAGCTCCATGCTGTCTCCCTCAGTTCTGCACCACCTTCTGGGCCCCCAAGTGGCAGAATCAGGGCCCACATCAACTCCATCTGCACTCTGTGCACCCAGGTTGGGCCCTGGGCATGCCTGACTCTCAGGGCTCCCCACAGGTCTGGAAATTTGGCAGAGGGGAGCAGCAATTAGTCAGGAGAGGAGATCTGGATGCTTTTCTACTGATTCATTCAGATTAGATGAGATGCTTGGCTCCTCTGTGCCCCAGTTTCCCTATTTTTAAAATGGGGATAATGCTTTTACTTCAGGGTTAATTTTTTTTCCTCTGGCACTTCAATAGACTCCTTAAAAAAGGAAAGAGAGACTGAGTTGCCTGTTGGAAAGAGGACAATGGAGCAGATGCTGTAATGTACCACACCCCAGTTCTGCTACTGAGTAGAGAAAGGAAATCGAGTAGGGGAAAAAAAATCATGAAAAGTGCCCAAATTTCAGAACTATAATCAGACATTTACTTTAAATGTCTTAAAGCTAGGTACTCTTTTATTAGAATCAGACTGTTTATTAATCTCTTTGAGAGCACACACACATCCATCTTGCAAGGATTGTGAGCTGATGAAGAGAGAGTCAATTAAGCAAGCTTCTAAAACTGTTACAATCCTTCTTGCAGTTTTACAAGCAGTGCAAAAACATGCCTGTCCCAGTGAAATGCTTCAGCATGTTATAAATTGAAAAACATTAGAAAGGAATCATAACATTTTGACATATACTAGGTCATTCCTTTTAGTGTTACAGCTGCAAGCTCCTTAAAGCCTTTTACAGCCTGGTTTGCGCAAGTTGTGTTTGACGGCAGAGATGTTTTGTCTCAGCCTCTTGTGAAACCCTGAGGATATGTCAGATTATTATCCAGTTTTACTGTGATCCTTTTTTTTAAACAGGACAGTTCATAAGTGAATAATCCACCTTTTGAATCCACTAGAATTGGCTTTCTGAGATCTAAATGTTTGGGGATAAAATCCAACCTGTGTTTGGTTATCATTACTAATTATTCTATATTAACACCATTCTGTTTCATTTAATGACTGGATATTTCATTTCTATTCTATACAGTTAAAGATACTTTGGCTATATTCCCCCTTGAATAGATCTCTCGTGTAATGTTAGTGCACATGCAAATTTTTTAGAAGAAAACTGAGAAGTCTAATAGTAGGAAGCTTCTACAGTCATCTTTACACGTTCATCAAGGCTGCTCTGACATGCTGTAATTACAGCATGTTGGAGCAGACTCAATTAATCAAGTCTGTTGGAGAGAGGTAATTACTGCACTCTAGCAGACTCCAGCACCATATGTATCAGCATCCCCACTCTGAAAAATGGCAGCAGGGGCACTTTAACTAAAGCTTGTTCAAAGAGCTTTAGTTAAGGTATCTCCGCCACCATTTTTCAGCATGGGGGTGCTAATACATATGACACTCCAGAGCTGCTCTAATTAAAGTGCCCTCCACCCCTCCCAGAGCACGTGTATAAACACCCACAGTGTTGGGGAGGTGAAGTTGGAATGGTTCTTTAATAACTGTCTTATGTGTCTACAGAGGAGGAAAGATTCCCTCCACCTAAAATTATGATTTATTTGTGTAAGCATATTCCTCCTTGACTTCAGCAAGAGTGACTGAGTCTGGCATGCATCCGCTGGCAATGTCTTGCTGGTATGAGGGAACTTGTGATAAGGCAGCACTGATTTCTCTTTTACACTACTGTCAGGTGGTTTGGTTATGATTCTGGCTCAGTCCCCAATAGTCTCTCCTCTGTCAGAGTAACAAAGAGTCTAGTAAGTCAGGAGTCCTGTACCCCCTCCAAGGCTCAGCAGTCTCAAGCCCTTGGGATTTGAATACCTAGACTCTGCAGTTTTAGTAAATCCCTCCTTTGGGACTGGTAGGGGGACCTAGACAAACCCACTCCTCTGGGTTCCAGCTCAGGGATTCAGTGTGAAACACTTGAAGTCGATTTTTTCCAATATGCTTCTGCCTCACTTTTCTGGTAGGTGATTTCTCTTCTTTATGTCCTGTGGTCCTCTTTGGTCCTCTACCAGCACAGTTCTTGGAAACCTGTTGCTGAAGGACCCTCTCCAGTCTCTTCTCTGCTTCTTCTCTGAGGACCTTGTTACATGGTAATTTTAGGTTGCTTCTGGAGCTATTAACCCGTGGATTGGCTGCATATTAATACCTTTTAAGTGACTTAAGCACTTGTTTTTCAGTTTAAAGTTATGCCGCACCAAGGCAAGATTACCTCTAGTCCACTTAATTTTGCTCCTGTTCCATTCATGTTGTGGCCACTTCCCACAGCCATTTTGTCCAAGTTAAAGTCCTCCACCATCCCAGGATACAGTGGCTCCTTCTGAGTCAGAGTGAGTGGGGACACTGGGGCATAGTGGGGTTGGGCACATCAGGCCACTCAGATTGGCTCTGCTTCTGTCACTCACTGCTCCCCTGCCACACTTGGACCAGCTCACTCTGCCCTGTGAGAGCAGAGCTGGTCTGAGCGGTGGCTGGAGACACTGCGGCCACTGGGTGCTCCAGGGCGGTGGCACTTGCTCTGCCTGGCAGGAGCAGCGAATTGCTTGTGCCCCTAGCTCCTGGCTCTGCCCCTGTTCACCAAGCCTCTAGCAAGTCACAGCTGTGCAGGTGAAGAACAGAGATGGTTTTTTACCTTAAGACGCGACTGCTCCACTAAGCTGATCAACATTTGAGCAGTTTTCAGCATAAGCTGTAGTAAGGCCCAGAGTTGCCTTCTCTGACCAGCAGCCTTCTCTTTCCAGCTATCAGGGGTCTGCAACTTAATTCCAGGATGAGAAGGCAATTCATCTTCCTATTATCCCTTTAGCAGTTGGGATAATGTAGGGTGTAACATCCCAGGACAGGCAGGTAGCAGTGGGGAAAGCAGAAGGGAGAGACATTATTGACTTAATAAACTGAAGGGACGAATGGGCTGAATAAAAATAATAGTGTTCCATGTGTGCACTGGAAGGAAAAGAGACAGCATTAATCTTTAGTGGGTGCTCCATACTTGCTGTAAGGTGTTGAGTCCCCTTAGAGTAGGTAACTGGACTACTCTGAGGAAAAAATGGAGGAAAAAATTATTACATGTTCAGAGTGAATCAGAAATGTGTGCTTATCCTTACAGGGATTCTGGACCAAAGTGAATCAGTTGAAATGATAAAATGATCTTGCCTGCATAATGTGGGGAGTGAGATCCTATTTTGGTTCTGGTTTTACAGACTTTGGTACTTCTTAGCCAATGGGAAAAGGTGGCACCTGGCACATATGCAAATTTTAATGGTTTTTAAATAGATGGATGAATCTCTTAGTGAAATAGTTTTAAAAGTTTATATGAGTATAGCACAGCTTCAGTTTGAATGATGTATTCTAAGTTATGAAAGCATTATACTTTATGGAAGGATAGAAAAATAACAGGAGAAGTCAAAGGCCTGTGTATATTAGGTTTAAAAGAATCCCCAGGAACCAGCATGCTAAAATACTTTTCCTGCCCAATTCTACCATTTTTTGTGATTTCACTCTGAAGACTTAACATATCTTTTTATCATGAGTAAACAGTTTATAATCCAAAGAAAAATTAAGTGTGTTGGAAAACACTCATCTACATAACTAAAAATTTTAAAACTAACTCAGTTTAATCATAGCCAAACCATGTTTAAATTGAATTTAGAAGCTGTGTTTAGTATAGATTGGAATTTAGACCTTCATCTCCACCATAAAAAGAACTCTTAAGAAACCAGGTCACTTAATGATAGTTTGTCTCCTACTTCTCTGTTAGCATATTTCAGTTTTGCTAGATGGAAAAGACTGGTCCTGATCATACTAAAGCCTTGGAGTTTGCAAGACTGTGGCAGAGACCAGGATGCAATTCAAACATTGTTTGGGTCTGTTGATGCTGCAGGCCTCCGCTGTGCTTTAAATATGTCAGGGCATTGTGATGTGGCATCCTGACCTTCAACATGATACTTCCTGTGGGAAGATGGAACCTGAGGCTAAGATACATTTACTAAACTCTACTTACCCCCTTCCACACGGATCACCTAAATTATGTTTAAGACTGGTTCAGGTAACATTGTTCCCAAATCTGTATAAACAAAGGCTGAGAAAAATAAAAGTAAAATTGAGGAGTCATGTTTCTCTAGTATCCAGTCCTGTGTTTAGTGGAATTTTAGAGTACCCACAACTGAACTCTCTTCATGTAGAGAGTAGAGATTTTTGGGATTTATGTGGATGGGAAAAGCATTCCTGTAAAGGGATGGCAGTTGGCCTGCAATATTACACAGAGCATATGGCTAACTATCAAAAATCAGACCATGCAAGATTGTCTCAGGATGGCTGCATGTGTGTGTCTCTTAGGGAAACGGCAACAGACTTCAGTCTTGTGCTTATATTGTAATTTCACTTCCACGGTTTTTTTCCAGCTGGATTTGTTCTAGATTTACTGCAGGATGTTTGAAAAAGTGACTCCTTGTTAATCTTACATGCAGACTATATGATTAATGGCTCTCCTTAATCATGATAAAAATGAGAATATTTGTTGTTTCTGCTTAAATTGTGTGCATTTCCTGCTTTATTATTGTGATAGTGATTTATTGCCCTAAATGATGCAAGTTTATAATCCATTAACTTTATTTGGAAGTTGATTCTGGAGATGCTCTGGCATGTAAATGAATTTCTTTCCAGAGATGGGCTGCTCTTCAAAGGATATAGATTCAAGCCAAAACATAAACCAATGATGTAAATAAGCAAAAATGGCTGATCTCTTAATTCAGTGAAAGCATACAGATTTCCCAAGCTTTTCTTTTCATGTGAGCAAATGTTACACGCTCTCAATGGGGAGTGCATCACTATGTAGTAGAAGGATGTGGAATAAATGACTAGCATTCAAAGGAGAGCAACCAATGGGATCACAAGTTTCAACAGACTGATTTTATGAAGAAATATTGAAAGAACTATATATGTGTTAAAATGACCAGCTTAAGGCCTGGTCTACATTTTATTTTTTCAGCCTTTTATTTCTCTTATTTTATTCCTTTTATATTTCTTTAAAAATTCTCACTGTTGCATTGTTCCCATGTTAGCAGAGTTGGTTCTTTAATTGCAGCCAGCATTTGTTGGTTCTTTAATTGCAGAGCTGCCTGTACTTGTTTTAAGCAACATTAAACAAGGCAGTGGCTTCAGTGCAGGTAGCTGCACTCCCACCATTAACAATGGACAAAATGAAAGAAAAAAATCGGCATAGACACTGTCACTGAATAAGCAGAGACATGACTCTGGAGTTATCTGAATTCTATGAATGTCAAGAACGACAAGGAATTATTTCAGGGTGGTGCACAGAGGACTGCAAAGAAATACTTGAGAATACTTGAGCTGAATATCAAGGCAGAGTTCCTGAGTATGGAATCTCTTAATGTCACTAGAGAAATTGTGGTATCCTTCATACAATGCAAGGTGCAAGAATAGATGACCTTTGGGTCCCTTCCAAATCTGTGATTCTAACAAAATGAGTATCTTTACATTGTACTGTACAGTTAATCATAAATCACTGATAATCTTACCCAGGGGTCAGTAACCTATGGTCTGCAGGCCTCATCCAGACCCTGGAGCCTTTGGATCTAGACTTCAGAGCTGTGAATTTAGTGGCATTTGGAGGCAGGGGTCTCAGCCTGCACTATATTTCAGCTGGCTGCTAGGGGCTCTGGTGGAGGGCAGCCATTCCCTTCACCTTGCTGTAGTCAGGAATCCAGGACTTCAGCATAGAGGGGCTCTCCCTGTGCTGCACCATAGCCAGGTGGCAGGGAGAAGTGGTAACGGTGGCTAGGTCCAAGTGCCCATCAGTTTCAGACCCAAACTGGATTTCTGGCTCCCTGCCAGAAAAAGTTACCGACCCCTGGTGTAACACGACCCCGTGTTGGTTGGTGTATCACGAATAGTTCAAAGGTAGTAGTCCACCCAAACTGATGGAGTTGCCTCTTTATGCCTCTTGTGTCCCACTTGGCTGCCACTCAGACCCAGCTCTTTATGTAGCAAGACTGGCCCAGCCACAATTGCTGAGTTTGTAGCAGCTGGTCATTAGTAGCTTATGATGCTGCTACTTGTAATGTATCTGGCTTTTCCAAACAGCTCTCTCTCAGTGCTTGTGCCATGAAGTCATGACCTGATGGCCCTGGCATCATTGCTTATGCCACTTAATTCTAGTCTGGGCAATATACAGCACTGCAGAGTAGCTTTCTGCATTAGCAGAGGAATGGGCTAAATTCTTTGTTTCTCTAACTTCTACAATTCTGTGTTTGCATTAATAGAACTGAGCATACTCCTGTTGATGTTAGCAGAGATCTTACAATTCTGGGCTATAGATGGAGAAGTAAACAAAATGCAGTTTCTTGTAATTGCGTATAAGTCCGCAAAATTGAGATTCCTAAGGCTCCTTTCTGTGATTAGGGCCAGATAAAAACCACGAGAACAGTCTTCACCATATGAAGTGCCCAATTTGGAGCAACCCCAGATTATAGCTCTCCTTGGGTTCTGACTCCCATGCTGTGCTGTCGTTTGATCCTAAATAAGGCATGTTAAAAATCCAAGGTCTGAAAACTTTTTTTCAAGTAATTTTTATTACCAGTAAGTCACATGGATGTCAAGAGATACTTTCCCATTTAATAAACATCTTCCTCTGGACTGTCCCACATCATTCATGATCTCATAATCTAGGATCTGTGATGACATACTTCACAGGTATTGAAATGAACATATGTAATTGTGACGTTACCGTGTTAGGCAGAGGGAAGAGCCTGGCTGGCAGGGAGAATTTGTTTGTTTGTATAAACATATCTTGGAAATTGGTAACAATATTGGGAGGAATGCAGAAAAATTAGACAGTTACTCATAGTTTGAATAAAATAGTGTTTTTCACAAAATTAGCCTGCATGTGGCAGTCTGTGCAAGTCTGGGTTTTCAGAGCTCTGTACAGTGTCCTTTGTTTAAGGATGTTGCTGGACTGGTTTTCTTTCAGGCAGGTGCGTAGAGAGCATTCAGAGTGAAACACAAGCACTGGAGTCAGCTAGTGGCTGTGATCTCCAGAGTTGTTCAAGAAAATAAGTCACCAATGTCTCTCTGCTACTGGATGGTTACAGTATATGCTGTATCTGAATGAAATTATTATTTTGATACTTTGCATCTGTAACCTGATGGTCCCTTAAAAACTACTTATATATCAGAAAATGGAGCAGAAGTTCTCCTCCCTCTCTCCACATTGGACATGTGGTTACAATGGAGCATATCTGCTTCACAGTACTTTTAGGAAAACACATTAATATCTCCTGAACTTAATTTACTCTTTTGATACAGAGTCCTTCAAATGGCCCCGTTTACATCTCACATTTTAGTGAAGCTCTGTGGCCTTTCACTCATTTCTCTGACATGTGTATCAGGGGTGTCTGTGCTTTTTTGGGCTGTTCTGGGGACTTGCATCTATTAGCTGTGTTTCTGGCACACTCTTAATGGCATAGTTTCCCCTGAGTCAAAAACTGCTCCAAAATCTGAGATCATTTGTTTAACTTAAAAGTAGAGGTTATGGAACAACAATTTCAGGCTTTACCAGCCAAGCCCTTGTGGCTTTGAAGGAAAAAAATCTAATACATTTGATGTCTTATGCACAAGATAAATTAATTATTGTGTTCCTCTTAAAATAATATCAGATTTCAGCCAGTTCCCCCCCCCCCTTTTCCTTTTCTTGTCATTTTAATTCCTTTTCTACTTACTAAGTTTTCAAGTTCTTGCCTAACTTTGTTGCTTGTTGTTCTTGCAAAGCAAACATCTGGACTGGATTTTGTCAGCTGAATTTGAGGAAGAACTGTAAGTGATGCAACATGCTTTTTAATTAAATTTATTGATAGCAAGTCTGAAGCCAGAATTATCTTTAAAATGGTTGGAACTGCTTGCTGTTAGGTCTCTAGAAAAGTCTACTGCCTGGTAGGTGCTGCTGTTTTCTGAAGAACAATCAGAGTCGGGTTATGTAATTCCCTATTTTCCATAGGACCTGCTTAATTGTACACCCTTTATGCCTCAAACATCTCTTATTATACCAGTATATGAGTTGTCTTCCATACAAGTACACACAGAAACAAGTCAGCCTGTCCATTTCCATGTGATTAGCAGTATGACTGCTTGCATAGTGACTAGCAGAAAGGACTAGGGTAGCCCACACTGCGGTCAGGAAATGTGATTTCACACCCATTCTGCCTGGAGCAACAAACACAATGAAGAAGACATGGTGGCATGGGCTTGAGTGCAGTCACTGCAAGTCCCCCAGGGACCTGGGTACATACTCAAGTTGCTAGGCTATGCCAAAGTATGTGCTGCCATGTCTTTGCTGCTATTGTCACTTGTGTCGGCTAGATCAAAGCTGGCGAGTGTATTTATCTATGCTTAAACACATCTCCCACTTGTAGTACAGACATCCCCTGAGTGTCAGAATCCCTTCCTAACAGCTCCCATGAAATTACTTTGTGACATTTGTCAGGTCTCCCTCATCCTTCCCCTCCCTCCCCCCCATTCAGTTTTTATAACTCGAAATTGGGTGTTAGTGTGTTCTTACTCACAGGAGATGAAGTAGTGATTTTTGTGTTTTGAGGCATAATTAACATTTGTAAAACTGTTTAAGGCAGCATGCTGTAGGAACCTAGTCTGGTGATGGCAGGCACCAAGCGAAAGGTGAGTGACTCTCTTCAGAAGATGAACAACTGCAGTGTTTTTCAGTGTCCAAAACTAAATAAGCATATGCCTGGTTGAGCTCTGTGAATGGAGGCTGTAAGTGAAACTGGAAGTTAAGATGAGCTTCAGTGCATTCAAGATATGTAGTATCAGCCAATGACAGCCTGTGACAAGGGTCATGATCTGAGTTGCTGGAGATAAAATTCAGAATAGGTCCAAGTTCTGTGCAGTAAAACCCCCCAATTGTTCTTGGAATTTTTAGCTTATTTTACAAGGCTGTTGTTCAGCTGGAATAACACCAACCCACAAAGTTTCTGGCCACGTTCTGTTCATACAATTTAATGTGTAGTAAACACCAAAGAAAACAATATTAATGGGGTGGAGTGATTTTGTTTCTAGACTCACCTGCTTTGGCTTATGGTCAACAACTGCTGAACTCTCCCTTTCCTAAAGGCATGTCAACACTGTGATGGCAATGTAGAGCAGACATAGTTCAACTACCTTTCAACTAGATGACTTGGGTAACAGTAGTAGTCAAGCCATTACAGCGCCAAGCTCAGAGTGAGCTTAGCTGCCTGAGTGTTTATCCTCTGTTTACCCACAGCCAGGTTTTGCAGATCATGAGAGTAGGTTAGCACTCTTGGGCTCAGAATAAAAGACTTATTCAGTTTAGACTGATAGCTTAACTGGTAAAACCTATAGGTAATATTCTGGCTCTGTCCTTTTTTGTACCTGTCTGACAGTGCAAAGGAAATGGAAAACATATTTAAAGAGCCAGCTAGGGATCTCCCTTCTGTAAAGGAATCACTGGGTGGCAGGAAACCAGCAAAAGTGGCTTTATATCACCTACTGCTTCCTCCTTCACTCAGAATGACAGGCCATTCTGAAGGCAGAAGCGGGAATAGTAGAACCAATAATCATAGAATCATAGAAAATTAGAGTTGGAAGGAACCTCAGGAGGTCATCTAGTCCGCCCCCCTGCTCAAAGCAGGACCTTCATCAACTATATAATCCCAAGCCAAAGCTTTGTCTAGCTGGGTCTTAAAAAATTCCAAGGATGGAGGTTCCACAACCTCTCTGGGGAACCTGTTCTAGTGTTTTACTATTCTCCTTGTGAGAAAGTTCTTCCTAATAGTTAACCTAAACTTCCTTTACTGCAATTTGAGACTATTGCTCCTTGTTCTGGCATCTGTCTCCATCCTTTTTGGAACCACCCTTCAGGTACTTGAAGAATACTATTAAATCCTTCTTCAGTCTTCTCTTCTCCAGACTAAATAAGCCTAGATCTCTCAGCCTCTCCTTATAATTCATGTGCCCCAACCCTCTAACCATATTTGTTACTTTCCTCTGGACTCTCTTTAATAAACATTGTTTGCTTCATTGCTTATAAAGCAATGGAGTTCCAGCTGAATGGAACTGTATTAAGTATTTCTTAATAGAACTGATTGAAGAAACATTGACAATAATATTTTGCCATTGAAAAATACACCTTCACCAAAACCTCAGTGTTTTGTGGAAATACTGATTGCAGTGAAAATTTCTGCAGGAAAGCTTTGCTTGGTCCCAGATGGCAGGTAGAACACTGAACTAGCGATTAGAATATGGGAGACCCAAATTAACTCTCTGCTCTGCCTGATTTGGAGTAGGGGCATCTCCTACACTCCAAGTAAGTACCCAAATCACCAGGGCATTGGGTATTGACCGTCTGTCTTAGGGTTACCATATTTTCAGTTTCAAAAAAGAAGACACCTGTTGCTGGGGGGGCGTGGTATGTGATTGTGGGGCAGTGATATGCCTGTGCCCTGCCCCTGCCCCTCACTCCCCACCCACAGACCCTCCCCAGTCCTGCTGCTGCCCCCTCACCTCTGACCCACAGTACCCCACCTTCCAGACCATGGTGGTGCAACTCACTTCTGACCTGTAGCCCCTACCTATCCCCCTGCCCTGCCAGTGCACCTCACTCCTGACCTGCAGCCTCCCAGCCCATGCTGGAGCCCAGTCCTGCTGCCCATGCACCTACCTGCTTCCCTTGAAGAACCCCCACCCCCTTTCCCTGCTAGAGGGGCAGGCACATCCCCAACCTCCCTGCCCTGCTGCAGCCCCAGTCAGTGCCGGTAGGCATGAACACATGCATCCACACAGCTCCCTCCCCCCCCAACAGGTCTCCAACCCTGGCCTTCCAACCCCTGCTCCCCATATGCTTACCTGACTGCAGTTGCTGCCCCTGCATCCAGTTGTCCTGCCCTTCTTCCCCCAGCCCCAAGCAGCTCCTTGCTTGGGCAAGCCGGGAAGTGCTGGGAAAGCAGAGGCAGAACAAAATCCTGGACATTTCTTGATATTTTAAAAAACCTTCTAGATGGAAATGGGAGGACCCAAAAAGGGGACATGTCCGGGAAAACCTGGACATATGGTAATCCATCCTAGTCTGTCGCTCATGGGATTTTTTTTTGCTTGTTTCCTTTAAGTTATCATTATTACTTCCATCAGAAGAAGAAAAAAATTCAAACCTATTTTTTTCTCTTATGAAATGGAACTGTTACGTTCCATATTTCTTAAATGATCGACTCCTAATTTGCATTTTATGAGGGTATATTTGGTAATGTCAAACTACAGATTAACTTCTTTCTCTAAGTAGAGACTGCTGTTGGCCTCATTATACATATTGGTGAGTGCTTATCCATATGAATGTTTCCACTGAAATTGTTTGGTAACTTGTTACCACTTTCAGCTGTTATAATCCTTTGAGCAGTATTGCTACTTTAAAGCTTAATAGCTAGTGCAAGTTAAGATAAAGTGTGTTAAAACCTGTAACCCATTTAAACTAAGTTCACTGCTTCCTCTTTGCGGTGTGGTTTCCTCCTTTGGCACCTCAGAGTGGTATGGTAGAGGGTGTGAGTGAGATCACATGCCCTATTTACACTTAAATGGAAAAGACTGCGTCACAAGCGCTTGAAGCTGCATAAGGTTTTCTTACCTCAGGCACCCAAACCTGACTTCCTGTGATCACCTGACTGCCTATTTTGAACACTGAAATGATCTCGCTATCTTTGACACTGCTCTTTGTTTTAGATTCCATATCCTGTATTTGAAACTTTTTAGTACAGCCCACATGCACAGTCTGCAGTAGAGAATTTCTGATCATACTGATACACAAAAAATGATTTCAGGGGTGTGATAACAGTCCACTCATTGCTCCTAACCATAGTTGACTTCTGGAGGAAACAGTTCACCTGTCTGTTTGTCTCTCAGTCTTCTGTCCCTCTCCAAGGCTGTGATGTTCCTGTATGTGGACATATTCATCCTGTCTAGGGTTACCATATGTCTGGGTTTGCCTGGACGTGTCCTCTTTTTTGGCCCCCTGTCCTTGTGTCTGGGCGGGTTTTTAAAATGCAGGCAAATGTCTGGGTTTCTGCTCTGCCTCTGGCTTTTTCCAGGCATGACCAGTTTGGAGGCTTGGGGCTGGGAGCAGCAAGCAAGGTGATTGGCTGTCGGGGGTCATATGCTCTGTACACGAGCCCCAGCAAGTGTGTGCTTATATGTGTGGGCAGAAGGGCTGGGGGGAGTAGGGGATTCTGGGTTGGGAGTGAGGAGCACCAGCAGGGCTGGGTGGGCAGGAGGCTCTGGATTGGGAGTAAGGGGCACTGGCGGGGCTTGTGGGGAGCAGGGGGTGCTGGGTTGGAAGTGAGGGGCACTGGCAGGGCTGGGGGGGAAGGGGCTTAGGCATGGGTGACTGGTGCCTCTTGAGTCAGGGGGAGCATGGGCTCCCCCTGACACCACTCAGTGATGGGGGGGGTCCCCGTCAGCCAGTTGCGCTGATGGGGGGGTGGGAATCCCCCATGGCTGATCTCACTGGCCGGGGGGTGTCCCCCTGCAGTCGATCTCACTGACCGGGTTGGGGGTCCCCGACAGCCCATCACACTGATCAGGAGGTCCCCATGTGGCTGATCTCACTCACCAAAATGTGGCTGCGCTGCTTCCAGAAGTCCCGTGGTCACTTCCAGAAGCGACACAGCTGCTTTTGCTGGAGGCCTTGCTCCCCGGCTGGCACTTGCAGCGGGGGCACTGGTGCTCCCACCTGCCCTGACCATCACCTAAACAGGGAGCGTGACCTGACAGGGGGTGCATGCGTTGCCACTGGGGAGTGAGGGGCAGAGGCAGGACACAGGCCTATCACTGCCCCCCTCCCCACAATCATATTCCCCCCCTTCTCCCCCCTCCCCCCCTGCTTCCTGCCCCTGGGGAGTGAGGGGCAGAGGCAGGGCACAGGCCTATCACTGCCCCCCTCCCCACAATCATATTCCCCCCCCAGCTTCCTTCCCCTCCCACAGATATCTTCTTTTTCAATCCTGGAAATATGGTAACCCTAATCCTGTCAGCCTTCAGATCTCCTGAAAGACTCATGCAAGGTTCACAGATCCTAAGCTTAAACTCTGACAGTAAAACAGTTCCATGAAAGAAAAAGCCTTTAATTTATCATCTTTTTGGGTCTTCCATTGCATTCCTCTGTTGCTTGCTAATGTAGATTATAAGATCTGCAGGGTTGGGATGGTGTTTACGTTATGGCTTTCACAGCACAGAGACCTTTGTTGGCTCTTAACTAGTGAACAGAATGATGATGCTGTTCATCCCATTTTGTTCATCAGTATGGTGCTGATGATCAGTATGATCAAGAGAGCAATATGATCAGTTTCAGTATGATCTCTTTATGTACCTTTCTGTGTCACTCCATGGAATGAAAGCAGGGCTGATGCTTTGTGGTTGTCAATAGCCACTTCCTCCTTTCCCTCTCACTTGGTTATAATTGTCTTTGGTGTCAGGCAGGTTCTGAAATCTGAATGTAGAGCAGAATTAGGTGGGGCCTTGGCCCCTCACACCACATGGTAGTTGTAATGGAATAACTGGTCCAGCAAACACAGCTAGAAAATTTTACCCTAAACCTGCTAGCCCAAAGACTGATCCTATTAGCAACTAAAAATATCAGTATTCCTACTGTTCCCCAAATCCTGACCACCAGCCCTCCAGCATGAGCAGCAGACTCCCTGGGGACTGCTGTTGTGGTGCCATCCTGGTGCTCTTTATAAACTGGTGCCTGGGGCTGGTGTCCTGGTTACTATCTCTACATACACTACTGCCCCTACTGACATGCAGCTGTGCTTCACCTTTGAGTTGAGACTCCACTTTCAAAGTTAGAAAAGAGTCTCTATAGCCCATTCCGTCCTTTGCCTTTCTTTCCAAGACTGTCATCAAGCCGGCCAGTTGTAATATAGGCACTTGACCATTAGGAACTGCACTGAAGCCACAAATTTATTTTGTTTAGAGTACTATACAGCTGTCAGATGGTAACACCATTTGGTAACTACTGATCTGTGCTGGATCCAAACCAGTGACCTAAAGGAGAAAAAATAATCTCTCCCAGAGCCAATTGGTCTCTTGACTTGAGCCAGATTTGAACTAGTGACCTGTAGGTGAAAGGCTCTGTATCCCATTACCAATCCCTTGAGCCAAGACTGTGTTGTATCAAAGATTCTGAGTATCTTAAGGGAAAGACAAATCTAACATTAGACTTTACTGCATTTATACAGCAGATGTTTAAAAAACACAGCCAAAAAATCTGGCAGTGTTATAAAATCCAGGGGTCTTAATTTCAGAAGTGCGAATCACACACAGTTCTCACTGACTTTATAAGGAATTGTGGGTGCTCTGTAATTCTGATAAACAAGACCCCTGATATTTTCTCCATAAAACTGCTCTACATTTTTAGTGTTCCCTTTCTCATTGCTGCTGGCTAACAAAGCATATATGTGTAAACCAGTGTTTCTCTCCAGCCAGCCTACCATCCTGCCTTCTCATTCAATAATACAACCGTCTAGTGTCTGAAATTAGTCATTTCTGATGATGTCACAAATACTGAAATGTGGCATTTCTAGATTAATTAAATAGCAGACAGGAAACTAACGATAAGGGCAAGTCATGATGTTAAGTTTATGCATGCACCCTTTAATTAGATGTTCACAAGGTTCTTTCTGGCCATAGCATCTATAAAATCATCCCTATTTTACACAGGAGAAAACAGACACAAAAAGATGAAGTGACTTGTCCATGGAATACAATCAGTTTGATATCTGATAGTTTATTTTCATTATTACTGTTTATAATTTAAATAAAAATATTTTTTTTTAATTTTAAAATCTTCATGAAATTCACTCACAGTGATTATGAGCATATAGTAATAGCACAAAGGGTATGTCAGACTAGAATCTCCTTTGCTTAACTTCCTCTTTACCAAGGTGAGAATTTTTTGCATGAAATAGACTTTGTGAACTGACAGACTCCTTAGCTGTCTCAGATGACTGGGAAATATCCCATAAACAATAATGAGCCCAGGATTCAGGAAGGCTAGGGAAATTATGGCTGACATGTACACTCACATCCATGCTAAATGTGGCATTTTATTGAGTAATTGATAGTTATACATATGCTGTTTTGTGGAGGGCAAAATATAGTGGAACCTGTACCGATACAAGGCTTTAAAATCCCCATTCTGTTTAATTTCTTTAATATGTTGGGTAAGTGGGCTGCTAATCTGCATGGTTCATTTTGCATCAGATAACTTTAATGGATTGCTTTGGGTAAGGGTTGATTTGTTTGAATTTAAATTTAAATGTAAACATAACTGACTGTGGTGTTGATCAGGGGACCTCGGGTGCCACTTTATTGGCTATTATAGAGTGCTTGCTTTTGTTCTTTATATACTTCAATAAAACTGCTTGATATAACTGCAGCTCCCTGTTTCCTTGCAATTTGGTGGATAAAGCAAGTGCTTAAACAAACACAGAACTTTATTAAACTTACATACACAAGGAAAAGCTGAAGAACAATATAGTTAGACCTACAGACTGCTAACAAGAAATAAATGTGCTTATAACTGTCAGTGGAGGCGCAGCCAGTTTAGTGTAAACTAAAACTGAAGTGCAACCTGTTAAACTGGTATGCAAAAAAAGAGAAGTTTGCACTGATTTCCGGTTGTGCTAAGATTCTCTTCCTTTCCCCTCCTGTCTCGTATTATTGACCATGCACTGTAGCACTGTACAGGTGTTGAGTGAGAAGAAGGCATCAACATTTTTAGAGCCATCCAAAGCCCAGGGATGATCCTGGCTTGAGCAAGGGTTGGACTATGTGACCTTACATAGAGCAGTAAACAGAAAGCAGTGGCTCTGGGATAAGCAGCTCAAGTGTGGAACTGCCTTGAAGAGGCTTTTCTTTGTGCTAGTGACTTGGCGTGGCTCACGGCTGCCAGTGTTTGCCTGTTGTGTGTTTGGAGTTTTTCCCCACCCTTGTCGTGTGAGGTTGCTTTTCCTTCCCTCTTTTTCTCCTCTTTCTTTCTCTCTATCTCTCTCTCTTTCTCTGTTTCTTTCTTTTCTTCCCACTTCTGGAGTGACTAAGTGACAGGGCTTGCTCTGGGTAGCTCCGGTTTAGGTAACTGAGGGGTAGAGCTAAGATAGGCAGCCATATAAAAAGGTAGCTCCTAGTGAATCATGAGAGCAGCAAACAGAGAAGGAGCTTGCCTAGAGGGTTAGCCCCAGGGAGCAGGAGACTCTGTGCACATGCTTGTATGTGCATGTGGGTGGGAGCATGGGCAAGGACTCTAGTGTGGGTGCTTGATGTGCAGGTTCTTGTGGCAAGTCTTTTTTTCCTCCCTCCTTCTGCTTTCCCCATCTCTTTTTTTATCCTTACAGAATAGGTGTGCTCCAAGTAGCAAAGGAGGTACAAATGGAATCTGGGTCGGTAGTTGTGACCTGGGTGGGATGTGCCATGTTCCTATTCCTCCTAGAGGGTCAAGAACATTTCATCCTCACCAAGTGTAAGCTAGTGTCTGCCCTCAGGAAAAGATTCACAGATTGGAAGCATTGGTATCCATGATGCTTTACATCCAGAACAGGAAGGATTACTTGGATGAGAGTTACAAGAGGCTGGTACTGGAGGGGACAAAGGGCAATGAGGAGAAGTGGCAGCATGTAACTACTTGAAGAAGGAGGTCCCCCAGAATTGAAGGAGGAGTGGATTGAGTAAGGAACTGCTTTCAAACACTCTGTAGTGGAACTGACGAGGGAGAGACAGAGGGGAGGACATTAGGGGTCTGCAAAACAGACCGTATTTGATTCAGATTTGGATTCAGCCCGAATCAGGGATGGTGATTCAATTTTTTTATTCGGATCACTGTCCCGATTCAATTCAGCCGAATCCAAATCTGAAAATCTCATGCTGCTTCAGAGAATCAGCGATTCGGCCATAGACACGGTTTAAATTTTTTTTTATATATATACCTCAAGGTACCAGGTGTGGCTTATGAATGCTGCGATGCTGGGGCAGATGGAGCATCCCACAGGAGCACAGGGAGGCCCCACAAGTGCTCAATGGCAAACCCAGAAGTGGACCAGAAGTACTTCCAGTCCACTTCCAGGTCCGCTGCCAAGCCCACTGGGGGACCCCCCCATTTCCCCCTGGTATGGTGATTGGCTGCAGGGGGACCCTGAGTGCCCCCCCCCCCCCCGACCCAGGAGTCACCAGTCACTGAACCAGGGAGGTGTGGGGGGAAGGGAGAGGCCTGCGTGCTCCCCAGCAGACCTGGAAGTGGACCAGAAGTGCTTCTGATCTGCTTCCAGGTCTGCTGCCGAGTGCACTGGGGACCCCCCCACACTCCCATGGGGCACTCCATCTGCCCCAGCATCACAGCATTCATGAGCAGCCTGGTACCTTGAGGTATGTAGAAAAAACAATTAAAGCTGTGTCTATGTGTAAATCATCGAATGTCTCCAAATCGATTTGGAGGGTTCCGATTTGATTCGGAGAGATTAAAGGGTCTCTTGATTCAATTCAGATTCAGAGATTCAGCCACCAAATTGGACTGAATCTCAGCACAGCCCTAGAGGACACCTGCAGCCTTGAGACAGAGGAGGCAGCATCCTAGAAAACAGGAAGTGCAAAAGCCTAAAGGACAGGGGATCCAAGACCACAGCACCAAGAAGGAAGAGGGGTGGTGGTGGATGACTTCCTTCTGTGGGGCAAACAGACACCAATTTGTATCCAGATTTGGGGCCTGGAGAGTCTGCCAAATCTTATCCATGCTTCGGACCACTACCTCTTCCTGCTTGTCCATGTAAGCACCAACGATGCTATCAGGAATGACAGTGACCATATCAGAGGTGACTATGAAGCTCCCAGCAGGAGGATTAAGGAACTTGGGGCATAAATGGTGTTCTCATTGATCCTTCCTGTGGAAGGCAGGGACTGTCATCGTCTGGAAGTGAAAGTGTGGCTGAGATGGTGGTGTCTTTGTGGAAGTTTGGGCTTCTTTGACAACGGGTGGATGTTTTGGGGAGGTGAGCTGCTATCAAGAGATGGGATGCATCTGATGAGAAGGGAGAAGAGCATTTTTGGGCATCGTCTAGCCAACCTAGTAAGGAGGGATTTAAACTAGGTTTCATGGGGAATGGTGATCAAAACCCTCCAGCAACAAAGTGCACAGTCCAGAGAGGACAGGACTCAAATAAACAACTCAATTCTGGGAAAGGGCCAGAAAGCTACATGACTGCAACAAGTGGCACAAAAAGGAAGACAGCTCTATGAACTTCACTTCATCAACCTCCTAGATACAGAAATTCATGGACTCATCCAATACAGACATTGGATTTATGACGCACTACAACCTGCCTGACATCTGACTCCCCACATACCTCTCCACTTTTACCTGCTACATCCCCCTTCCCCCTACCCAGCCTGTCTCTCACCCCCTGACATCTCCATTTCCATTTTAACTGACTGGCTTTCTTGCCTGCAGTGCATGCCAGCCTCTGGCTTATTTACTATTCCTTCCATCCAGGAAGAGCACATACCAACTAGATGCTTCCTCAGCCTGACAAAGGGTTTTAAACCCAAAAGCCCATGCTTCATAGATGGCATCCCAGGCAGCTAAGTTCACCTGAAGCCTCACAACTCCACTGCAACCAGCAAGTGTCAGGCTTTTCAAAGATCTTACAGGTCTGGGCTTTCCCCAGCCAGGACTGTATGTGTGTGTGGTGGCTGGACGTTATAAGGGACCTCCTACCCACCTTTCACCAGGGAGATCCTCAGTCCTGGCATTTCCTGGGGCTGCTGCACTGCTGGCAGTCCCACCAGGCCTGCTGACCCTGGCAGGGTGCAGTTTCAGCTTATGCTCAGGACCTGGGGCCTCCTCCTTCCCCATAGCCACAGTTCATAGCTCCAAGTTCATCCTGGCACAGGAGCTCAGCAGGGATATGTTCTTCCCCTGCTGGCTGATGATGCAGTGAGTGCTGTCTCCATCTGAGAGCAGGGCATTAAATGGTTAAAAAAAAAGAAAAGAAAAGGAAATAGATGCAGATGGAGTGAGGAGGATGGCATTCACTCTGTTTGCAGGTGGAGCTTGGGGAACCCCAGCAATGGGAAGTTCACCTTCAGGAACACCAGCTGCTCCACCAAACCAGGTTCCAAGCAGCTGCGCTGGGGTGTCACAGCATCCCCAGCAATGCTGAACACCCTCTCGCTTGGAACACTGTCCGGTGGACAGGACAGGTGTTCTGGGCACCTGTGGCCAGATCCTGCCACATCTGGCTGCAGGTTGCCCAATAGGCTAAGGGGTCTCAGTCCAGTCGCTTCACGTCCTTGCCAAGATAGGTAGTCACTGAGGCCTCAGCGCTGACTGCCTGATGCTGGGGTCTGGTGCATCTAGACCTCATCATGGAAGCCATGCCCTTGGCCCACATTGGCAGCACCTGTCATGGAGGAGACTGGCTGCTGTTGGGAGTGATAGCATGGCAAAGTGGATCCCACTCTTTCACAGCCCCCTGCCTGTACTCTTCTGCCTCCAGTCTCTGTTCACCAGCACCTCTGTCCAGTGATTCAGGGTTTTGCTGGCGCA